>NW_018128005.1:967929-1070720 GCF_001952655.1 Monopterus albus | reverse complement strand
AATGACCAATTCATTATTTATGCATAGTCTGCATACTTTTGACATGCAAAGAGATCTTGAACTTTAATCCAAGTGTGAGGTCTCTGTAGGCTCTGAAATATTTCTTTAGTCTGTTCTTCATTAAATTAAGTGATGCCTATGTATTGTACACATTCTCTATGTTCTTACTACCTGTGCTTAATACAACCAATTTTGCATCATTTTACACCTGCTGCCTTGTACTTCGTTCTGGCAACCTTGGTGTTACTGCAAACATTGGGATATAATAAACAATTTAAAACAATGTTGAGAGTTTGAACAAAGCTCAGTTATATAACACTGATCTTATTACTATTATGGAAACAAATCCATCACTGGAAATCAACCAGTTAATTTAATTACAAAAGCAGGTGGTTGGAATAATTGAAATATATTAGAGACGTCCTTTTTCAGAGACCACTTCCTTTGCAGTCTCCAAGTCACAACGGGGTCTAAAAGGCAAGAAATGCAGCTTTGTTGAATAACCTAAAAGAACATTATAGAAATGTTATAAAGGTACAATATAGTTACTAAAAATCACAGCGTGTTTGCTACAAACCTACCACACAGCATTGCAGACTCACAATAAGACCCTTTGGGATTAGAATAGGAACAGTACAGTCATTTCCCATCAGATTCTATAGCACTATGTGAAACAGCTTTCATCCTTGCAAAAATCACTGCCTGCATTGACAGCAAAATAGACTGCTTTTTATACTTTTTTTTTTTTTTAAATATCTTTTGAGTCACCCACGGTCATCCCTTGTGTTTCCACTGACAGTATGTGGGAGACGTTCCAGCAGCATGAATAGGAGGCCTTGGCGAGGAGGTATGAGGGCTTCTGACAGAGCAGGAGCATCCTCTAACACGGTAGCTGGCGCCAGACTGCCACTGTATGTTCATTATCAACAAAAACCTTGATCACATAAAGCAGGGTGAAACAGACGGGGTGCAAAAATATTCATCTGAAAGACATAACATGTACAACCTCAAGTCAGAATAAGACGGGACAGTATGCAAAATCAAAATTAAAACTGAAAATAGTGATGTGTAAATCACCTGTGTCCTGTATTACATAGAAAACAATACAACAGCACATTATTTGATGTGACACCTCATCAATTTTATTCTTTGTTCAAAGCAAACACTCACTTCAATTGTGATGCTGCAACACATTCCAATAAAAGTTGGGTCGGTTGCGTTTCAGGGCCAGTAATGAGGTAAAACAATGAAATGATGATTCCATGTGAAACAGGTGATGTCAACAGGTGACTGCATCATGATCTGGTACAAAAGTGGCATCCAGGATAAGCCGAGCCATTTAGGAGCAAAGATGGGCCGAGGACCACCAGATTGCCAACATATGTGTGAGAAAATTATTGAAATGTTTAAAAACAATGTTCTTCAAAGAAAGATAGAAAGGGATTTGGATATATCACCCTCTACGGTGCAGAACATCATTATAAGGCTGTAGGGCCAAGCCTAAGCTGGATGACCGAGCTCTCCGATCCTTCAGATGGCACAGCATAAAGAATCATCACTCTGCTATAAGTGATATAACCACATGGGCTCAGGATGACTTTGGCACACCTGTGTCAGGCACAACAATACACAGTTGCATCCATAAATGCTGCTGTGCCAAAAGGAAGCTCTATGTCAACAGTGTCCAGAAGTCAACTGCTCTGGTCTCAGAGGCATCTGGGATGGACCGTCACACAGTGGAAAGGTGCACTATGGTCAGATGAATCAGTGTTTTGGAAGGAACGGATGTCGTGCGCTCCGGACCAAAGACAAAAAAGACCATCCAGACTGTTAGCAGCAACAAGTATAAAAACCAGGGTCTGTCATGGTCTGGGGTTGTGTCAGTAACAAGGTAACTTACACGTCTGTGATGGCTCCATTAATGTTGACCAATACAGAGAGATGTTGGAGCAACATATGCTACCTTCAAGATGACGTCTTTTCCCGGGACACACATGCAGATTTCAACAAGACAATGCAAACCTCATACTGCCACATTACCAAGGCCTGGCTGTGGAGGAAAACTGGCTGAGTGCTGGACTGGCCTGCCTGCAGTCCCCATCTGTCCAGAGAAAGTGTGGCACATTTTGAAATGTAAATTGTGTTGACATAGACCCAGGACTGTTGTGCACCTTAAGACTTATTTACAGGAAGAATCGGACAAAATGACACGTGACACACTGAATCACTTGGTGTCCTCAGTCCCTAAACGTCTTCTAAATGTTGTGTAAAGGAACGGCAGCATCACACTGTGGTACATGTTTTACTGTCCCAACGTGTTTTACAATGTCTTGCAGCATCAGGATTAAAGTGAGCGTTTATTCTGAGCAAAGAATAAAGTTGATGAGGTCTCACATCAAATAATGTGCTGCTGTATTGTTTTCAATGTGATACAGGACAAAGATGATTTACACATCACTATTTTCAGGGTTAATTTTGATTTTACACACCGGCCCAACTTTGTCTGATTTGAGGTTGTACATGAAAAGCAAAGTGTGGCCATGAGCTGACATAAATTCATTGAAATTTAACTTGTTTCAAGGCTTTTTAAAATTCACAATAAAACAATGAGCATGGTTTCAGTGATCTCATAACACTATGCTCATAAGTAGCTATTCTTTCTCTTTTTTCTTTTATAATTCCATATAATGCCGTCATGTGCAAACCACGTAATTTCAATCTATAAGAGGTGATTTTTATATTTTAAAGGTAGACAGAAGAAACATTTTGGCAGAATGCATCTTGCCTCGTTAATTTGATGTGCTCCTCTTGAAGCACGGCATAATGCAGGGATGATGAATCAAAAGTATAAAATTATATGATTTCAAAAACAGTTTTATTTCCTGGGGTTTTTATTTCCACACATTTGGCACATGATGAGCTCACTGCTGTTTACAGGCAGAGGAGGACCGAAAACGACATGTTCTTTTGTTGTTTGACATAAAAACAGAAAATAAAAGTATGCACATATTTTGCAATTTATTCGTATATAGGATTGTACTGTAGTAGAGAATTAGTCATTTTTTATTTCATGGTGACTTTAAGGTCAACTGAAGGATTACATACGCCTCTTTAGAGCTGAGTAAACTTTACAGCCTCACTGCTCTTATTGCCCTTATTTAAATAAAATAACTACATGGTGCTTTGCTACAAAAAAGAAAGTGGATACATTTAGATTTGACATCGTGGCACATGAGCCACAAATCCTCATATGCAATACAAGTATACTTTCCCAAAAATAATGGAACATTCATTCAGTTTTCCATGTAGTACATGTACTATTGTCACGTGTGTCAGTGACTGGTGGTGACAACTGTGGGGAAACTGGTGAATGCTTTTTGGATTATGCACAAAAGGCAGTGACTTTCATAGTTTCATAGACTAAAGTTGTTACCATCTGTGGATGTGGTGTCTGTCTCTCCTTCATCCATCCATAGATGACTTGCTACTTATGCAAGGCGGTGCTTTGAACTAAATGCTAATGACAATGCTAACACACTAACTTTTAATCAGGAATGTTTTCCACTGTAACCATCTGAATTTAATGAGCTAACATGCTAACGTTTGATAGTTAGCATCAAACAGTAACAGGTTTTTGGTTACAACCAAAGTATTGGCCAAAATGAAAACCTGACCGCACAAAAAAACAAAAGAAAAAGTCAGGGACTCACTAAAGTTCAGGGTGGAATACGAATAACTGTATTAAATTTTATTGCAAATAATTGGATTGATTTTTAGAAATGCAATTCAAAATAAAGCAGCTGAACAACTAGACCGGTTGACAGTATTAGCAGGGCAAAAAAATACACCAGTAAAGGTAACAAAACTCTTGCTATTCTAACAGTAAATCCCAGTGCTTTATTATTGAAATAATGTGAAAGTCATTACATTCCTGTGTGTCTGACATTCCGAGTTCTGCAGCAACAGCTGCTATCAGACGTGGTGGCATTTTGGCTTGCGCTGGTCTCGCACCGATACTGCTGTATTAGCGGTGAGGTTTATCACAAAATGCTGTCACCATGCCTTTCTCCCTCCACTCACACAGGCAAGTTGATAAAATAAATTATCACGGGCTGTTTACTTTAAGCCCAGGCCATCTCGAGAGGGCAGAGTCATGTTGACTCCCTCAGTCCAGCCATATCACTGCCAAGCCTTCTTTTGCACCAGGTAATAAGCAGTGAGCAGGTAGAGATGTTTGTATGTGAAATATATTTCACAGAATGAAATGAGCTGTAGTTTTTATAATACTGAACAATGTTCAGCAACATTTTTGTCTTCCTGAATTTTGACTGATTTGGAGAATGTGTTGGAATGAAGCCAGACTGTAAAACAATTAATGCAAATGCACCGAGACCAGAAACGGTAACAAGGAATTTAAAGGTTCAAGCCGATGCCTGTTGCATCTCAAGATCTGTGCGGGCATCAGCAGGTGATTCGACAGCATGAAAAGTCTTCTACAAACACTGAAGGTTGAATTCTGTGTCTGGCCATATTTTGTGATAAAAGGTGTTAAAATCTGTTATGCAGTGTATAATTAATACCTAGATGACATGAAATATGCCATCAGAGCACTAATCCCACAGGGCTCTTTGGCCACTAGCCAATCGGACATGACTTTGTTCTCTTTGCACTGAAATGTCAGTTTCTCCCCAGACCTTTCCATTAGTGCACATTTTAGATGGATAGTTGGCCCTGGGTCTGTGCTCCCATCCCATCCACTTTGCTCCTCACCTCTGGGGCCAATTAGAGCACTGGAGCTGAAAATAAATGAAACGCAGTGGCAAAACAGAGTTTACTTCAAACCCTCGTGCTTAATTTGAAGATCTCTCTCTGATCTGAAGTTGAATTAGCAGCATGATGCTCCCTTTGATCTCGCAGGTTTTGCATTTGTTGCCAACTTATTGAGTGGAGACTCCAGAGGAACGCTGTGCGCTGAGTGTGCTGAGACCCTGCGTGCACACATACACAAAGAAAATGCATACAGTGTAAACATTCTAAACATATAAAGTGCTATCTTCTCCACTCCCTTTTCTTTAAGAGACAGAATGAGGACAAAAAGTCAAGGTACCTTGTACACGATTACAAATATAGCACTGTACATGCACAAGCTTTTGTACTTCTATGCCTGTGAAGACCATTAACAGACTAGCAAACCATAACCATGACATCATGCCCAGACCAAACCCTTACCCAAACCGTATAATTTTAGTTTATTAAAGCTCTCATTTTTATCAGTAATAATAAAATTCTGTCACCTGCCGTCCCTGGTAGGCTAGTGGTTAAGGCACAACGCTCTCGCCGCTGTGGCCCGGGTTTGAGTCAAGCTTGCATCAGGAAGGGCATCCGGCGTAAAGCATGTCCCAAATGTCAACATGCGCGTCGTCAGCGTGACGATTCGCTGTGGCGACCCCTAAATGGGAAAAACCGAAAGTGACTTTCTAATAAAATTCTGTCACCATTGCTAAAAGAATTCAGGAAGTGGGAAAAGGAGCAGCCAGACAGTCAACCGGGTTGTAAAACAACCCCATGTCAGACTCAAGCTTCTTGTTCTGTTTTTTGTTTATGTCCAAAACTATAAAAAGAACCAAAAGTTTCCTTCACAGGAACACTCGACCAATCTTTCAAACAGCACATACTCACGCCTCTACCAGAAAAACAACCGAAAATGTCCATAAAAACTTCTCAAACATTTCACGCAACACAATTTCACAACTGATCAAGAGAGAGGACACACTACGGAAAAGAGGAGACACTGTTAATGACGTGTAGTGGTGGCATATAGATGGATGGAGGGAGAGGGGAGGGGAGTGGAGGGGAGGGGCTCAGAGCATCATGGAGCCCCCCAGCAGCCTAGGCCTATAGCAGCATAACTAAGGGAAGGCTCATGGTCACCTGATCCAGCCCTAACTATAAGCTTTATCAAAAAGGAACGTCTTAAGTCTAATCTTAAAGGTAGAGAGGGTGTCCGCCTCCCGAACTGAGACTGGGAGTTGGTTCCATAGGAGAGGAGTTTGATAGCTAAAGGCTCTGCCTCCCATTCTGCTTCTGTGGACTCTAGGAACCACAAGTAAACCTGCACTCTGAGAGCGAAGTGCTCTGTTAGGATGATAAGGCTCTACGAGGTCTTTAAGATACGATGGAGCCTTGTCATTAAGGGCTTTGTATGTTAGGAGATTTTAAAATGGCCTTTAAAGTTCATTCATGACCTTGTAACCTTACAAACAGTAGTTTGAGAAACAAATTTGAACTCAAGGTTGACTTACTAGCTTTGCCTGAGCTACATCTCATGGTCATCCTCAGCAGATGCAGTTTGCTCAGCTGACTGCAGCTACTGTCTTTTACGAAGGGCTAAACTTTTCAGACCTTCTTGTGCATGTGGCTTCTATTTGATATTTTAATGTACCTCTTTTACCTAAACCTTATTCTAAACCTATCCCCAAGACCAGGACTTAACCCTCAAAGCAAACAATTTCCTAAAATGTCCTCACTCTCAAGGTCTAAAACTCAAACTAACCCTCCCTAAGACAAAAATGAAAGAAAAGAGCACAGACAAGCCAAAGAACAATAATAGTTTAGGAGCTCAAAAAAAAAAAAAAAAAGATACACACACCACAGACAGCCGGCCACCTACATCTGCCCGGTTAAATCCGGAGCGCTGATCGAGTGTGGATGAACACTAATCTGGACGGATTGTCTGAACGGACGCTCACCCTCATACCTGAGACTCAGATGGCTCCCCTGACACACAGCCTCAGGCTTTGCTGTTTTTATTTGGACTGTGGTAAAATTTAAGGCGGTAAAACATGGCACAAACTCACATACAATACAGCTGTCTGAGCACCAGTGAACCGCACATTGCGTCTACACAGTAAGGGAAATCAATAACACACAAAGCCACTGGGTTCACAACATTATTGGCTGTGAATTCTCTCGTTCAGGTGTTGTGAGTTCAGTATTGAGCCTCTTGCCGGCTACTAATAGCCCCTCAGTGGGTGTGTGCGCCGCGCCGTGCTGCTTTTAAATGGCATTGATTCCCATTCTCATGCCAGAATATTTGCAAAATAACACAAACATGTGAAGTAGTGGTCAAGGTTAAAAACTTACTGTCACCCAGAAGTCAGAGGCTATAGTTGTTTTAAATATTAAAATAAAACAGCTCAGGATTCTGCCAAACATAATGTAGTACATCATGCTGAACAGCAAACGCATTGATGTTTGTCAAATATGAATTTCTAATGCATGTCAGATGTCAGATATTGACTATTGTAAAGTCTGTGCTGCAGAGCCAAAGTAAAACCTGAGGGAGGATGGAAGGTAAATATGCACAATCTCCCCTTCCCTTCACTTCACCTCTGGCAGAGCGGAATGCTTTGTGCACTGGTTTCAGTCGTATTAAAAGAAATTACACTTTTTAAAAAATTCTGCATTGTTTGCATGTAGTTTGTCAAAGCACCAATGTGTCTCATTAAAGCCACTAGGTGTAGGATTTGAATGTGTAATTTTGGCCCATGTTGGTGGGCCTATCAAGAATGACACTGAAGCAGAGAGAGTCACTCAATAAGATCAAATCAATAGAGATTAAATCAATTTTACACAGGATTTTCATTCTGTGAACAAAAGCTAAAAAGAACTTGTTTTCAGAACAAGGGTGAGCGTCCGTTCAGACAATCCGTCCAGAAAAACTAGAAAAAAAATAACAGTGACTGTAAACAAGCTAATTAAATATATCTAGCTGGCATGCCATAAGAGTGGTAGTCACTGCAGAAGAAAATCCTTTAGTTGCTCAGCTAAATGGATACAAACTATATTTATTTATACACATATTTCTCTGAATTGTGCATAAATTGTGTTTTTCTTCTGTGAGTTATGTAACACTGAACTCTCAAATCACGGGTGAGAAACAGGATCCACCCTGGACAGGTCGCCATTCTGTCACAAGGCTGACATGTAGATAAACACACACTCACTCCTATGGTCAGTGTAGTCACCAGTCAACCTAAGCTGCATGTCTTTGGACTGTGGGAGGAAGCCGGAGCACCTGGAGAGAACCCACTCAGGCACAGGGAGAACACGCAGACTCCGCACAGAAAGGCCCCGGGTCAGCTGGGGCTCGAACCTGGAACCTTTTTGTTAACCAGTGTGTAGCTGTGCTGCCCACCCACTAACTAATGAAGGGACAAATGTGCCCAAAAATATATTTAAAAAAAGGTAAACTCTGTTTATTACAAGTTCATTGTTGTTATTTTTTCCCCACACATCCAGCCACCGGTTCTATAATAACCTACAGCTGTATTCACCAAAGCAATTGATGATATATGGGAATGTGTAACTGTACTTTCAGCAGCTATCTCAACGTTGTCCCCCACACCTTGTTCCAGCTGTGCTTACTCACATTTTCCTGTGTAATGACAGACATTAAAGATGTTTAGGTTCCACAAGTGATGGCTAGTCTGGCAATGCGGCACCTTTTGGGATGACGTAGTGTTCAGAAATAACAGCATTATCATAGCCAACAGAAAGAACAGCCAGAGCTTAAAACTTAAATTTACTAGAAAAAGTAGCTGAAAATACAGAGGTCAATTTTGAAATTGATTGATTGATTTGTGATTTCCAATTCAGGCAATCAATCAATCTATCTCTCTATCTATCTATCCATCCATGTAAATACGTATGAACCTATTGAACATTTCCTCTGAGGTCTGGAGGTAAAGCCTCCTATCGTGCTCTGTGAGTTCAGTGTGTGGGAGCTTTCTCCTGTTTGAAGAGCCTTCCCAGCAGCCTTGGCTGTGAACTCTAGAGAGGATGGATAATAACTTCATTGCAATGAATGTTCAAAGTTAGTTTGCCCTCCACCCACAGCTACAGTATATCTCCAATTTCTGCATTCACTTTCAAGTTTGCACTCTCCTAGTCCCTCAGATTTCTCTCTCACACATGCACAGTCTATCGCTACATCTTTGTATGTGCACACAGTCTCCTCAATATCTGTATATATACAATTCAGTCTGGTCCTTCACACGAGTGTGTACAGTCTAGCTTTCGTCTGTTATGGCAACATACATACACTGGAGTGTCATTTCACTAATGTATCTCGCCTTACAGTTCTTTTACGTCACCATGTTAATTCAAATAAATTCCTCTGCGTTTGTCATTGTTTTTTTTTTTTTTACAAATTAGTATTAGGATCTTGAATGTTGAGATGAGGCACTTGCTCTTATTTCAAGCAAATCTACTGATGAAAGCGTGTACAATGTGAGAGAGGAGTCACTCGTTTTATTGTGTGCTGACATTTTGCCCCAGCTCAGCATCTCTGTGCAGCGTTTTAGCCTCTTCCAGCTGTTTGCTAACGTCAGCAGCAACTTTACATGCTCCTAAACGTTGCTGTGGTTTTCCTGTAGGTTTTTTAATTCAGTCTCAATATGTACAGTATGTGTAATATATATGTCGCATTCTTTCTCTTTAGATTTATATGTTTAGTTCTTTTTTCCTGTTGTTCTGGTGCAGGTTTTCAGACACTGACGATACTCTCAGTTCAGGTGTAATTATTTCATCTGCCGTAACTGTCAGACACCACATGTACACAACACTATCACAGATGTTTGGTTTGAACCTGTGAATTGTTTTTCTGTTTGTTCAGATGCAGCCTACATTCCGGATTTATTTCTGAACAACTGCCATGCTGCTACAATCTTTGACTCAAATTAAATTGTATGAAACAACCACAGATTGGCAGGCGTTTGCCAGCACAACGGCGTCTCCACCAGCTGCAGCCTCACGGTAACCTTGCTGAATATTTTATATCTGCCGATATGTTTCTGTGTCACACTTCCGAAGTCATGGTGTAAATTTCACAGAGGTGACATTTTTGGTGGATTGTTTTTCATTCTCTTGCTTTGCTTTGCCTTTTTTTCCACCACAACAATGTCAATTTAGCCTGCATCACTCATCAAAAGCAACCTGGTCTGCCAGCTGCTAACAGAAACCTCCTCTTTCAGAGCTGGGCTGTTGTCATGCGTTTAAATTATTCATCTGAATTTTAATAGACAGGAATATGATTATATAGTTTAACAATGAGGAGGAGGGGGCTGAAGAGGGGGGAAATCCTCCAAAATTCATTTCAAACATTCATGCATATTTAATAGGCTGGGTGCCAAGACTTCACACAGCAGTATAATCCCAATATGCGGTGAGTCGTTATCGCTGTCATAGGCAATATGCAGTAATTCTGCCACTGTGCACCTCTTTGGAAGACCAAACAGTGTGGTTCAAAAAGAAAAAGCTTCCCAAGTCAAAACCCAAAGCTTCCCTCAACTACACACAGTAACACACACCCTCTGGATTCCTTCACTGCCTCAGTTGTACTCAACAGCACTCACTGCTGCCTTCTCAGCTTTCTGATGGGTGTAAATGGGTGATGCGTTGGTGAGGCATCCCATCCACAGCGGCGCCTCTAAATACACTGCAGAGTGTGTTTTTATCCCCCCCCTCCAACCTCTCAACAACCCCAGCACTTTGGGGAGAGGCGACAAACACACAACTTCTTCCTTACTCTTGCGCTTCTTTCCCTTGTGGAAATTTTTAATTGCATGCTCTTCAGAGTACATGCATGAAGACAGGAAAGAGGGGAGGTGTTGGTGGTATCCAGCTGCCACTACCAGCAGGTTACTGTGGAAGTGTTTACAGTATTGTTACTGTGTTTTCATATATAGTGTTGCTACCGAGATAATAAATTACAGTACTATACTGAGTTATCATGTTACAATATCTCTACAGCATTTTTTATTTAGAGCATTTGTGTTTTTGGTTGCTTTAAACATATTTACAACACATACCTGAGTTTACAAGCAGTGTTTTCCTGTAAAAAGTGCAACAAGTGCTAAAAATAAAACCTGTAAATACTTGTAAGAGATGTGGAAAGTGATTCATGTAATATCTGACCACGTGCTTCCTTGTGTTACACTGTAGGTCAGAAGACAACTGAACTTAATTCATGGAAAAACGAGCAAAGGTGCCACCCAAAGCAGGTAAAATGATTACCACACAGTCAGAATTAGGAGAATTCAAACACAAATACTAATAACAATAGGCATACTGTAGCTGTGTTTCAAATCAGGGGTCAAGTGAAAATCTATGGCACAGTGAGGGGAGGTTGGTATAGTGGCCACAGGACTGTCTCATGACAGCAACTTAACTAAAAAGTGTTTTTCCCATTTATAAACATTACTGTAAAAACATCTGTTGGAGTGACACAAACACTAAAATAACTATATTATAATGATTTAAGCCATTAGGTCAGAAAAATCTTGACTTTTGTCGCATTGATGTGTGTGAGGTTTCAGGAGGAGGTCAGCTACCGACAGACTCTGACGCTTTTGGAGAATCAGCCTGTTGAGCAACTTTAAGTGAAATTGAAAGACTGCAAGTTTTTCAATTATCCTATCATGAAAGGGAAGTAATAAATGTCAGGTTTTGGATAAAAGGTTGCAAGTGATTTATGCAACTGAGAATAAAAACCTAAAACATTGGCAAACTAGTACTAACACTGCAGAAAATTAGAGGTATGTGATGCCTGACAGCTCACTGACACATGCAGTCTACGCCTATGTGCACCCTTTATTTCAAGTAAAGTTGCTCAAAGGGCAGATATACAGAAAATCTTGACTTTGTCTTTTGGAGGGAGTTTGTCCTTTATCTGTTTGGACACAGGGTGTATGCTGTACTGTCTGTAAAGCCCCTTGTGCCTTATTTGTGACTGGTGTTACTGGGCCTGGGACACATTTCCCACTCTGTTTGCGAGGTACAGTATGGAGTTTCTATTTGCTACAATTCAAATCCAATTAACACTGACATTTAAAAGTTCTGCCATATGTGACATTTCTTCCTTCCACAGAGTGTGCAGGCCAGGGTTAGCCAAGAGCAGATCACACACACCACTTTTTAAATAACAAGGCAGGAAATGACCCTTTTCATATGCTGCTGAACAGAGTAATGGTGAAATGACAAGTGGTTACCAGCCAAAGTGGTTCACTCAGAGCATACACTGTACCAGCTGTGCTTGTAATTTGAGAAATCTGAAAAGTCATGCAAATACAGGAGATTTTAACTCTGGAACACTTCAACACTCGCTTTTTTTTTCTCCTCTGAAAAGTGACATTTGAGAAAGTGCCCTTCTTCTCCAGAGTTCAGGTGTGTCATCTGGAGATGAAGCTCCTGGTTGCGGCACCTGACCGTTTCCAAACGGCTGGACAAGGCCCCCGTCACCCGGTGGAAAGCTGGTGTCCAGCAGCCACCTGCTTCCTATGAGCCTCTGGTGGGCTGTTGGCTTCCATTCATAAACATTTGGGAAATCACACATGTCAGCTGTGACTTGGACGCCTTGTAATGGGCAGCACGCGTAATTAACCCTGAGAACGTTTATTAGACCCGACAGCCCAGTACACATGTTGTGGAGGTGTGTGGAGAAATGTGAACTGTGTAGGAAGGGAGACATCTGAAGTGTGCATGTGTGTTTGAGTATAAAACAGAAGGCAGGGGGCATGTGTGAGCATTCTTGTACCGTTAGCAAGGACAATCTGAGGCCTGGAACGGGAGGACATGTTTGAAAAGTGAGGACATTTCTGGAAACGGAGGATGTTTTTGGAAAGTACTGACTCTGTGGATTTTTTCTAAATTAAGAGAATGGAAAACTGAGGAGATTTTTAGACTGGGAAAACATTGTTGTCAAAGGTACATGTAGGACATATTTGGATATGAGGAAATTCTTGAGAAGTGAGCACATCTTCAGAAAATAAAAGTCAATAGCTGCATTTACCCTGGACCCTTTTCCACTAATAATCTGAACAGTAACCCAATCCCAACCAAAAAAATGCATCATAACCACCTCAGTCAAAACAGACTGGCCCGATTGCAAATCTTATCTGACTTACTATATTTAGGCTATAAATGGAATTCAGGAATTACAGTAGCCTACAACGTGGATCCCATATCAGGTCTTTGTGTCTGTCTGAGGGCAGGGCTACACACACAAGGTGCATCTCGCCTCAAAACAGACAGAAGGCTACAATTGGGCTGCATTCACACAAACTCCTCCCCACAGGGCTGTGCAGAAGTGTGGCTGTAACAACAATAACAAAATAAAGTTTGAATTCTCTGATACACTTTGTTCTCACTGACGCTGCACTCTCTCTTCATGCACTCTCTAGCTCCCTCTCTCTCTCTCTCTCTCTCACCCCAGGGAGACCTCCAACCCCCATTCTGGCTTGTCCTGTTTATACAGGCAGTGGGGCAAAAATGCTGCCTACCGTTGTGGAATTTTGGAGGGTCAACTTCAGCCTCCCATGCCTGCTCTGTAGCTGTACCAGGCTAAAAACTCCCACATCTAATGGGCAGGGTAAAAGTGGCTAGAGACTGGTGTGAAACCACACCTACCAGCACAAACTGTACTTCAACACTGGTGGAATATTGATGTATTCATTATGTGCTTAGTTTTGTTTTGGTTTAAACTAATAATAAATATAAATATTTATCAAAATGTCTGTGCCAGTGTGTCAGCACATCTCATTATGTCTTCCAATCACAAAAACAAATCATTAACAAGCTTGAGTGTCATGAAACTTTGATAGGTTCTGGATAATAGATGACTCTGTCCTGTCATTTACTGTGGTTTGTAGTAGTATGAAGGCAGCGTTTATGCCTGGTGAAGAGATAAACAACGTGTGGTTGTGCTCATTTCTACGATCTGAGTGTCTGCTCAACAAGCCCTTACACAGGGAGTACAAATGGCTGTTAATGGGGAAATTCAACCTCCAGCTTGCTCTGAACGTCTCATTCAAATGCATCATCACTCACCACTTAGTTCCATCAATCATCATTTTGGTTTGGAAGCAAAACAATTACTCCGGCTCGGTCATGGATAGGTCTGCCTCAGTTCCTCGGTTCCTGTGAGAGTATGCCAGGCTTTTCAAGCTGCTTCCCCCCCTCCTCTCTCGTCTCACCTGTCTCATGGAGATGTTGGCTGGCTATCGCTGTTGGCCAGTCGTCCTGCTGTCTCAGATGTGCTCCCTGAACTTCAGTCTAGAGGGAAACTATGACAGGCTTATCTCCCCTGACGCTCACTCACCTGGAAAACAGAAAAAAGAACAGAAGAGGTTGAAGGGGTTCATGACTTCACCATGCATCTTCCTCCAGAACTGAAATTCATGCTGGAAAAACATGTCCATTTCAAAAGTTTGCTTCATTGGGAATGAAGTCTGAACACCAAGCCGTGTTCCTGTGAGAGAAGGCAGATAGGAGATACACCGAATAAGAGTAAATATAGTTATTACAAATAACTACTCGATTTGGAAAATCCAAAATCCTTAAATTATAAAACGTCATGGGGGAAAGATAAAGTGAAATTTTCTTCTTCTTAAAAAAAGAGAAATACAGTATTATGCCAAGCCTCTCTCTACTCCAAAAGATAAAATTGTAAATCATGTGCTGTAAAACACTTTCACTGTATAGAAGCTGAATTAATTTTTTTCCCTAAGGGGAGCCTAAAACATGAATCTGATGAATCCGCACCTCATGTTTTATGTCCAGGGCCGACCTTCAGTGGTAGTGCAGCAAGTGGAGTGCCCTGTTTGTCACAGGAGGGAAAGTAAGGTCAGAGTGAGTGGAGAGTGCCTCTTGACACAGGTCTGTCATTAACATTTATGTTTTTATTTAAACTTAACCTTTTTTTTTGGTTGTTTAACCCAAATCACCCAATCCTACCATAACCACACGTTATTTGCCATTTCCCTAATCATGTGTGCAGATGTTGTAGGAATAATTGCTGGCCTTGCATGTTAAAAAAAGGGAGCATACAGCATTGCCCCTTCTTATAAAGTGCCACTGTAGTGAGCCCTAAAACCCAGAAACGAGTTTGCATTTTTACACTTGCGGTTCCTCGCACAGAAACCAGTGGGTTTTTGGTGAGACTCCTGAAATAAGATCTGTGGTTCACACTAGGCCAATACATTTTCACATTTTGTTGTACATCATCAAATACCCCGCTCATGAAGGAGGTGGCTAACAAGTGGCTGTGTGGGTTACTAAACGTCATCACGCCAAACACGGACACTCACTGGGCAAACTCACTGTGTTTAAACTTGCATGCTTGCAAACTATTCTAACTAACGTAGCAATGATCACCAGCTAGAACAGGTCACGCTAAGAGGAAAGGATTCTGTAAAAGAGGTCAGCGCGCTAAATCAAATTACAAGTTGGAGGTCGCGGTGCTGACACTGAAGTCATGGGACTATGGTGGTTTGTTTATAGCTTTTTACTTCTGGTGATTGTATTTGGGCTCAAAAATCATAAAAGTGATGTTCACCTGTGAGGAGTATCTTGCTGAATAAAACATGCAGGTATCATAAACTCTGAATCACAGAGCTTATTTTCTAAAATAATCAAAAATCTTATGGAAAAATCCCACTGGCTTTTTGTTGAAGGAAACAGGGTGATGCTAACATCTGGGCTAGCCTCCAGAAACACATCATCGCTACGACACACCATGGTTGGTTGATATTGTTGAAGACTTAAGGACTCGCACAGCACAGCTTTAGAACAGCTCCTGATGGATTCCTGATTGCTCTGTGCTAAAGAGATAAGTAGGGATTCAGCTGGTTAACAACAGTTGATGCATCTCATGACAGTAGGTGTGTAACAAACACGTCTTCATGTTCATCCTGCTGCTGTGAATGGTGGCACAGGTGAACATTTCGTGATGGTTACACAATCACAGTATTTCATTAACACCTTGTCCCGCAGGTTTCCATGGAAACAAGCTTGGCAACTGCACATGTGAATGTGTTGGAGAAAGGAAGGTCTGTCAGAGTGTGTGTGTGTGTGTGTGTGTGTGAAAGAGAGAAAGCATATGGCAGCACCAGCATGTGAAGGAGTGTCAATATACATGTGTGTGTGTTTGTCTACTTTCTGCATATAGCAGCAAAGTAATGCTGTCATGTGTATATGTGTCGCATACAGTATGAGCTTGTGTGTGTGAGACAATGTATGTGTGACTGCCGTTGCATGTGTTTGGATATGAAATTATTTTTATGCAAGTAAGCAAATGTACAGGAGTGTTTGTCTTTATCTGACCGCAGTTATTAATGTACTGTATGTTCCCATAGGTGTGGCTGTTTGCTAATGTGTTACTGTGTGTTTGTGTGAAGGTTTGTGTACTTATGAAAGAAAAACACAGTGGGAATATGAATTTTCATATTTTTGAGTGTGTGGGTGCATGACAGAATGTTTATTTATGTGTTTCCATCAGTATGTGTTCAAGTGTGTGTGTAATCATTTGTATGCACTGTATAAGAGAGAGAGAGCTTGCGTTTCTGTACAAGTATATTCTTCTCTATGTGTGTGTGCATGCCTGCCTGATTAATGCATATATAATAGTGTGTATTAATGTGCATGTGCGTAGAAGCGGTGTGATGAGTAAACATGCCAAGAAGAAAAGTAAACAACTAGTTTGAAGATGAACAAACACATCTACTTGATCCTGTTCTGAGAACTGGTGATCCACATCCTCCTCAGACACACACACACACACACACACACACACACATTTATGTCCTTTTTTTGTTGCGCCGAGTTGTCGCCAGCATTCTGCGCTATCTCCCCCACTAGACGCAAATTACTCTCCTGTGACATTTCAGCGCTAAAAAGAGAGTTTTCATCCGACTCTGCCGGACAGGCGTTCTAACACTCCATCAACACATACACACACAAATGCAAACACATACACTAACACCATTAACTTCAGTCGAGCGGTGCTTTGAGGGAGAGAGAAAAAAGAACAGAGGCTGGTTGGGGGCTTGAGGCCAATCAGAGGACTTGTACATACATTTCTATTTGTGGCTGCTTTGATCTCTGTGGCATCATTTATTAATGTCCACTCCAAGTACAGAAAGTACTCAGACCCCTTCACTTTTTGCACACTTCACTGTGTTGTAAATTTAATTTGAAACTGATAAAAGTGTGATTTTTGCCCATGTGTACGAGAACGTATTTTCAGTAGGGGACCTGCCTGGAATATGTGCACCCATAAGGTTGTGCATGTGAATGTTTAAAATAACATTTGTATGGAAATAACATGGATTTCCATACATAAAAATAAAAGTACACTTAAAACTCCGTTTTTTGCTATGTGTTTGGATGTTTTCCAAAATTATTGTTTAAGCTTAATTCAGTTAGAGTTGTGTTAACGTGACGACATAAACGTGATCCTGGTTGTTCTGCCCTCTGTTTTGTGCTGCAGTGGTTATACAGAAGCAGTAATTTAAGGGAGGAAATGGCTAAAGTTAAATCAGGCATGGTAGCCAAAGTAACTGCTTTTTTGTTTTTATATTACTGCTCAACATTGTGCCTTGGACACTATTCATCCGTGAGCATTGTTGTCTCTGTTGTCCTTTACATGCTATGAGCAGAAACTGTTCCTGTACTGTACTTTTGCTTGCTCGAGGTGATGTGATTTTGTCAGAGTTAACATAGCTATAAGCTTATTAGCACTGCTAGCTATGTGACTCAGTAGACTACACTGAGCAGTGAAACTGGGTATTGTACTGATTTCTGTTTGTCATTTGTGCTTTGTTGTAGTTTTTGTGCTTTGTTGTACAATGCCACTATACTTCCACCCCTTGGCACGGTGGCTTTACCCACATCACAAGTACTATACCAATACCCATATAACAGGGGTGTCAAACTCAATCGCACAGGGGGCCAAAACTCAAAGCACACTTTAGGTCGCGGGCCGAACAGGATAAGAATTTATTGAAGACTAAAACCCAAATGTTTTTTGAACATAAATATGAATCGAAACAGACAGGATACAATATTACTCCAAAATAAATAAACTTGAACTTAAAATCAGCAGCCGTATTTCTGCTAAGGCTTACATTTACAAACTCCTGCTTTTTGTCTGGACACAAGACGTCACACACTTTCATCATGCAGCTCTTCAGAAACTCTCCCTCGGTAAATGTCCGGGCTCATTTTCTCCTCCGCCACAATAAAACTTGCTTTCACAGCAGCTTCACTGTGATTTCACTTTGGTGAAAACGTCTGCTGTGATGTCAGATTCCTCTTCAACTCCTCTACCTTCTGTAGCTTCTGCTCTTCATTCACGTTTTTCAGCTTGTCCTGATGTTTTGTCTCTAGTGCCGTCTTAGGTTATATTCCTTAATTACAGCCACATTAGCTCCACAAATAAGAGTTGTATACATCAACAGACGCTTGATTGATCTGACGTAATTGACGCGGGAATGATCGCAGGTAGCCTGTTGTTCGGTAAGGCAGCTGTTGAGCTGCATTATGGGATTTGTAGTTTGTGTGTTATCGGCGCTTCATATTGCTGGGCCATTAAAAAAAGTTATATAAAATGAACTCGTGGGCCGGATGTAATTGTATACCGGGCCGGATGTGGCCCGCGGGCCTTGAGTTTGGCACATGTGCCATATAGGATCTGATCGGGCCCATCTCTTAATTGTTTCTCACACTCACTGCGTTGTTATGCAGCTATCTGTCTAGTTTAGCCTTTACTGGTTTTGACTTCCTGTCCAGGGTGGACCCCGCCTCTTGCCCACTGTCAGCTGGGATTGGCTCCAGCCCCCCGCGACCCTTGTCAGGATAAGCGGTGTAGATAATGGATGAATGGTTTTGACTTCTGACTGAACTTTGCTTTATGTACCACTCTGCTAGATTTAGCTTGTCAGACTCTCACTTTCATTTCAGCACGCAGACTATCATTACATCATCACTATTGTAGACGCACATGCACACTTGGCAGACAGCGATCAGAGACCTGGACAGGGTGTTTACATTCCACAGTGTCAGAGTTTCTACTGAATTGCTCCAACTACAGGATAAGTTGTCACAACTAGGATAAGGGCTTAGCCAGGGGTTTGAAACCAGGATGTTAAAGTTATTATGCACAAACATGTAACTGAGGGATGCAAGTACGCACGTAAACAGTCATTCTGTCTTCCTTACTACTGCCTCTGTCCCACTCTTCATCGCCATTTTCACTTGCTGTTCCCAATCAGTTCCCTCTCTCCCATTCCTGGTATGTCTATGTCCTCTCGTCTATTTTTCCTCTATCTCTATCCATTATTATTTCTTTCATTTTCACAGTTTAAAAGAGAAAGAGGAACCTTTGTAAAAGCACAACTCCTGGACTTCTCACCATTTATCCCACATTCTCTCTCCCCCTCCCTCTCTCTCTCTTTGCCTACCATCCTTACTTTTCCTTTCTCTCTTACTATAATGGTGTCTCTGTCTTTCTTTTAGTCTGATTACTTTTGTCTCCCTCTCCTCTGCTCATTTGTTGTCTTGCTCTCCCACGGTCTTTTTCTCTTTCACCTTCTCTCTCTGTTTAACTCCTTCTCCATATGCTCTCCCTCGCCATATCTTTGTGACTCACTTGTTCCCTCTGTCTCTTTCCATTCCTGACTCACTCACTCTCCATTTTAAGCGCTGTCTGTGCCTACTTTCCCAGTCTCCTTCTGTCTGTGTCCAGCTCTTTCTTTGCCTGAGTTTTCATTCTCTCTCCTTCTGTCTGACTCACTCTACTCTTTTTTTCTTGTCCTCCTTCTGTTGCTCTCTCGTTCAGTGCATCATTTTTGCTGCTTTCACTCTCTAAACATTACCCTCTTCAGTATTTGTCTCCTTTAGTCTCTCTCTGTATTCTGTAGTCGCACCAAATATGGGTGCAAATCCTTGCCAGTCTTTTGTGTCTATCATCCCTCTCCCTGAGTTTACAGCATGACTGACTCAGACCCTGCCCCCCGCTTCTACACACACACTCCTCTGTTAGCACTCACTTCACGCATACAATATGTATCCAAATTAGCCTTGGTTGCCCGCGGCAACTTCCATCCTAATAAGTGCGTTGTTTATGGGCCTATACGCAAAATGTTGCCTGCACAGCTCATTACTGCTGAGTGGGGAGGGAAACTCTCAGGAGGTAGCATCCACACACACACACACACACACACACACACACACACACACACACACACACACCTGCATCCTCTGTGTATCCTGTGTCAGTCCTGTATGGACTCCTTTCTAGAATATCACACGATAGAGGCCATTCGATACTTTGGTACCACTTAAATGAATGGTTCCTGTGCGGTGACACATACACGAGTAAAAGCACAAATATTAAAGTAAATGTGCTCCAAGTCCAGAAATGCAACAAATTCAAAACCCCATAAAAACAGTGAAAACACATGCAAAAATAAACCATTTGTTTATATGTAGAGCTGATTCTGATTCGTAGAAAAGGAGATGGATTATCCAATCTGTAATGAATATTAAACACTGGAAAAAAATATAATTATGAACATGTTTTCAATCCATATAGATATATATTTAATTTTATTGAAAAGTGGTGACATATCTGTGCATAAAGTATCAGAGCCCCAAAGATCACGGAGGGAGTGCTGTTAAACTGTCCAACAGAACATGCACCATCTTCAAAAGACTGGCAGCAACAAATATTATATTTCAGCACTGACCCCACGTTACCTTCCAAAAGAATTTGACCATATTTCAAAATGCTACAGACAACACGGTAGTAAAATAGCAAAGCTCACAAATATTAAAGTGCTCCACCTACAACTGACCGGCTGGTCTGGACTGCTAAGATGACCACCTGATGGATCTTTATACCTCTGAAAACATCAGAGCTAATTTCCAAACAGGCAATGGATAAAGTGACAACGTAGTTCAAAATGTTAATAGTTATTTTCCTGACATGTTTCCCTTAATGTTCACATAAGTTGTAAACCATCCCTATGGACATCAGCTAGGTTGCTGGGTTGTTTTATTAGAGGACATCTTCCTGTTTTCTGTATTTTCAGCTTGTTTCTGTATTTGGTTATGTTTTCCTACCCTGAAGCACAGATGGCTGAGCGGTGCAGCAGGAAAGAGTTAATGCCTGAACTGAGTGTGACAAAAGTGTCTCTCTGTGTCGCCTAAGTGTGGGTCCAGGCATGGAGAGACAAACATACAAATGATTACATACAGAAAACACACAAACAAGCAAGTGTGCGCTTATACAGACATGCACACACAGTGTGCGACAGCTGCGACATCACACTGGTTATTACTGTCTTTAGTCCCTCTGGAGCAGCACTGATGGAGCTGGGCTGTCAAGAGATGCGGGTGAAATGAGTCAAGAACCACAATGTATGGAACACATTAAGCGGAGATAATCTGGTCCCACTTTGTGCCTTTTTGAAGTGATGATTTTATTCACGTCACAGCTACAAGCCAAGGTTTGTCAAAATGAAGCCAAACTTTAAGAAACCAGCAAACTGTTTGACAGCACTTAAAGGTGCCATTAAACCTCACAATTCCCTGTTTCCAAAATCATGTCCCGTTTAGAATAACAGCAACTCACTGGGTGGGACTTTGGTTACGTGATTAGGAACAAGCTCTTGTTACATCGAATGTAGTCATTTGATCCATAAAAATGAAAACTGGAACGCAAACTGTGTTTAAAATCTGTTGTCAGGATTTTCATGTCGTAACTGACATATACAATATAACTGAGAGCGACAGCTGCCTTTCTCTTTCACTCTCACAGACAAAAAAAGCTCGAATGCACTAATAAATTCAAGTGTCTCAAGTCTAAAAACAAAACAATGAGACAGGCATAAACCGGGGCTACGATAATCCACTGTCAACAGTGTTTTCAAACCCATTCCCTACATCTACTTCCAGATTCTTCAGACACACCGGCAAACACAGCAGCAGTGTTAGAGCGCCGCTGAGGAACCTGTTCTTTATCTAAACTCCCAAGAGACAAAATAATTTCTTTTCCATGAAATCCACACATTGTGAACGTTATTTTCCTCCATAATTTTGTAGATAATTAAATTCAATACCCCAGAGGTATTACACTGTATCAAAAAAAACACTAAGCCATATGAGCAAATACACAGACAGGGAGAAATCTAAAAATTTGTCTCAGTGTTGACTTATTATATCTGTGCCATTAGACGATTTATCTGAATGCGCTCCATGTCAGTCTGGATAATGCCGGATTGACTGATGCTGCCAAAAACCAAAATAATTGCCTTAAAAATATCACAAGCGATCGCAGCGGATGTGCAGCCACACATGCACACACTCAGACATACACATACAAACACATGTATACTGACAAATACAGACACATTCAAACACATACTCTTGCAGGCAAAGAACTACAAAGCATTTGGCAGTTCCGCATTTCCTTGTTGAGCTTTCATTAAGTGTGATGGAGGTGTGAAGGCTTCGTTTGATCACTGTCTTATCCACATCCCAATTACTCCAGGCTGTTAGCTGCCAGGGGGAGTCAATGGAGAAGCTAAGACAGCCTTGAAGTTTGTCAGCCCTCCCCCACTTTCTTCACTTCAAATTGGGGTTTCTTTATACTTTGTCAATGATGTTTTCAGTCCAGCAGATATCTGACTTTGGACTGGTGAAAGCAGGAGGGAATTAACTTTTTTACTGAGCTTAAAGTGAGATGCTGTTACTACTGTAACTTCAGTCAGCACGTACTATAAACAAATGAACAACATTATGATTTGGGGAGGATAGCTTCCAGAAGGTACAGCAGATACAAATTCTGTTTGGTGAAAATCACATTTTCATGTTTTAAATCAAATTAAAATATGGTGGCATTCAGTATCAAACCTTCAAGCTGAACTGTGTATAGGAAATCTTTATGACTGATCACATTTGGAGGAAAAATGTGAAATTCAATTATCCTTTCAATGAGAGGTTTAGTAGAACTTTATGCTGTAGAACTGTAATAGACACCTGCCAAACAGTTGGAACCAAAACTTCTCCGTTGATGCAGCTACAACTTTCTCAAAAGGAACTGTTCACCGGGCCTTTGCTTTTTCATGGATATATTTTTGTTTTTATTCACTATAACTTTTTGTGGTCCATAACACTGCCTTGTTTCTGGTGACTGCCCCGTCATATCGCCCACAGCATGAACATACATCAAGGAGAAACACACTGTAAGCACTGGGATATTCAGAAAAACAAGCCATCAGTCCTGCACATCCCTCGTGGACTAGTGGAATAACTGCAGTCACTCATTTGGCATTGTGTAACAGCACAGGGCACTGTGACACAAGGCTTAGCTGTAGGGAGGTAAGGTGTGCACTGCTATTGATCTCATTCACTACTCTAACCACACGAACACACACACACACACAGCTGTGTCGACTCAGCCTGCAGTAGGTAGACTGTGTGCACTGACCCTCTTTCCACTCACTTCTACATTTATATTTATGACTTTCAAGGGCATTTTGCCCCCAGTGCACCGGGCTCTAAAGACATAATTGAATAATGACATACAGAAAAAATCAAATTGTGCCACAAAGATTAGACAGAACTTACTTTCTACTGGTGGAAACTGGCAACAAGCTGGTCAAGACATTATCCTCAACCCATGGATGTGTTGCATTTTCAAAATGTCCTGTGTTTCTTTTACATCTTGTCTTTATGCCTTCTGTGCCTTATGTACAGCACTCTGAATTGACTTGTTGTTGAAAGGTGCTGCACAAATCAACTTGTCCTGCCTTGCCCTTGCCTTCTGGCTGTTTTCCTTCTTTGAGCCCCACACAATTTCCTGAACTATATTTCTCACCCTGGGCACAGTGCGAGGAATCAAACGATCAAATATTTACAAGGAGCCACTGACAAGAAGTGAACATGTTGCCACAATCTTATTTTATGGCCTGTCAAATACTTTCACAGTAATTCCTCAATTGTGATCCTATTGTACAGTACATACAGTCTGAATGTCCTGATATGCTCTGCAATGGTACATCTGCAAGAGAAGTAGAAAATGTGGGGTGGATTAGTTCAAAAATTTGCCTTTAACTTGACGACTTAATTCACATGAGGATGTTTTACTGCTGAGAAACACGGTTTCCTTACAGCTACTCTAACAAACTCCTTTTTAGCCACCAGCATCACATCTCAGATCAGATATGGGGCTGGGACTGGCTGCATACATGGAGGTAGCGTTTGCTCAGTTGATGGCACACCTGAGAGCCGTGTACAGCCCCGATGCTGGTCCAACTCGGATAGCTCTGGCCCAGCCCGTCCTCATCCGCTGGTCAGCCTCTCTCTTCTGTTTTTGTTTTTTTGCCCCCAACTTTTCTTTTCCATTTTTGTGTGAGACTCCTGTGTGCACACGGCCCTGCAGTCTCATGCCCTTTTACAGGCATTAACCTTAGCTAAATATGAACAAATGGTGCACGCTGTCAACTTAGGAAGACAATGGGATCCATCACTGTAAGAACACAGGCGTCAACAATTCTACGGATTAAAAACATGTTCATGATTCAGGCGTACAGTAGACGTTTCACAGCACCTTGTCTTTTATGATCGAATTTAAGATAAATCTTAGGAAGATATTGGTAAATGACTCCTGTTAACCTTAAGTTATTAAGAAGCATTAACGGCCAGATGTAATTAATTGGCTGGTTTCGGCAACATTTTTTCATCATGATGAGGAGTCTCATTTTAACTGTGAGACAGTCCCGGTTATTCATGATTACTAATGGTTTAGACACACAACTTCCATTTTTCTTGGCGCTCCAGACTCATCAGGGTCCTTCATTCAATGAAAACACTGAATTTAGTCATTTGTTCAGTAATTGCTTCTTTCTAGCTGTCAAGATTAAAAATATCTGTGCATGTGGGTGGAAATCAGTCATTATGTTTTATTTAATCACAGCTTTGTAGGTTTTATTAATCTTCACATCTGTTCCAAGCTAAACACGACAGATCAGCTGGGGAAGAAAAACTAATCCAGACCAGCATGAAGCTAAATGCTGTGGTCCACTATACTGAAATTAATCTCACTTTTTATCATATGTATTGATCACCGTCACACATATTTGAGTAGGCCTACGTCTAATTCCCAGATGAAAGGTTAGTGGGGCTCCTCATTTTCTCTGCATTTCACTGGTCTAATCAGGACTGAATGTTTAAAGAGTCTTATCTCTTTGTGTTGATGTGACTCATCGTCAACTGTTCACACAACTGACAGAAAAAGGATCCAGAGAAACATCCTTGATTTTCTCTCTGCACTGATGCACAGAACAGGACAGAAAATCTCTCTCGTCTCGCTGTTGCGGGCGCCGATGTCTAAACGCCACTGCTCGAGACAGAAAGGAGATTGTTTCTGGGTATTCCTGGGCTCCGCTGTCATCACAAAAACAACTCTGTGAAGACTGTTAGTCCTATTACATCATGTAAAAGCAATAAAATCATAATTGTCTTCTCGCTTGAAACAGCCGAGCAATCTCTGTGAAGCAGAATTCCTTGGCTGCTGTGTCAAATGAAACCTCACGGTGTTAAGTCTTAGTTTCATCATAGCTCATTATGTTGAGCAGAATCAATAAAATCATGCAATTATGGGTTTTCTGCCTTGAAACAAGCCTATTGTTTAAGGAGTTTACCCTCCTCCTCTCCTTCAGCAGCATGGAACAAACTCCTTTCCCTTTTCTATCATTCATGGTAATAAAACATTCTTTTGGTCCTAAACAAAATTTGATGTCTCTCTCCACACATTTTCATTCTTGTGTTTCATCACCATGCTGTGAAAAAGCCATATAACAAATTACTGACTTTATACAAAGCACTCTGCAATCCACTGAGAGGAGAGCTACAGGGAGTGGACAGAATAACAGGAACACCTTCCAGCTTTGGTTTTCCTACACGGTTTCCATCATGCCCTCGATTGGGAGCAGCAAAAACAGGCCTGCATGCCTACAAACTGCATCTATAATCATATCCGATACCAGCAATCAGTGTAGCACATCTGAGTTTCATGCAGGAGACTGCTGTCATATAAAACATTCACGTTCCAACACTGATTTGTGACAGTTTTGGGAGGCAAAAATATCGACAGTGGCGTCAGATCAGAAAGTGCTTCTACCTGTATGTGTTGTTCTAGGTAGACAACAGCTTATTCTGTGTGATTTGGAGGAGTTGTTGGAAAGAAATAATGGTCAAGACTACAAAGATAAGATACACATTAAATGGAGTTATCCTTCAGATGATAAACTGCTACTTTGATTTGCCTTCTCCGTCTCTGTTCCTCTTCTTATAAATTCGATGTCATTCTTTTCACTATAAATTGCTTACTTGCACAAAGATCAAATTAATTTCTGCCCCGTGAAATACCCATGCTACCCCCACCATTCCTGCCGTGAGCACTAATGCTACCACACACACCTTTTCTTTGAGCCTACACTGTGTCGCTCCCGGTGACAGAGGACTTTTTGATGTGGGCAACAGTGCCGGATCAAAGTCAAACACAAAAGCTCAGTGTGGAGGGGGCTGAGCTGCAGAGGGAGAGACAGGAAAGAGGGCAAACCCCTGCACCATGTTCAGCTTACCCTCCCTAACTCCCCCCAGGAGTCACCCAGTCAGTCTGACACACACATGCACCAAGTCTCTTCATGGATGAGCTCATTCCTGATGAGATCATCATGTCTCTGTTTTTGTCTCTCTCTGTGCCTGTTTCTGTGGCAAACATACATAGAATAAAATGTACAAACAAATTATTTCATATTATTATTCATATGATTTCACATATACATCTTTTTTCCTTTGAAACAGAACTTTTAGACACAATGAGAGACAAAATAGTAAATACATTTACACACCTTTGCAGTCTCCCTCCTGTTTGTCTTGTTCTCTCTGTCGCTTCAGTTTGAACACCTCTATTGACATCTACTTTAATGCAGTTCTGCTGATGTCAGATACATAAACACAACAAAAATGAACAAACACCACAAAAAAATAAAGACAACGTGACATGAAATCAAATATAAAGGAGACATCTGAATATTTCTTGCAGTTCTCTTTCAGAGTGCAGCAGAGTGAGTTTTCAGCTTGAATATTCATTGACCAAAAGCTAAAAACATACTGCTGTGCTACACATACTGCTAGAACAAGAGGTTCTAAATGGCTTTACAGAGATTTTTAAACCTGTATCCAGCAAATAAGGTTTGAAATCCACTGATACCTGCACCAAACAACAGACAGACAAAGTTAAGCCGGCCCCACGCTACAAGGGGCCTGATTTTTCCTTCCCAATCGTGGGGGTGTTCCCCAATGTGAGGCCGCTCACTGACGCTGAGGAAGCAATTCTTGGACCTGTAGTGTGAGGCGTTACATGACCCAGTTGTTACACCTCTAACAGGACAGAAGTAGCAAGCATGTTTGAGATTTATGACTTGGAATCCTGTTGGAATCCGAATGAATCCTGACCAGACACCCGCAACAGCCAATGAAAGCAAACTGGCCAGGAAACATCACGGCCGCTTGTAGCATTAGCTTGCGCTAGCCTCCTTGTTTCCTTATTTCCAACTAATCTCCAGCTCACTCTGCAAATTGTGTAAGCCGTGTCAATTTCGTCTTCATCCACTATTTTTTCCCTGCGGAAAACTACTGCTTGACGATTAATGTCCACCTCCATGTTTATTTTGTTCTGAAGTCGTGAAGATCCCTGGTCCCCAGAATCGGCATCATTCAGTAAAAATGGCAAGTGTGCAGTACTGGCTCTTGACTGAATCACCTAGTGTGTGAGATTAAAATGTGAAAAAAACCTGTTAAAGCTGTCGTTATGTCTTTGGTCTCTCACATTTTTAAAACCAGTTATAAAATCCTCTAGTGTGGGCCCAGTCTTAGCAGCTAAAGAACCAGATGTTTGTTGAGTACAAACCAGAGCAAAAAGAAGACAATATGGAACATACATTCATCAGTTGGACACAAATATCACCCAAAACCAATATTAATGCAGATTCTTACTAACAACTAGCAGGTAACTTGTCAGAGCTGTGCGCTTTTCCAGGGGTTATTCTGCTCTGAAGTGGTTAAAAAGAATATGACAAAATCTTAAACGCTACCTTTTCAGCAGAAGGTTTTATTTTCTGTTTAGAGCAGCAAACAGAAAAATTCCAGCGGCAGGCTGAATCATGATTATATTGAGAGAGTAGCAAATATTTGAGTCAATACTGCAGATTATTACTTTAATACTGAGCATCAACTCTGCTGTTGCAGCTTACAGTGAATCTGGAATTTATTTTTTTCATTTTGAGTTTCTCTTGTCGAGCTCGTTCTCTCCTTCACCTGTGTCTGACTTTTATTTGTCTTTGTCCGCGCCTCTCCTCATCTATTTTTTTTACTATCGTCTCTTTCTTATTACGTTGTCTTTCTCAGGGTGACTTTTATCTCTTTCTCACGTAACTCTTTTCCCCAAATCTCTCTCCTTCTGCTGGTCTTGCTCCCACTTGCTGCATTGGCATCCCAACTCATGAGAAACAACATTTCCAAGGCAGTTTACAGCATTTTCCTTTGTTTTATCTGTCATTTCCTTCTTCCTAGAAAAACACCCAAGACCACAATGAACATACTCGAACCAACCAACACACATCAGCCCACACACACGGAGCACAACTTGCTGGCTCCCGGGGTGACTCGAACAGAGTAACATCCCTCCAAGGCCACGCAACTTTCTTAATTAAGAGCATAAATTTCTCCTCCTGCTTTTTTTCCACGACAGAAGTATGGGGCGTTCGTTTTGTTTGCCTCAGCTGAGCCTCTATGAAGACTGCAGTGATGAAAAAAAGAAATAAACTGCAAACCCTCAGCGACTCAGCTGTGCTACTGTAGTAAGTCCTCAAGGAACCCTATCCTGAGAGTGCTGTCATTTACATATTGCTTTGATGAAAGAATACATTTATTTGGTTTTTATGTGCATCAGTGGGACAAAAGCGTCTTCATTTCTCCTTCTCTTCTCCTTCTCCTTCCTCTGTTCCTTACCCAAAAACTGAAAACACTGGGAAAAGCAGAAAATATACCAAATGACTGTTTTATTTTCAGGTCACATTGAAACACCGCGGTTCATTTAGAGCCGGGTTTGAAGCTTTGCTGGTGTGTGGAGGCTAATGGTGTGTCCTGTTGTCGCTCTGTGCAGACAAATGCAGTCACTAATCAGAGCTCAGCAGCAAAGCCTAACATGAATAGCAGCTTCATGTTCTGGATGGATTATGTGAAAACATCACTGATTTGAAAGCTCTCTCTCGATTTTAATTGAGGTGCTTGAGTGCAATATGTTTAGCTAAAATTTCCAATGCCAACACCTGACTAGGCTGTAGGAAAAATAAACTGAAAGCAACACTTACAACAGACCACACTAAGTTTCACAAGCATCATCTAGTTTCTAATGAAATCTTAATCTTTTTGTCACTGTTGTCTAAATTATTTTGGACATCAACTTGTGTATTTATGTATTTGTTTGTACTTTGCCTTATAGTAATTTACATAAATCTATTTTTGTACTTGCTTTTATTGTATAACATCATCCTGCCTGGGGACTTAAGGATTAAAAATAGCCTTCTGGCTAAACCTGACACATCTTTGTTTGTTATATCTTTGATCTTAATTAATTATTAACTAATAAACAAAGGAAAAATGCAAAAATGTGACAGCGATAAGGCATGAATGATAGTTTTAATTTGGATGCATGCATGTAAAACTGTAATAGACAAGTTCACTGTGACAGAAAACAGTGAAGCCTCCAGACAGCTTGGCCCACACGCGGCCTTAATGTTACAGACTGGAGCCAAGTCTTAGGCCCGTGACAAACCAAGCTGATGATCAGCTGTTGGTGGCTTTTCAGCTGATTCACCATGCTGAGTCAACGGCGGACCCTGTTGGTGAGAGAGACCACTCTGATTGGCTGTTCAGCTTAGCAAATCAGTGCATGAGAAGAGAAAAGTTTGGGAAAGACGTAAACAACAATATATGTCGTCCCTACTTCAGAATACGTCACATAGGACCCCTGCTGCAGTGCGCTTACCAGATCTTTGTCATCATGGTAACAATCATACACTCCATAAGACCTTTCCTCCTCCATTCATATCAGATCATAAACATATGGTTGTGTTTCATTAGATTTATGCACAAAAACTATTTGGTTAGGTTTGGAAAAAGATCATGGATTAGCTTAAGATAACATTCATCATCATGGTTACAATAATAAACAGGGTTAAGATGGGTAAATAACGTTTCACAAAGTGGTCTCAAAAGAAGTCGCGCAACAAAATCATGTATATGTTAGTTGTAATAACGTGCTGGCAAAATGACATATGGACATTTTTTTTTACAGGACAGTTCCAAATTTTTTAAAATTTTTATGCAGTCGAGTTCCTGCCAACTCACAGCGGTGCCATCTGGCCTCAAACCTGACACATCTTTTATTTTTACACATGACAGCAATGACAGGCTGCACACTGTCAGCAATATGAGTCTGATTCTGATCAGCTGCACAACTGTAATCATAACAGTTGAATTTAATTTTATTTACTTTTCCAGTCATCATCACGAGTTGTCATTAAATCTGTTAAAATAAATTTACAGCTCAGCCTAAATGTTACTGTACCATGATTTTAATTCCTCATGCTCACAAGTGATGAAAATGTCTCTATTGTCTATTGCCCCCCCCTCACACACACACACACACACACACACACACACTCAGCATTCTTTAGACAAGTCTGTCATTGTCCTTTTGTCTTTCAACTGTGTAAACATGAATAGCAGCTATAAAGCCGTGTCTGTATGCTGAGTTTCGCCTTGAGACCACAACTTTCATTGGCATTTATATTAGGCACCATGTGACTGACCTACACCTGGAGGCGACTTTGTTACAGGTCAACTTGATCAATGAACATTGTTTGAATCACCTTACTGGCTGTGCTGAATAGTCGGGTCTTTTGCATTTAATGAATTTGTTTTAAAATACACAAAGAAACATTTTTTTTAACTTCCAGTGTTTTGGTTAAGTGTGTAATGATTGTGTTTAAACATTTAATCAATTTCTATCCAACATAGTCAAAACCTTGCTAAAGCTGAAAATCTAAGCGCTTGCATAAAGCTAACCAATAGCTTTACCAAACTGGTACAGTGAATACTACCATTGTACTATATACACAGTGCATTGCCATAGGTACCCTAACCACGGACAAAGCTACTGAATCAGCAGTTCTAACCACCGCTTGGTAAAAACCACCTTGATAATAGAAAGACTGAAACAAAACAAGATGTCAAGCCAGTTAAGAATAAGACAGTTTTCATTTAGTCTTTAAACGCTGAATTAATCTACCAAATTATATTCAGACTAGAGTTAATATTACTAGTGGGGCTCAGAAATATAAAACATAAAAGAAATATAAAGAGTCCAGGTTACCTACACCTGGGGGAGCTCGGGACATTCAAGTGCGCACATTTATTAAGGTTTCATCTTGTAGCAGGAAGAAAACCTCAGTGGTAAAGAACGACTTTTATTCAGAGCAGACAAGAAATAATAAAGAAATGAAAAGATCCTACATAAAGCAGATGCTGTAATTTACTTAATTAGAGCAAAACATTTGGTGATAAATACATAATTAAATGTCAAAACTAAATTATTTAATTACTGGTACACTAATGTTCCATGCCTTCTTACTGCCTCCATAGAGAACAGGCTCTTCTCTTTGCCAAAAAGTGATTAAAGCTAATATTTTGATGTTGAAAAGGGTTTTCTGCCTCATATTACCTTTATTTCACTCTTGTGGGTTATTTATTAACGATTATCAACCACCCAGTACCTTTGTATCAGTTTAAGTACCTCTAAGGGGCCAGTATAACCAGTAAAATGCGGCTGCCTTTAGCCTGTTGTTTGGGACTCATAATGTGATTTTAGTGCAAAAAAAAAAAATCGATATAATACAAACATCCAATTATGAAGAATTTGGGCTCTTTCTTTAAAATCGCATTATTATTGATTATTTAGTTATATTTTCCTGGTGATAAAACTTTATTTTACTGGTGTAAAGGTACACATCTTGAAACTGAACTGTTCTGGTACAAGACTTCTGGTTTGTTGTAGACGTGTACCGAATTCAATCCTTAGTAGTAGTTTAGAATAGGCTAGTTCTGCATGTGGAACATTATTTTCAAATCCACATTTCAGCAAAAACATATTAAGTGGCAGAGCAGAGCACACAAAACAAACAGCAGGCTTAGCTTAGCCAAGCCTCTGGCTAGCAAACATCTTAGCCAGTGCAAACGAGAAGCCAGAGCTAGAAGACCCTGCCTTAGCGGTGAGGTCTTCCCAGGGAAATACAAGACATTTGATTTGTTCGTTCAGCGGTAATCGGATACGTTTTTAGCAACATGACAAACTGGCTACCTTATTATAAATGGCACCACCTGAACATGAATATCATGGCTGCAAAGACAAACAAGCATAGTACAAACACTGCTTCCTTCATCATTTAAACTGCCTTTCCCTGGAAAATGGAGCACTTAGTAGCAACAGTTTGCAGCTGTATTCTATTTTATTTTTACATATTTTACTTGTGCTTTACTTAAAAATTAAGAACATTTATAAATTGTCGATGTTTACAAAGTTTCATAATAAAAGACAAGCGATTTTATGACTTGTATATTTTTCCCTTACTGTACGGAAAATGAACTGAACCTTGACTTCTAAACCGTGGTACGCACAGCACTGAACTGTGATTTCTGTGTACGCTTACACCCCTACTTTATATGGGTTATTGGACCTATTATCTAGAAAAGTATGAGAAGAGAATTACATTGTTACCTTTGTGCCATTTTTCAGATCCAGACAACACGACACATAAAATGTCTGCTGCTGCAGAGTCTGAAGACTGTATGGAAGTAGTTCACTGAAACAAAACTTCTCTGTCTGTCATCTCCTGTCACATTTCCACTGAACCAAGCTCTGCTTTTACCTCTCTCACTGTGACTCCTCCAGCAGTCAGCGCTCAGTAGTATTTTTGTCTCAGCTCATGCTGAATAAAGGAGCCATCCCTGTTCAGGTTTAGTTAAATGTTCACTGGCACCTTACATGGCAACCAAAGCTGCTTGTGAGTGCAGATGAAGAGTTGCATTGTAAATTGAGATATCCATGCCTGAAAGAAAAGAAAAGAAAACAAAAGCAGTGTCATGCAATTAAAAAAGATTAATGATTACTGGGAGTCAGGAGTTAACAATTAGCTGTGGAATAGATTTTTACTGAGCAGTAAATAATAAAGCTAACTAATGCCTTCAAGAAGCAAAAATATCTTCAAAATAGATACTTATAGTTTTGTTTTGGCTTGAAAGCAATCAAATCATTTACTCCCCCTGCCAAGCTGGACAAAAACTCCTGACACTACCCCGAGATTCCCTTGAATAGATGTCCTCCTAATGAGTAAACATTTGTTTGCACATTTGACACTAACGACCGATCGGTTATTCCTTAATGGCCTCATATTCCTCTAATTGGATGAGTGTGCAATGCTAATTAATTAGCAATTACCTGCTAATGGTTGCATATTCATGAGCCCACAGCCTATTAGCCTCCAATAAATACTTATTAAGAGGCCCTGATTGCTAAGTAGCTTATCATCAACATGCTCATCGTCTGATAATTGCAGTGTGTTCACTTTCTTTCTTCAGTTTGTGCTGATAAGAATACACTGACTCCAATGAGACTGTGGGACGAATACGTAAGATTTCCATGAGCTCCAAGAATAATATTTGTCTTTACAGTGGCTTTATTGCTTATTAAATCATCTGTGCATAACTGTTTAGAATTTACTCATCTATAAGGACTTTATCACTTGCTAAGCAGGATGTTGAAGCACAAGGTAAAAACAAAAAGCTGCACAATATCTGGATCCAACTGCTGTTTTCAATACAGAGCATGGTGAGAATATTAATATTGTGATGCATGAGATTTTAGTGATAATGTCTCTTCAGCCGATTCATTTTACAAATGAAATGGAGGAATTACATGACACCTCAGTCAAGTCAATGTTAGTGATGTCTAAACTGGAATTAATGTTGGTTTTATACAATTAGTGTCTTATTCGTTAAGAGAAATATTCTCATGCAGTTAGTTTAAAAAAAACTATAGGACACCAGTTACTGAAGCTGCAGCAGTGGTTTTATGGCACAAGGCAATTCAGGTACTTTTAAACTTATTTTTGGAATGTGTTGCAGCATCAGAATTGAAATGAGTGTTTATTTTAAACAAAAAATACAATTGATAAGGTGATAATAATGTGCTGCTGTATTGTTTTCATTGTACGCTTGAATGGGTTGTATCAGAGGGTGGGGACAAACAACCCATATGGTCGTTTAGGTTGGAGGACCTCCTGCACGTTGACAGCTTGATAAGTTAGGGTTTGTCCTTCACTTGATATGTGATGATTTTTCTGATCCTGAACTTGACAGTCATTGAGATTTTACAACTAAAGGTGCAAGATAAAAACTAACTTGTTTATAGAGGTGTGTGACCATGGCAGTTCTACAACTTTTACATACCAGATTCCCCATGTTTTAGACATATTGCATGATAACTTTTATTTATGTTTCCTCGGTGAGAATTTAAAGCATTTTGGAACAGAACTCTTCAAACACAGCATCTCATGAAATAGTGTGCTGCACCGTTGAACAGCCTGACACTGTTTTGATCAAAAGAGCCAACTTTTGAAGGTGCATAATCAAATAAAAGGAATTATTCATACAAAATGACACCGGGCTCCGACATCTCCTGGCTCTGAATGCTGATGTTGAATTTCTAAATTAAGCTCTGTCATCTTCTGCGCCATCTATCTGTGTATGTGTTTTGTTTTTTTTTTAGTCACCACATTGCACTATCTCTTTGTAAACACAACATATATCCTCATGCTCAACACCCAGAGATGCCTGTGGCTTATAAGGTTGTGATGGCAACAGAGAGATGCACTCAGGCTTGCTTCCATCCAGCTGGGACCCATGCTGCTTGGGGGGGATGCTGGCAAAGTGCAGCGGAGGGTCAGGGGCAGAGGGAGGCGAACGGGAGAATAATAGTGTTGAATCAACTGCCACGGCTGAACTTATGAGGACGCAGCTTTGTTATTTGTTGGTTTTTATGATGGGTCTGGTTTTCATTAGTTTATTTGAATGGTGGAAAATCATAGATACATAGAAGCAACTGTAAATTTCAACAAAGAAAAAATAAGAAGCCTTGTAGATAGACAGACAGATAGATAAATAGACAAAATGAAGAAATAAATTTAAGAAACTTGGGAAAAAGCAAGGACGATGGAGAAACTGAAGTCAGAAAATGTGTGGGAGGATGCGTTTGTCTGTGTGTGTTCTAAGACAGAGCCATATGAAAATGGGAAGAGCGAGAATTTATGTGGCAAGCTACTGAGGAAAGATGTTCTAAAACCTGTCAAGCAAACGTTGAATCAAAACTACTTTCCTGCGATGTTCAAGCAACCGTTTTCACCAGTTTTATCACCGACAGAGCGCAGTAAACTACTGTGTCCCCATCAGTGGCAGAAATATTCCTTCAATATCAAGCATCTCATATTGCAGGGAATATTTCTGCTCCTAAAACCAGTTTTATGAGGACATTCAAAATCTTAGTATGAACCTTAAAACATTCCCACAAATTTCTGACAAAAGTAAATAGTGTTTAAATGGGACTCGCAGCACTTTGGAAAATAATACTTGTGTAATTTTGTGATTATAGGATAAAAACATTTACATCTGAGAAGGGTTTCATTTATATCTAGGACTTTAAGTTTACAGTTCCATTGAGGAATGACTGAAATCAACTAATCTAAACTGGGTAATGGGATCTATGTTTTGCAGACTGACAAAACACAATCGTGAGTTTAGCCAACTTTGCACTGACACTGAATTAATGTTCACAAATTGAAAGCTAAATATTTTTCCTAATATTTCCAACAACTAATACTTTATGTGCTGTTGTCCAGACTACTACTGTACAGTTCTTTTGTTCACTGCAGTGTCACACAATAGCAAAATAAAAGCTGTTTGTACATACAGTACTGCAGTAGGTTGTTTTACTAATTCTCTGCTTAGAAATACTACACAGTATGGAAGTAGGACACAGCCACACTGTTTGATAACAATTTAGATTGATGCACAGACATTTATGGATCAACTAACACTAAGGAACATAGTGCCACTGACAAACAACTACCAAAGAATTAGCTACAACTATACCTTCGCATCCACTTTGCATGTCATTGTAATGCAGCTCCACACAACAGTTAAAATTGGTATCATAATATCTTAGAAAGCAGAGCACAGTCTCCTACTAAGTCAAAATCAGTTTGTTTTTGTTTATGGTTACACTCCCTCCTGAACTTAATCAACATGATTTTGCGCCTAAACTATAGTTCTGCACTCATTATTCATATAAGCTATGCAGGAAGCTAAACCATTTTTAACAGTGCAAGCTGTGCTGGACAACATGCTCGGTAATGATTAGAATGGAAAATGAGATGAGCTAGAACCACACTCCTAGTTCATGAGGTGCAACGTTAGTCTTGCTTTTCCAGAACAAATAAAAACTTCATGAAATTCATTTTAGAATGAGGAGAGGAATGAAGGTTTGCTCACTGACGCCTTCTTCTCAAGGGCGCAGAGGTTGGTTGTACACAATATGAAACTTTTAATTAAAACAAAAATAACAAATCTAGCAGAGTCACTCTTGCACAGCAGCATGAAGAGTCTCTTACTTTTTAAACTACAACATTCAACTTTCCTGCTTCAGATAAGAAGTGCATCTATCGTAAGTCCCACACTCTCGCACACTTGTCAGTCATCTTGATGAGCTGTCATCCTGCCCGAGGCTGAGGTAACCGGCATCTGTAGAGCCTCCACAGGCGTAGAGAAAGCAGATGCTGAACCCCAACGATCTGCCATGACAAAAGGCAGCACTGATGTTTACTGTTTTTGAACATTTGGCCTTTCATCTCCTGCTTGCTTGCTGCACAGCCAGCGAACTGCAGGTCACAGGAAATGGTTTATAGGCAACAAAATGCCTCTGATATCACTAAGGCACCGAGGAAAAGGAAAAGGCATCAAAAAAGGGCCACAGATAAAACCTGAGTTATGATTTATCATATTTTCTGTTGATTTAATAGCCCGTTAATATGAAAAACTTTGATAATGGAGCTTGAGCTCCATAAAATCTATAATGTCCTTTTGGAAAATGTCACCCACATATATGACGCACTGCATCTGTTAGCTGGTACAGCTACTCGTATTGATCCTAACAGCTAACTAAATCTATACCTGTCAAAGTAACGCCTTGAGCTCAGAGCTAATATATCTTAGCGAGCAGATATATAGCAACCAATACGAGGTAGCGAGGGGAGTGAGGTGGAGGTAACAAGCCTGTTGTTTAGCCGACATGTCACATGAATCAGGCCAGTTGTATGATGGTCTTTTCTGCCGCCGCGGTCTCGTAAACACCAAGGTCAGACACAACAGTGGATGGAGACATAAATTGATCATATATATTGTAACAAGGCCGAGAGGGTCAGCACAAACATGACCTTGAGTGCAACCTCACTTGCACTTGCCCCCAAAGGACTCATTCTCCCAGACTTCTTTATTACTGGTTTCTATGGCAACAATCAGCTCTGCCAATTGGCCTCCTAATAGTTAATAGCCAGCTTGCTCTTATGGAAAACACAGAAAAAGAGCAGGCAGAGCCTGCTTCATGATGTTTTTATGGTGACTGGAGCACTGCACAGATTTCTTTCTCCCAGTGGCGTTTGATTTGCTGCTCTGTGCACCCCAACAACTCCTTCCTTGACCAACACATACACATCACCATACAGCCACATGCACCACCCCTTGCTCATCATGGCTCCTGGGTTGGACAGGCCTGAAGGGGACCCTGGGGCGAAGAAACAAACATAGTAATTGGCTCCAGTTTATCGTTTACTGCACTGTGTGCCACCCCCATTTTCTATTCTGTTATGGCAGGCAGCAACAGGCCAAAGAGGCTCCTCGTCAACCAAGGGCTCGTCACTGGTCCATCCTCCAAGGGAGCAACAGCTTCATCATGTATTGAATAGGTGACAGGTAGAAACCGAGACAGTGATTTGATCGGTGATTGTCTAGGTTGTTGGTGGTGTTGCCTGTTGTATTATCAATAAGAATTTAATCAACTAAAATATATTAACCATACCACAGAATACGTGGATGTGCAGTATTAACTTGCCACTTACTGTTTAAAGGAGTTACCTGTTTGCTGACTGCCCATACAAACTATATAACAAATGTACCTCCGAGACAGAAATAAGTGGTAGCACAGCTTTTGCGCTCAGTGTTGCAGCTGTGTTGATGAACACTGCAACATGAACTTTCTATTGAGTTGCTGGCCGGCGGCTGTCCGGTGTAGCTGCTATCTGAGGCTCAGGTGACACAGGCCAGAGCGGAGTGTCACACAGCTCACTGCTGTAGCTGTGGTGCTGACATTCAGGACACGCATTACTATAATTATACGTGAATGGTTCCAGCAAAATCAACAGCCTGCTGAGTATAGATGCATTTTACTGCTGGCATTAAAGCCGAAAGATTTCCTGGACTGATAAAGTTAAGCTATAGTGTTTCTGCACCCCTGGGACATCTGTAGGCCCCCAGCTGAGCAGGTGCTTCCCCTGGCTCTAATACCTACAGCACACACTCCTGACATAAACACACTGTCTTATATAAGACCAGGAGTGGATTTTGTCTTGCCATGTTGGCGAATTGTTGGCGATGTACAGGAGGGGAAGCTCCTCAGTTTGAAATAAAATCTAAAGCCTCTTTCCCACTGCCCAAAACATCTGTGTAAACTCGACACACCTCTGCTTTTGAAGGATGTGGGAATTCAATTACTGGGACAAATGAACCCCGATAAACGTCGCTGTATTCGACACAGGTCATTATCCGGTTTTCCTCAGCTTGGATCCAATAGAAGCCAAACTCAGCTAAACCCGCAAACGTACGCAATGACGTACGTCATCAGCCGTCTCAGCCATAAATTCTATCCGTCTTCGTTCAATCAGTGTTCTAACATGGTTCAGTCTACACCAAATTTCTATACTTTGGAGGATGAACAAAAGTAAATCCGAAGAAATAACACTGACCATCTTCACTAGCTTCCATGCTGCTTTGTTTACAACTCTGCTTACTTTCACAATGTATTGCTCTGCTTGTCAATTTTTTACCAATCACTGCAGTTCTTTGCTGAAACTTTCTGCCACCTTGAACTGATAAGGACTTTGTTGTTGGTGAAGTCTCAGGCAGTGCCAGCCTGAACTGTCATTGTCATATCCTTGTATTTGTAAAAATTTGTAAAAATCTTAAGCTAAATTGTGATGCATACAGTACAGTCTATATAAATGAGTGTGGCTTTTCACAGGCACACAGTATCAGCAGTAACAGCATTAGGAGAACAACGGGCAGCACAGGCTTTTCTGTTGAAGCTCGTTTTTTGACGTTTGAAACAAACAACTAATCACCTATTTAAAATAATTTTCCTGGATGCTGTTGCCTGTTTGTTTTAAACCATACATCTTACAGAGTGGTTTGACAGTTTCAGTTTAACAGTCACGTCAACAAAGTAATGGAAAAGTATAAATGAGATCAGAGACGGCAGCAGGCAAAGCAGCTTAAAATACGCTGGGGGTGAAGAATACAAGCAGGAAATATGATAGGTGACTACTTCTTGCTCATTGTGAAAATGAAAGTCTTATAATAGAAACTGAAATTTTTGAGACAAAGGCTTGGGGTGGGGGCGAGTGGAGTGGAGTTAGTAGACTTAATGTTTCCCTTCACAGATAAAAGCTGATATCATCTGGAGAGGCAGCGTGATGCCACTTGTTTTCATGCTGTTCTGATTTTTTTTTTAACATTTATTTTGTTGTCCTTTTACACTGCACTTAGGCGGTGAATCAGGATGAATGGAAACTGGCTGTGAGGAGAAGATAAATAGAAAAGACTGGGTGGAAAGAGGGAGCAATAAAGAGAGAGCAAGCATACACAGAAAAGAAACTGAAAGGGAGATGGAAGAAGACGGACAGTGACAGAGTGGAAGGAGGAGAGGGAGATAAGGACGGACAGGAGTCCAGTAGACGGAGAAAGGTATCAGTGAAGTGAGAAGACAGAGCGCTGCTTGATCTGGCAGTCATTTGTCCACTTAGGCTCATCCTGCAGGCTTTAAATCAAGAGCCCCTGAGGCATTTGTGCACCTGACACAGGGTCAGGAGGATACTACTGACCTTTTATTAAAAATCACACTGAGTTCAGTCTTTGTTGTCAGCCCTGATTGTGATGGATATGACGCAGTTTGATTAATGACAAACAGCATTTACAGTATTGTTGAGTCTGTCTGTGACCCAGCTCGAAAGTTCAGTGTAAGATTTAATTCAGAAACTGTACACACAGCATGCACAGATGTATTATTATTACAAGAACATTTGAGATCACATGTTGTAAACAAACGCCCAGCTGAGCCATTTGCATTCTCTTCTAATTTCATTTCTTGTGTTGCTTGTGTTTCTGCTCTGTTGCACTCTCACAGACACTGTAGCATTTAATAACATCAATTAAAACGTTATACTTTGGCCAACTCTGAGATTTTTCCAACAGTTATTAAACCAAGAGTAGCTACAAGTGAATCGCTCCAAAGGTGTTAAAACCTAATCTAAAGTGTAATGAACTCACTCAGCTGGTAGACTTTTGCTTCCACTTGTTCTAATGGACTTAACATTGACCATTCAAGGAATAATAGCACCCCATTAGTAGTAGGGTTTCGGGCCCATACCGAAGTCAAGTGCAGATTTTACAGTTAAAAATAAACCTATCAATGCTCTTTAGTGGATAAATATGAATGAATTTACACTACCTCAAGCCTTTTTTTTTGTCATTTCTACACTGCAGTTTGTTGTTACGTACTATAGGCTACGAGTTGAGATCTTGCTAATTATTTTCTGCTGATATTTTCCAGATGTGTTCAAAATGAAATGGTGATTTCAGAGGCTGGTCCAGTGTCTGAACTTCCCTTACAAGGAGTGTGTCGGTGACAATGGGAGGAAACTTTCTGCAGCTCAGGTCAACCTGTGGTTCCGTTGAGATGTCAATATTGACTGTGAACACTGTAAACCCTTGAGGTTTCTGAATGGAACATGGTGTGGCAGTGGAACAAAGCCAGGGAGGAGCAGATCTGCTGAGTGGCTGCTGCTCTCTAATTCAAGCCCGGACACACACACACACACACACACACACACACACACACCAAACACTGGCATCCTCTCATTCTTTGCCATTTGCATGTGCACCGTTTCTCTTGGTCACTGACTCATGTGCACACATGCAAACATGACCTAGATACATGACATTATGGCATATGTACGTACTCTGTGTGTGCCTACTATTACTGTCAAATTGTAAATAAATTTATTTATTTGTACCCTATTCCAATTTTATATAGAAGTTGAACAAACTATCAAGTTTTAAAACTAGTCACTATTTATTCAATTAGCTGAGTTTTTAATCAAAACAGCCAAAAATAGCGAAAAATGCCCATTATCATTTCTCAGAGCCTGAGGTGTTTTTCAGCGTACTGTTGTTGTACAAAGGATGGCCCCAAACATACAGGTATGTCATTTACGGCTGACTGGAATGTTGTCACACCATTCAATGGCTATTGTCAGTGATTATCACACCCTTTAAACAGGCTGCACCTCCCAGTATCGATAGATGTGATATGAGGTGACCTCTAGTGGCCACAGTAATTATGACCCGAGGTGACATAGGGTGAATCCCAATTCCCTTAATTGCACCCATGTTTCCCTCACTTGCATCTTTCCGTTGTTTCTTAGTCTTTCCCTTGTTTCTTAGTCCTGCCTATGTCAGATGCAAGTAGAATCAAGGAAACATGTTTATACAGACATGAAATGTCATTTTCTCTGATCCCTCATAGAAAACATCCAAACACCAACTGATTTCCAATTTATCGGAGCCCATAAAAGGCTGTGAAGGTTGCTCTCTTGTGTATCCTCACTCATGGCTCCTACATGTCTTCCTTGCTCGTCAGAGCAGGAACAACCCTTTAACCTGGACCACAGTTTGTTCCTAAATATAACCACACAGCTTTGGTGTGTAAAGCAAATATGGCCTGTGTGTATAATTATAACCATGAAACCTGTTCTCATTCACAGGTTGTCAAATATTGATGCTTTGGCAAATACGCCTGGCACCTGCTCAGCCAGTTTGGCATCTCATACAGACGCCAGAAGGAACCTGCCAAAGCATCAGTATTTGACACCAGCAGACATGTATCTACTATATTGCCAGGTGACAGAATTTTTGGCAAAAAAGATTTTTTTTAGCTTATCACCGCACAAACATACACTGATTAGCCATAACATTATGACGTCCTGCCTCATATTGTATAGGTCCTCCTTTCGCCGGCCCTGTGTGTGTGCGGTGCCAATTCACACACACTAATGGTGGCACTGTCCCCACAAGCCATTATTTTGGCCCTTGGGAGCAACTTGGGGTTCAGTGTCTGGCACCAAGGACACTTCAACATGTGCACTGGGGAGAAGGGGAACTGAACCACCAAAAATCCCATTGGCTGGGAACTGAATGTGGGCCTTTTGTGTGGTAGGCGAGAATTCTACCACTGAACCACCAATGCATACTGCTGTGATGAAGGGGTGTATTTGGACTGCAACAATGTTTAGGTTGGTGGTACGTCAAAGAAACATCCACATGAATGGCAGGACTCAAGGTTTCCCAGCAGAACATTGCCCAAAAGCATCACACTGCCTCCGCCGGCTCACCTTCTTCCCATAGTGCATCCTGGTGCCATGTCTTCCCCGGGCAAGTGACGCACACACACACCCAGTCACATGATTAAAAGAAAACATTATTCATCAGACCAGGCCGCCTTCTTCCACTACACCATGGTCCTGCACCTTCTGATGCTCACGTGCCCATTGTAGGTGATTTTGTCAGTACCGGCATGAGGTTTTCCAGCAATTTGTGCTACAGTAGGTCTTCTGTGGGATCGGACAACATGGGCTAGCCGTCACTCCCCATGCACATTAATGTGGCGCCCATAACCCTATCGTCAGTTCACTGCTTGTCCTTCCTTAGACACTGTTGGTTGGTGCCAACCACTGCAGACCAGGAACACCCAACAGGACCTGCAGTCTGGGAGACGCTCTGATCCAGTCGTCAACCATCACAGTTTGGCCCTTGTCGAAATCACTGAGATCCTTATGCTTGTCTGTTTTTTCTGCTTCCAATATATCATCTTCGAGGACTGAATGTTCACTTGCTGCCCAATATATTCCTCACACTGACAGGTGCCATCATAACAAAATAATCAGTTATTTACTTCATCTGTCATTGGTCATAATGTTATGGCTGATCAGTGAACGTTTTGGAGCATTTCCAACTGGTTCCTCTGTATAACCAATTAAAAAACAGTATAGATGCAGGCGACTTGTGGACACAGTGTATTGTATACACCATCTGCATTCAAACAGTGTCAAGCTGTCTCCATTTCTGTAAAAATCAATTATTTGCCCTCTCGCATGAGTACATAGAAAAACACAGTCTATTTTCACTTTCATTCATTGAAAAGGACGCACACATACACAAAACCATTCCTCACACTCAGCTGCTTGCAGTCTGTTTACAACCACAGTCTTTTGTTTTAGCCTGCTCCACAGTGCATATGAAAAGGGAGGGGGAGTCCTCTCAACCTTGACCAGGCACCTTTTCAGTTATGAATAGATAAGAGCAGATAACATTCTTCACTGGTATTGAACAGCGGTGAGCACAACATCAGCAGCCGCGTGTGGTCTTGTCATAGACACGATTTCTGAATCCGCTGCAGAACAAAGCCAGTTTTCCCAGTGTGAATAGGAGATGCCAGATAACACTGCGCAGCATCACAACATCAAATAAATCTGAAATGGAAATCATACTTCATATAAACGCTGTAATTGTGTCATCAGGTACATTCTTCAGTTTGGTCCAACCCCGGTCCAGCCCCCTCTGCGCAGCTTCATCTGTCATCATCTGCCATCTAGCCTACATTCATCACATTCATTCATTGCAAGAAAAACCCACACTAAAACATTTAATCACTATTTTAAAAAAACATCTATTGCTGCTACAGCTATTATTAGAGGACGCACAGTTTCTGCAGCCTGGCAGCACAAAGCGATACATGTGCAGTATCAGCATTTCAACATACTCCACCATATCATATATAATCTTTATATAGCCTCGTGACAAAAGTAAAACTCTGGAATTCCATGTTGTGATCATAAATTAATAAAGATGACTTTCCTGCAAAATGAATAAGGTTATTCGACACAGGATAAATGATTGATGTCCCTTTCACACTCATCAAACCGCTCAGTGACCCCTCTTGCCCTGTATAGATCTGCATTTATGTTTTATTCAGGGGTTTTCCTTTAATTTATTGTCCCACTTTAAGTTTCACAGGCAAACTTTAATGAGACTGTCCAAGTTTATAAACACTGCAAATATATCAGGCTGATTTGTAGGAAATTGCGCAAAAAATGATGCACACAACAGTCTCCAGTTTCCATTTGTCATAATGGTGCAGTCATAAAATTGGCATCTTGGCTTTGAAAATGATGTTCAGTGTTTAAGTGTGATATAAGGAAGCTTCAGTAAAACACTGGGACACGCTCATGCAGAATGTGTTTTGTATCTTTTAAGTGAAGTAGCTTCACGGTGATTTGACTCGGCGTTGGTGTCACAGTAGAATCCCAGGGTTACGGTTCGGTTGAAAATCTCAATTTTCATGCACAGAGACTGTATTTACATTCTAAAACATCACGCTCATTTTATAAAATTTCAAGGGACCCAGCAGTAAACAGGCATCTCACACACACAGAATAATCCCCACGGAACTGATCTTAACTACTGCTTCAATTTTGCTTCATTTTGAATTCATTGTCCTTGTAGCTCTGCTGGTGAAAGCAGGGACATGGGGTAGAGGGGGTGTGAGGGTGCTCAGCAAACACTCCAAAATCCTTGAGTGCTGTCCCAGAAGTAAAAACAGAATACACAGAGGAAGGACAGAGGACACTCCTTGACAGGAAGCTCCACAGAAATGTGCCTCTTTTCATTCTCACTGCCAATAACCTGGCATTGGCTCAAATTAAATATTTGATTAATAAGAAGAACAATAACAACATCTTGCAATGGCCTGGCATCGAATTCCACAGGGGCTTGTGGGAATGAAAACGCAAAAAGTGGCCTAAACCCTCTGTGGGAGCATGTGTGTTGCTGTGTGTAGCCACAGCTCATGTTGCAGCTTTATGTCAGGTTTTGGCAGTCGGAGAGTAATAAGCATGATTTGAATAATGTTTTCTGTCAGCTGTTGTCTCGCTTGTTGGCTGCACATATTTTCTCACACACACATGCATATTGTGTTTCCATCACTTCAGGGGACATTACATTGACTTACATTCATTTCCTGGTGACTTACCCTAACATAACCATTACAGCTACTAACCTTAATTAACCTTTATTTAACAGGGAAGTCCGATTGAGATTACAAATCTCTTTTACAAGGGACACTGGGCCAAAATGGCAGCATTAGCAAACACAGTTGGTGAACCCCAATTCCCTTATTTTATCGGCCCTCGCTCAACCCAGAAGTCGTTCTGGTCCGTCATGATGAAGGACCTCCCAGAACTCTTATTTGTGCTCTGAGGAGCGAGGAGGCTGCCTGATGGAGCTCTAACTGAGGATACACAAGTGCATCCTTCACAGATGTCTGTTACAAACTGACACACCCCTTCATCAGAAATCAGTTGGTGATTGGATGCTTCACATGAATCGGAGGAAAGGACATCTCATGTCAGTTAAAAGGTGTTTCCTTGGTTCCTCTCTCCTTGCAGTTTCTCTTTGCATCTTACATGGGCGGGACTAAGACGCAAGGAAAATAAGTGAGCAAAACATGGATCCAATAGTCAGCTGAATATAACAAAACCACATAATACCATTACAATCACAATTTAACCTAACCTCATCCTAACTCTAAACCAAGTCATCACTCTAAAATGGAATGATTTACAGTTTGGGGACTTGTCCCTATAATGGCAGAGTCCCCTCAGTGTGACTGTGTAAACAAATTTGCCATATATGTAGATTGTTCTTTAAAAATGGTACTTCGTGAGATTTAAAGGCTTGAAGCACAAACGTTGTACTGTTAGTCCAGTGTGATCTGGGAATGGAAATGGATTAGGCATAAGAGTATTATGACAGATGAGTGGATTTTTCACACTAACAAATAATTAACATTATATTTTGTTGTCAATTCACACCAATGTTCAGTCTTGGAGAAACTGCTAATAACAGAAAATTAATTACTTTTAACAAAACTCTGAAAAAGTGTTTTGATTTTATAGCTGGTAAATAGGAGAAACAGGGCAACTGACAAAATCAACTGTGGTCAGTAAATACAGTATTTTGTAAAGTGATAAGCATGGGCACACAATCCAATGCATATTCTGGATGTAAAGCAAGGGCACGTTCTTACAAAACGCTACAGCATGCAAACATACATCATCTCTTGCTAGCTTCTGGACACAGAAACACATGCACACATTTACCTCAAGTGATAGAAGTGCTGCAATTTTCTTGCCAAATCTCCCTCCAAGAGCAAAATGGCCCAATTTTGTACTTATCACATCATGGCTGTTACTGAAACCCATCAGTCCATTGGCTTTACTAGACAATGTGTTTGTCTAATAAATATACAAAGGTGCTACATATTTTTATGTGATGAGCTGCTGATCTGCAGGTGTTTTATGTATTCACAGCATCTGTATTTGGATGTCAAATTAACACCTAAAGGAACAGCCTTTAAGATCCATCCATCATCTATAACACTTATTCCTGAACGGGGTTGAGGGAGGGCTGGAGCCAATCCCAGCTGACACTGGGCGAGAGGCAGGGTCCACCCTGGACAGGTCGCCAGTAAGTAAGCAGGGCTGACATGTAGACAACCACACACACTCACTCCTACGGGTAATTTAGAGTCACCAGTCATCCTAAGCTGCATGTCTTTGGACTGTGAGAGGAAGCCTGAGTAGCTGAAGAGAACCCATGCAGGCACAGGGAGAACATGCAGTCTCCACACAGACAGGTCCCAGGTCAGCCAGGGATTGAACCTGGAACCTTCTTGCTGTAAGGTGGCAGCACTAACCACTGTTCCACTGTGCCGCCCCAGCCTAAATCTGATTCTTTAGTTATAAGAAGAGAAAGTTGCCATTTTGAATGCACAAGGTGTCACTGAGTTTCAAAAACAATGAGCCTATAATGAGTATATTGTTTTATATAACGACCTGGGTCTCTGATACAGGAGGTGTGTCTCTATGGGTGAAACAACGCAGAGCTCTACATCCATCCAGCACGCAACAGACAGCATGTGTACATTCCCATCTCCACACAGAGCTCTGCGGGGCCATGTGTCAAGGAAGAAAGAGTGAGAGCAACACTAAACTATGGCACAGAAAAGAAATGGAGCAGCAAAAACTGAGCTCGCATTGCTGTTATATAATTAGTATGTCAAACATTTGGGCCCACAGGCCAAAAATAGTGCTGCTGCCTTGCCTGGGGAGCTGTGTGTGTGTGGGGGGGGTTCAGATGAGATGGGGAAGGGGTTCAAGGCCCACTATAATGGCGGTCTAATAGTTGACATTCAAGTGTTTGGTGTTGGGCAGCAACCTGCAGTGTTTAATCCCTGACACAGTTGGCAGTGTTTTGCTGACACGACACCCAGAATGTCAGGACTGGGGAGGAAAGTGCTGATCTGTTCGGTGCAAGACTGGACATTCGCTGTCCACCTGATAGATTAAGTGCAAAGGAATTCTGATGGCACGCTCCTTTGTGTCGCTTACTGTGTATGTTGGTTTAAAAAATGATCTAGGATAAACATAGCCACTCCAAATGGTATGATTCATATATAAAATAGATGACTGTATAACAGTCAACTACATTCACAGCTTTACATAAAGGACCACAGTAGCAATATGTCCTGAACTTTAGTTTATCATCTCTTGATACTCTATGTGACTCTGTGTCTTTAAGGTCTCTTAAAGATGATTGAATGAAAACTTTTTTTTTAAACATGTTTTGCTTTTTTCCCTGTGGGAGGGTTCCAACGTTAAACACTAAGGACCAGAGATGCACTGATAGCAATTTACTGGACTGTGGGAGGAAGCCAGAGAACCCATGCAGGCACAGGGACAACAAGAAAAAGACTTTTAAAAAAGGAATCAGCCAACATGAACTGTTGTGCCTCTAAATCTGATCAGCTCAGCATCGGAAATGTTAGAGTGATTGGTCGGTCACCGGTCAAGGCCACAATTGGCCTTGACCGGTGACAAAATGTCACGGTCAACAGATCATTTCCGATCTCCGTTGCTCATTTGCTGCATCTCTACTGAGGACTTTAATTTTACCAAGCAAGCGCAGTGACGCACAAAGCAGTGCACTGCTTTGTGCACAGACTGTGCAGTCCCCAGGCTTAGCTACTAATCTGGTTTATGTAGGTGCAGCAGTACAAAGTGCAAAAGGGTCAGGTGACGAGGAATATCAGTTAGTGTGTGCGTTGATTAATAACGTCATTCTTAGTCAGTTACATTGGTGTCATCTCTCTGAAACCGCTGAGCCAATCACTGACACATAACAACAACAGCTCAACAAATGCACAGAGGCTTCCTCTAGAAATCACACTGTTTACCTATAATGACAGCGAACATTGCAGATTGATAGTATCTGAGACGGAGAGCAGATCTCAGACTTGATTCCCTCATCACACCCTCTGCTCTGGTATCTCCTACTGCTTGCAACTAATTTTGCTCCTGCATTGTTCAAAACATCCTTTACATTTTCATCCTGGCTCTCATTTCCTCCTCTATCCCACCAGATTATTCTCTAATCATCTGTTGCCTCTGTTCCCTGCATGCCGAGTCTCTGACCCTTTCACCTGACCATTTGCTCCTTCAAATGACTGCAAATTTACATTAATTCTAACCAAGTACTCACTCACTGGCAGCTAATAAACGCATCAGCTAAATCCCTGAAATGCTAATGTAAAACGCCTTTGGGGTGTTTATGACACACGTGGGAACTTCACCCAGGAGAAAACACTGCAAAATTAACTATCTGCTGTGTGATTTATCTCTAGATCCGATCCACATTCCCCCACTTCAGTCAGTGAACAAACCGCATCGTGAATGAATGAGAAGATGTCAAGCGAGCTCACTTCTTAGGTTATCATCTGTCGAGAGCAGACGTTGATAGAGACGTCTTCCCCCTTGATTAGGCATGACCCATTTCTAACCCAAACCCCCTTCCAGCATACGCACAGTACAGTGGAACATATAATCAGGGGCATTCACACAGGCATATCCAATCCTACACACATTCACGAAGACACATATGCATGCTAACAAAAGCACACTGAAGTCGAGCTCACACACATTGACAAGCGTGTACATTGGAGTGGCAGTGTGCACTTGCAAACCCACCTACACACACCCACACACACAAACAAAAGACGGCACACCGAAGGCACAGATAAGACACCCGTCGTCACGACAACTCCATTCACACACTATGTGTTGCAATTTCCTGGTCCTCACAGAGTTGAAAAATGTCATCAGTCAAACAGCAACATCCAAAGTGTCATGAGGAAATTCATTCGAACTGAGCTCGACCCCTTTCACAAGTCACTCAAAGGCGGTTTTAGCAACTCAGTGCCATCATGCAATATTTGGACAGTGGTTGCCAATGGCTACACTAATACACTGCTTTGGTAAAGGCCAGAAAATATGTAGGAAGAACTCAACTTCTTTAACATTGAGATGTTCCTTACAGATAATGCCAGAAATATATATGAATACATATAAATTTATATGTAATTGTAGCTTGAATATGCCTCCTTCATATTTATAAGATGCATTCAAAGCATGTGGAAAGTGACACCACAGGGTGTGAATGTCTCAGTAAAAGAAATTGCTTGTTGGACTGAGAGCATCTGGAACCCTCTTCCCAGTGACAAAATGGTTTTTGTAAATTAGAGGCAGACAAATCATTCCCATTTTAGGTGATGATTTTAAGTTGGGGGGCAAAAAGGCAGGGTTTGAAACTCTCTGTTGAGATCATCTTTTTGTTCTTCACACAGCTACTTTCATCACTTTTTGCATGGACAGTGATTGCAACACCATGCACGCCTTCAAGGACAGACCGTCTGAAAGTGTGCCCTTATCCCTGTTTGTACGATTTATTATTTTGAGACTACAAAGACACAGAGTTGTTGGAAAGTGACCAGAAGTAAAAACACTTTGTGCTTTAATTAAAAATATGAACACACTCTAAATAGTGAAGATAATTCTAAAGTAATAAATGTAACACTTTAGAATCTAACAAGCTGAATCACTAGTTTTAGAAGCTGACAAAATGAGTGTGAGAAAGAAGGAAATCAGTGGAGATTTCATGATAAAATGGGAGAAAGGAGATCTAAGATGGCTGCATTCACCTTTACAGTAAAATGCTAAACTCTATTTCCCTGAGTTATATTTCAAAAGATAAACAAAATCCACAGGCTACGAACCTTACTGTTAAGTTTCACAGGACTAGGGTACACATGGATTAACCAAATGTCAAGTTGAGATTCTATATATATGTCGTCTTTGGTTTGAAAACATTCCTTATCTGCTCTTATTAGTGTTTTTCTCTCCTTCATAACACTCCACATTTACCTGAGGGAGAAATCTCTTTGCGGTTAGTGACTGCTGTGTTCAAGGACACTTGAGAAGGACAGATGCTCGCTGTTATCAAGATTTGAATCAAACCTCTGTGTTAATGAAAGGAAATGTGCTGGTTAATGTGCTGAGTGAGTTTCATGACCCTTGAGTTTGTGAAAGAAATTTAAAACCCTCTTCTATCTCAAAGATACATGAGTGCTGGCAACAAGATAAGTATGTCTGCATAATTCCTGAACCAGTGATTTTTTTAATGTGTGACCTGTGTACACTGATTCAGCTGAGAGCCAGCTCTCTCTCCCTTGCTTCCTCTCACTGAAAGGTGCAAATACATGTGTTAAAATTAGTAGGCCACATTCAATTTCTAGCTGGCTGTGATGCGATAGTGCTTTTAATCTGCAACGAAACAAAGCCAAGTCTCTCTCTGTCTTTATCTCTAGGCTGACTATGAACCAGTATAGTGTCTGAAAGCATTAACAAGTCAGTAAAAAGGTTTGACATAACTATCATCTTTGACTGATCATTACAAATTCAATTTTTAAAGTACTTATTTGGTGGACCAGCCAACTTTACACTGAAAGGTATTATACCAGGCACCTCACAAGAAAATGTAGAACTGGCCCATGGTGTAAAATGCAGTAGTGTCACAATAACAGCTGTAAAACTGTGACATGCCAGCATTTTTTTACGCTGCATCCCAGGGTCCTTCTTCATGTTCCTCTCCTTGGTGTTTTACGGTGGTTGTCAAACAGTGAAGTGGTGCATTACCGCCACCAACTGGACTGGAGTGTGGCCTGGGACGCTAACATTTAGTGTCCATTGAAGGTGCACTATGGTTATGAATTAACGAGCCTTAAAAACAATAGGAAAACCTTGGCTGAGGTACATGGGTGAATCCAGCAACCACCTGGCTTTCACACAGACAAACAGAGATCCTGTTTGATGTTTGACAATATTTTAACCAAACCCAGGGGCATTCCTTAATCCTAACTATGTAGCTGCTGTGCCTAAACTAAACCAGGGATAAAGAATGTCATTAACTTTTGTTTCTGATCCCAGAAAAATGTTGCCATGTCACAGATTGTGATCCAGAAAGATGCTACAGTGTTGTTTTGTTATTGTGAGACTAGTATGTTTTGCATTGTGGACCAACGTAGCAATTACAGTGGAACCTCGGTTTTCGTATGCCCTACTTTTCATACGATTCGGTTTTCGACGACTTCTTTCTTTCGTACGATTCGGTTTTCGACGACTTCTTTTGTCGAAATCTTGTCCCAGTTTTCCTACATCCGCTCAGTTTTCGTACAGTTGATTGGTCAATTCAGCATCACTAGTCCGTACCAAACTCATCCGCCTGCCCGTGTGACTAGGCCACTCATTGCTTCAGTTTTCATACATTCGGTTTTCATCGGACTTTTTCGAACAGATTAATCATGAAAACCGAGGTTCCACTGTATACATACATTTTGCTGTGAGACTGGATTGGTTATATGGATACATAGCATTTTACTTGTAGCTATTTATATGTTTTTGACAAATACTTGAACAGGAAAGAAGCATGAAGGTTCTGCATTGCAAAGTTGTATTTTCTTTTTAGTGTGAATGACTGGGCCATTAGGTCTCTAAACAGTTATTTAAATAAAACTATCAAAGATGGGAGAAATGAATTATTGGTGAGATCTGAAATATGACAAGTCAACCTTTCTTCTAAAAGTGGTCATAAGACAAAGAGGTTGTGGGTCACTGTTTCAGAACAAAGCAAATAAATGTAGTGGACTAAAATATGGAAAACAATAAAAACAACAATAATTCTGTCTACAGTCTAGACTGCAGTAGCCTAAAAATAAAGTTGGGGTTAGGGTTAGGGTTAGGGTAAACAAACGTGCATTACTTGCGTTATACCGATGGTACAACAAAACTTTGTTGGCACTATGGTGCTGTTATGTTTCTTTACAGGTTTCATTTGCAGGATCCACTGCAGCCGTGGCGTTGACTGATAACACATCACATCACTCATGTGGCTCTTTAACAAGACTGAGAGCAACCCCTGGGTTCTGGGCAGCAGCAAGTCAGCACCTGCTACAAGCACCTATTGTAAAACTGACTTCTCTCCTTTTCTCTTAAACCCTTTACATCTGCCGAGTTCCTGAATTAGTACTTTTGTGCTGAAGAAAAATATTTATGGCCACAGTACAATAGCTTTTTCTTTCCAGTTATTTCTGGACTGAGTTTGTTTTTATGTTTTATTTAAATTAACTTTATTGATCTAAGGATAGTGCCAATCTTTGACATGAACATGCTTGCCCATTAACACCAGTGTCATCCACTGTGGCCGCTGGGCATTGTCAATAGAGCAGGGTAAGGACTTTGCTCAGTGGAACCTCCACTGTGCTTACTGAAAGCACTTGACATTTTATTTGGGAGTTGCTCAAATACCGTTATTAGATCAGCTCAGTGTGTTTGAGAGTGCATCAGCCAGTCGAGTGAGAGCCCCATTTTCTGACTTCTGCCTGACCTGCTGGTGCACCAGCCAGAGCTGAAAGAATTGTCTGCGTGATGGACGACAGCTGTGAGCAAACTACAAGTGAGAGAAGCAAGGGCGTGTTTCACAAACCTTTACTTTCAGTGAGCAATGCTGGCCAGCCACCAACACTAGCATTCTGGCTGTCAGTGTGGAATACAGGGAATCTGTCTAACACTGCCTCTGCCAAAGTCCTGCAGCTGGAACAGATGATGTCTGAAAGCGACACAAGTCAGATTGCTGTTGGCAGACGTACTGCATTAAGAAACAGGCTGGAGTGATGGTTGTTTTTGAGGCCATCAAAGCATCAGAGGCTGCAAGTTGTCAACTGAATCAACAGTGGATGACTTCAGTGGCTAGACAGTCCTCTGTAGCTGCTGCTGAAGCAATTAGAGATGTCTGCTGTGCTAATGTTTGACCAGATGAAAACACTGAAGATGCTTGCAGATTGATGTGAAAACAATTCTAAGAAGCATTCAAATTAATCTAAATCTCTCTAAATGCAGTTATTACTATTTCTGAGATCGTCATAATGATGCAGCCAGGGAAACTCTCCTAATGTATGCAAAAGTATGTTTATATAGACTGTTGTCAACAATGATCTGACAGAAGGAGAAACAGCACAGAGTGGAGTATTTTGGTGGAGGTGAAACTAAAATGCACAAAAGATCTTGAATGTTTAGATTTGATGGAATGGAGAAGCCATAAAATCATAGTCACAGGTTTGACTGTTTCACTCAAAGAGCTAAAACAAGCTGATACAGAATCCTATACCAGCAGAGTGGAATACAGTGCTTTTAAAAGTTACTGAAGTTACATAAGGGAACAAAAAGGGGAAGGTGAAAAAGGTGGAACTGTGGTGTCAGATTTGAAGATCTATCATCTTACTGTTTCCTTTTTTCTGGTTTGCGTGTTTATCCTTGACAAACTGAGCTATAAATTGAGACTGGGTGTTTGCAATCTTCTATTTACTTTTATTATCTTCAAATAAGTCAAAGTCAAACAATTTTTAACCTTTATTTAAACCTTTATCTAAAAGACCAATGTTGAGTTTTTCAGGAACGCCCTGGTCGCACTCTCTCACACCTGGAAGCTGCCCAGTTCACAGCAGGTGGAGCAGCTCTGATTTATATATCCATCTGACAACTGAACCAACGACCTCCGCTCTGAAAGTTACATTTATGAAAACAGAAAATGGCATAATGGGGAAAACCAGAAACAACTAAAAGAGAAAGCCCATTCAATAGGGAGCAGTGTGTTTTTATTCAGACATTTTCAGATTTGGCTCTTTTGGAGAGTGTATTAAATCTGTATCTAAAACTTAATGATGCGCTGAGTAACACCGTGCTTATACAGTCGCACTCCCTGTGGCGAGACATCACATTCAGTGCACTCACTCAGTGTTCTTGTGTCCATATTGTACTAGATTTTTCACAGGTCAACACACAGGTTTATACAGCAGAATAGCACCGTTTCAGAGTGTTGCCATTTTTTGATCCGCTCCCTCCTAATCTCCCCCGAGTGCAGAGTAGCTGTAACATGGACCATTAGCTAAAGAATGTTGAACATAACCATACAGGTTGTGCTTAGCCAGCCAAATCAAATAACTCCTTTTACAAGCGCTGCTTCACAACATGGTCCTGCTTTCATGCCCACTGCCAGGCTCATGTTGACTCTGCCGGAGCCTTGAGAACAGGGGCGCGTTAGCCTTGATTTACGCCGTCTTATTGGAATTCCTTTACGACCGAGTGCTGCGTATGAAAAAGGATGGATTTCTCAGAGGGTTCTTGACTGATAAGGGCCTATTTGCGATAGGGATCAAGGAGGGCTCAGTGATGAATCACGGCAATGTGAGGGAGTGTATCTGGAACGGAGCCAGAGCCGGGTGTTGCGCAAGGCTCGAGGGGTGATATCTGCCAGAAAGCTATGAGAGTTCTACCTGGGGGGTGTGGAGCTGTGGGCAGAGTGGAGCCAAGAGAAAGCAAGAGGAATGCAGAACAGCCTGATACCTAGCTGAAAACGTTGACATCACTTTGAACTGAATTTAATATATTGCTGTCACTTTCTTAATGACCTAACAAAATGTAATATTTTTAGTTAAGGATGAAGGTAGAAGCTTCTTCTTTCTATGTATGTTTATAAAAAGATGTTTTTCATTCTTCCCTGAACAACTTGTAATTAGTTTATTCAACTGTGTGGCTGATCCCATCTATGCCGCACTCCAGTCGAAATACATAATTAACTTCAGTGAATGAGTTAAGAGCACTTGTTAAGTCACTCTTTGCTTTGTGATGCTGGAATTAGGATATAAACTGTTGTTTAAATCTTTTCAGAAAGGTTATGTCAGTTTTATTCTTAATTGATTCTTAATTAATTAGCCTACATGGCACCGAGACTGAGGACTAGCTAGTCACTGTGTTCTCTTAAAGCTGCGCTCATCACTTTTTTTTCACATTAGCAATAAGTCAAACTCCTATGTGAAATGTTAAGAGGCTGCTCATAGTGATAAACCCCCAGAGAGTATTCACCCAACTGTACAGTTCATTTGAGATCTATGGCACATCTTGTGTCTGTTTCCAGCAGAAGACAGCTGTTGACACCTCTGATATACCCAGTGCATGATACCCATCCAGGACCAAACAACAGAGACACAAAGTTAGCAAATAGGCGGCAAACCTGTGAGAACATTTAGCAGCCAAAGAACCGGAGCTAGCAGACAACAAAATAGAAGTAAAAGGAGAGCAAATATTGAACTTATATTCACAAACCCAAAGGTGTGTGATGTACTGAATGTGTAAATAGGCAAGTTTTTGCTAAAGTCTTTGCTAAACAACATGCTAATATTGTGTTTACAGTTTGCTGCACTGTCCTCAGGTGGCCAAAGATGTAATAATTGCAGTTTTAAATCACTGTCACATGTATTATGGGAGTTTTTTTTATAGGTCCCATCTGTAATTTATTTAATTGTAAATAAATGTATGTTTACCAAAGTTCTATAATCACTGTACATTAAAATGTGTGCGTGCACATTACTGATTAGTACAATTAGTGCTTGAGGTAGCAGTAATACTTGTAGACAACAAATCAAAAACTAATTCTTATCTTTCTAATGTTAATGATTTTTAGCAAAAAAAAGAAAGTTAAGTTTAAGATACTAATATAACTGAAAATATAAAAGTATTACTCATGGGCATTCACTTGCTGTTTGATGAAAAGTGATCACTAGGGTTTTGCTAAATAAAAGTCCTTAAACTGGATTTAAAATTCTCCACAACTTGAAGTTCAGTAAATCCCTTGTCATTCAGCTGCCTATCCAGATGTGTGTAAAACCCCTTACTGGCATGTGGCCGAAAACAACCACTGCTCCAGACAGACAGAACAACTTCCTTCTGTCATTACAGTAGACATTACACTCTGAAGAGCATCTGGCTCACCATGAAGCTGCTATGCAACCACTGACATTTTTCTTTTTCTTATCACAAAAAGAGTAACAAGTTCGACACCGTCTTTTATGTGTGAATCCCTGAGAGGCGACCAACCTGGTAAAGCCCTAATGTCCAAGATTCGTGAGTAAATACAGTGTGTACACTCGACTGTCTTTTGGCTGTAAAATCACAAAGGTCACAAGACAAACTAATCGATGTTTTGTGGACTGACAGTGCTGCCACGTGAAAACAAATATCTGTGTGCAACTCACCTGTCGCCACAAGGTGTTTGTTCAGCAGCAGGTCTGAGAACAGTGACTTAACTGTCAACACATTCACATGACTGTCACAGACTGAGGTTTTTCACCACATAATTCCTACCATTCTCCACTGTCTATCTGATAAAGACAATAACACCATAAAATAACGGCCAGGGAGCTGCTTTGTAGGCGCATAAATGTCATGAGTGGAGGTTTTTCATTTTGTGGAAATGGCAAGCTCATATTTTTTTAAAACACAGTGCACATGGAGATAACAGAAATTTATCAATGCTAATCCATCTCAGGTGACTTTATAAGTTCAAAATATCCATACTAGCATTTACTGTCTGCTGTCAAGGCAGGATTCAGCATGACATAGCCCTGTCTCCATCCATCTCTCTCTTCAAACTACAACCACATGGTCTGGCCACCAAGAGCTGCTGAGTCCTCCCAGGCCCGACTCCAGGAGGGGGGCCTGCTCCCTAATTCAGGTGAGGTGGTTGCATACCAATAATTGCCCTGTCCATAGGAGCCCTTAAACAGTAAATATATGACATATTGAAATTGTAATTCATCTGACTATATTTGTCAAGAGCTTTTTGATCCAAATAATAGACCAGATCCCGGTTCCAAAATATTTAATTTAGTAGTACAGCGCAGATGCTAACTACTACTCCGTATCCATATGTGAACACAGTTTGTGTAACCAGTCCAGTTTAGATGACAACTGTCGTAGCACCACTGGACAAAAGCATAAAACTTACTGTGTCTACACTGAAAGCAGCATGGATGTGCACATCATAGGAGGCTCGCGCTCATGTCTATACCAGGAGTGTGTCGTGCATAAGAAGCACTTGGTGTACAAAAAACACAGAAGAGGCTATAGAAGCACATTGGAAAAGGAAAAACTACGGTCCAAAACAGTGGACAGTGAGGGAAGTACTGGCTACACCTTGATGTAGAGTAGGGTGGATCCATCCGGTAACACACAGAACTGCCATGTTCAGTAGGGCTGACTTAACAGATGACAGATCTTGTGTTTTAACAGTTTTTATTTGATATACAGTATTTCTCCATTCTGGTGGAGTTCTGTTTGGTTCTAGTGAGCTTTCATTGTTTTGGCTGTTGGACTGATTAATAGAGCAGATTAGTGGTTGTGTGACGCTTCTCAAAAATGCGACCACTCAAATACAGGGCTGTGGATCATAACTGGATCAGCTTCATTGTGGACGATACTGAAATATGCCGGGACTGACACAGATACAGATACTTAGTATAGGATTGGGACATCTCTACTGCTTAGCACCAATAAATTAGCCACAACACCATAGAACATGTCCCCCTTTGTGTGTCCAAAGCAGTGCTGCCACTACAAGGAAGCTCACTGTATATCACAAAACAAACTGCAACATACCACACTCACAGACTGACGGCATCTTTTTTACAAATTCAACTAATTCTCACAGTGTGCCCAGGTGGGCCAGATGAATCTACCTCTCATGCTGCCATGCACTCCACTTCTACTGCATCACCTACAGTAAGACAGCAATGTCATACTTCTTTTCTTTGACATGCATGTTTCCCACTGTGATACTATGGCACTCGTCATTGCACTGACACTAGTGGCATTTGCTCACCGCTGTACTGTATATTCAGCAACAATGTGACAGTCTTTCAGAACACATGATATTTGATTTTGTTTGGAACGTACTGTTGGCCTGAGTGTCAGTCTTAGAAGCAAACACACACAGCAAAAAAACACTCTGTTACATAGCTGACACAAGCACACACATACACTCCCTGTGAGCTTTTTCACCTGAAGCACCATCTTATTCTAAAAAGGAAACGCTTTTGTCAACAGTGCGTGTTTGTATTTGCAGCACAGTGCACAGCCTCTGTAAATTTCAAAGGGACTGCTTGCATTTCTGTAAACTGAAGAGCAGGGATGGTGCTGGGGGATCACATCTCAGGCCTCAAAGCACTTTGCTGCTTGGAAGGAATTCAAACGAGCCCGAGCTCAAATGATGTTTTCTATATTTGTTGTGGAGGATAATGATGCCGTTATTGGCCTGCTCATACTGTGTAACAATCTATTTCCATTTACTCTGTGCATAGCTGTTGCTATCTCATGTTGCTTTCTACAAGAAGGAAAACACTTGGGAAAAAAAACACAGCAATCATGATTTATACATTATGACCAAGTACAGCTAAAGAAATATTGCAAGTTATGGAAGATTAGTTAAAATACTCATGAGAATACAATTTGAAATACTAATAGAAAGAATTTGCACACAGTCCAGATTTTTCCAGTACATGAATACTGACTTGTTTTCTGGGTCCTCTAATAATGGAGCAAAGATTCAGCCCAACATTTCAGTTCATCTCACTTTTGAGAGACAGAGATAAAATAAAACACACATTTGAAAAACACTGAATATTGTTTCATGTGTAATGCCTGGTTCAGACCACGCTACTTTTTTTGTCCGATGCGATGGTCACTATGTCAGATTACACAGTTATAGTCATAAATTCTTGGACGAGGGATATGACAGACTATACATTGGTACCCGACAGATCACAGCCTGATGTTGTTCATGTCAGGGACCAGAAGGAAAGTGTGTGTCATACTGGCTGCTTGTGTTTGGAAAAGCATTAAAAAGGGTGGGGGCAACCACGAACCTGTCTGTGGGTTGCACGAAGAGCACAGCAGCATGTGGTCTCTCTCCTTCACAGATAACTTGAAGTAGCAGTTAAAAATAAGTGTTTTAAGTAAAACCAAAACTAGCCACTTCTCAAGGCTGACTGTGAAAGTCTCTATGCTAACGTTAGCTATGATATGTATGATGATCACTTTATTTGGCCAAGTATGTTACACACACAAGGAATTTGTTTCAGGTACAGAACCGAGGCAGCCATCTGTGGCGCCAACTCACACTGATGGCTCTAACCATCGGGGGCAACTTGGGGGTTCAGTGTCTTGCCCAAGGACACTTCAATGTGTAGACTGCAGGCACCGTGACTTGAACCTACAACCTTCAGGTCGGGAAACGACCACTCGACCCCCTGAACCACAGTCACTCCTGTAAAGGATTAACAACAGGACTTCCCGTCAGAGAATCAGAGAATCAGACCCGGTCTTCCGCGTGACAGGAGGAGATACTGACCACTATACTAACGAGAACTGCCGAGAACTAATGAATATGTTCAATTCAATATGCCAAAAATGCGGTGAACAGAAGAGCCATCTGTGCTCCTGTTGGTCAGAGGCAGAATCACCTGCTGTACTCTGAGTGACATCATTCATAGGGTGATATAAAACATAAAACGTCTCAAGGGTAGGATTATTTTTCTGCTTGAAACAGGTTCAGGATTTGCCCAGTTAGCTCGATGCCATATTTTTAGAGTATCAATTGAAGTAATAAACATTTGCTGGGCCATAAAAAAGTCCCGAGCACAAGCAAGCTGCTACCTCAAGTGCAAAATTATTCCACTCAATTCAGCTACAGGCACCACAAGGGAAGATTTATAGACACGCAGGTGGGCCGGCCTGGGTCAGTCAGTGATGTATTAACTCTTAAAAATATCACTTTCCATTGAATGTGCATATTGCTTAGAGGAATGTATCACTGTTGGAGATGGTGGCTGGCTTAGGGATCCAGAACATGCAAAACAAGAAAAAATAAATAAATCACAGCTAGCAATTGTTGAAAATGATATTATTAAAGGCCCGAACTGTTGATTGATGTGACAGTGCAGGTATTAGAGAACTGTATGTTCAAGGTGTCATACAGATTGGGATGAGCGCTTCCTTTACTGCTCAGGCACTTACTGTCTGACACGACACCCTTCTGAATCACACAACTAAATCTGAAATATGGACAGCAATACAGAGGCTTTGACAGATCACAGCTAAATAGCACAGTTCAATCACAATTATCTTGTTTAGTTAGTAGACTGTTGACAATTAAAAATTAAAAGTGTCTTGTAAACAAAAAATGATGTGTACTTTTTGATTAACCTTCAGAATACCAGAATAAATTAAGACTTTAAGACATGGATGTCTGAAGAAATTATTGAACCATGTGAAACTGCATTGTCAAAACACAAAATGTTTCTCAAAAATCAGCAGCAGCTTTTCACTAGCAGCCCTTTCTCTAAAAAAGCTGCTGCATAATCAGACATCCTGTGTTTTGTTAGTCTCCATCTGCTCCTCCTGTGTCTGTCTCCAATGCTGCCTCATTGCTCTTCCTCTACTGGCCCAGAGACCGCAGGATATATGTCTTAGTCTAATTGATGGCTTATTGCCAATTACGTCCGTAAAGAGAAACCTCTTGCCAATGTCTCTCCACTCTCTGCTCACAGCAGCGAGTCTGTTTTTCTAATCAGGTCCTAAGGAGCCTGTTACGTAGCAGAGCCTTGGAGGACAGATACAGTAGGAGAGGGCTGGACTCAGAGTGACTACAAACTGGAGTCTGCACATTTCTGCATCATCTTCAACCTGCTGACACTGTATGTCGTGGAAATATCAGTTTACCAGGTAATAAAATTGCAAGTTTACACTCAGAAATAAAGGTTGTGCAATTATAACATGTATCAATGCACCTTCTGACCCACAGCAGTCTGTCTCTACTGATAACAGCTGATAATGGGCATTTACTAGAGCAATAACATTAAAAATGTGTGCATCAAAATGTTTGACGGCATCACTTGTGGTCAAGAACGCCAAGGAGCTCCTTTAAACATTGTCACCTAACCTAAATCGGTTCAGGAAAGCCCCATTCAGCCTGTCGCTGTAGTAACCATGATTTCACACATTTAGTGCAGTTTCTCTTGTTTTTCACCTCCACAACCAAATGACACAGGGCACAGAAGGCCAGTGCCAGTTCTTACCACACATATTCTTGATCAGGAGCGGCTTTAACAGCAGCTATGTTGAATAAGAGTTACTTTGTTTACAGCTTGTATTTCTTATTCTCTCCTTTTCTGAAGGTGAATACAGATACCGCCAACTGCAAATAGGGGGAGTTATATCAGTTACGCAGGCACAGAACGTACATGCTAGTTGGCCGTCGGCTGTCATCTGTGCACTGTGTTCACTTGCCAACCCAACGGGCCCAGACAAAGCTGATGTGAGCCAATGCAACAATTGGCCACTCTTTACAAGCAGTTTCACGGTAACCACAGCACCGGGACATCAGGACCTCGCCACTGTCAGCACACATCTCTCAACAAATGCATTCAGTTTTTGTAGAAATGTGCTAACGCATGCTCATGCTGTTGGCTGTTGCTGTGTGCTCTTCTGTCCTGATACAATAATTACAGACAGACAAAAAAGAGAAGTAAAGAAAAATCCTTTGCCTTGAAACACACACTGCTCTGTGCGTTTTAAAACATGAGTGTAGGCACTTAGAACAGCACACACACACACTGGAATTCATACCCTTCTGTGTTTTGCCTTGATACATAATAGAATGACACTGACATTTCCCCCAGCTATTTCACACACACACACACATCAACCAAATAATGCAAACAAAAGCAGTGTATCCTTGAAGCACCACCTTGAGGCTGAGCTCTCCCTATTTCCAAAAACATCATGTGAATGTTGATTCTGGGGCTTTCTGGATCGCACACTTCCTTGTATTGGCCTGTTCTGTTCATCGCATGTCCTCGAGATAAATGTGTTGAGACCAGCTTTGTTGCCTGGTGTTTTATCTTAGGCAAATTCTTCAAAATGTTGAGAGCTGTTTATTAAAGTGACAATGATCAATAATGACTGATGTTGTAATTATAGGCCGATAGCAGCCCTGTTTGACGTTGAATTTTAAGTAGGCCGAGGGAAAAAACACCAAAAGCTACTCCATCAAGAGCATGTTCATCTCCAGCAGCATTTCTTTGTCTAATTAATCTTCATTTTGAGGAGGGATCCATCTGAGTAATGCACTTTTATCATTGCTCACTGTTATAAGTATAAAAAACATTCAATGTGAAGCTCGTTGCTGCACCTGAAGCAGTGCTCCATGTTCTGTGGAAAAGTGAATAATGCATGTTGTTCTGTTCTAATTTCTCTGCAGCTGCACCTCTTCCGGCTCTGACTTTTTAATTGTCTTTCCTCATTATAAAACGTATTGATGCTTCTTGTGTCTGCCAGTACATCTGCTGCTGTTGCTAAGGAAATGTTTCACATGCCTGATCTCGGTGGGATTACCCTCTTAAATACTGTAAAATGTTGGCTGCAGTCTAATCACATTTTTGACAGGACTCCTGTAAACAGATCCAGAAAACACATTACCTCATATTTATTGTTTTAAAAGAAAGATTGTAGATTTTTATCATGCGCCCCTGGATCCAGATCTGTGCCACAGTATGGTCAATGAATGTGCCAGTTTTTCTTTATTGAAGTTAGTGCGCTTGTTCATGTGAAAATAACTGTGCATGTTCAAAAGACTAAAAGAAGTTTTACTTTAAAGAGAAAACTATACACGGTCTTATGTTTTACTTGGTTTGTGGCCTAGCTGAAAACCTAATTTGCCTGAATTTGTTTAAGTTTCTCCTTAAATAGGCTACTGCTAAAAATTCATCCAACTTATACTTAACTAGTAACATACTGGGGCTGTCCTGAATGGAAACAATCTTTGGGCTTCGGAGCTTAAGTAGCAATAATCAGCGAATATGCGAATATTCACCGGGTTGAATGGAGCTTACAACTTAGTTCTCAGCTGAGATCGTGCTGCAACACGTGTTTCTACAGTACAGCCCTTTTCAGAAATGAGATACGCAACATTGCTGCTTCATCAGTCTGTTAAAGTGACAGTTTTCTGTCATTCAGACATAGGGCACTTTTAAATTCAAGGCCGTCTACAAAGTGCAACACTTCAGGTTTGGAGCACTTTTCTTAAAATTCAGCAACATTAAATGTCAATCGGTGTTTATTTCTATCAATAACCTTAAAGAAATATATCTGATGCCGTGACAGAATTACATAATTAATCATGCACCAATAACTGATACGTTTTGTTGTTTTATTTCTTCTTCACAGCTAAGATGGTATTTGTCTCTTATGGAATGAGCTTGTCTCTTTTGATCCACATCTCCCCTCAATTGGAACTAGGGATGCAGTTGCTAAGTAAACCTCCAATTGTTTTATTCTTTCTGTTGGAGTGGACACAACTTGACATGAAAGATTGTCTAGATCAGAAGCACAACAGGTGCCACAAAGTCAAGTTGCACTTTAAAAATCTGTTTCCAGCAACTTCATCTATTATTGATATTTTTTTTCCCACTTTAGACAAGAGGATGATAATCGTGATATTGTGGTTCTTTAAGAAAATTTCTGGCATTTTCATTCTGTCTTTCTCTGTTCTGACTGCCTGCTCCCACCACAACCAGTCATTTTGCAATAAGAGGGGTGTAGCTGTAAGACTAATGTCACCCATAACTCATTTTTATTTAAATTTATCATTGATCTAGCAGGGTAGGCTTCTGGATGATCTTCAGCTATTGGCGATCAATGCCAACAGTGACCTCTGACCTCAGGTGCTTTATCAAAACTCCTCTGAGTTGCCTTCAACAGAGACCGTTTGTACACATTTACAAGTTTTCATCTGTAAAAGATCTTTTCCATTAGTGTTCCTGATCTTTGACTGTCAGGGACGTCACAGCTGCTCCTCTTCCAGAGCAACAGATGAACTCTGTGTTGTCATATTGTAATGAAAATGCAGATTCTTTATAGGGCACCTTTGGTTTGTCGCCTCTTGTTTGGCAGCAAGGAAAATGTTCTCTCCCTAATTAGGCTCAGCAGCAACGACATTTTTCCTCCATATCTCACCAATTATCTCACATTCAGAGCAAAACATATGTGTGTGTTTGCATACGAGAGTAGTTTCACAATGTTCCAGCTGTCCCTTGCTTTACAAAAAATTGATTCAATGGAAATCGCATTTCATTCATTACTTGACTGTATTAAGACCTTGTGCCTCTGATAACTCATCGGTGAATTGCTTATTTGAATTGCAGATGAAGGCATCTCTCAGTGTGCTTTTACAGTGAGTGAGCAGACCTGAGCCTGAGTGAGGTCTCATTATATTTGACTCGGTAAACTCAGGCGTTTACATGCATATACACACATCTGTAATAAAGCTTGATATGGACAGTGTGTTACTCTGCTATGCTGCACAGTAGCACTGTGCTTATGTTGAACCTCAGCTTCGCTTGGGGTTACTGCAGTAACAGCATGGAATCTAGCATCACGACTGCTGGGTAGTAAAAATAGTGCTGAGGGGCCAAGGACAAAGGTATTCAAAGTAATAACCTACCAGTATTAGTATGAATCAATATAATGTTCGCACACACCTCAATGCCAAAATACATCTCGCAACAAGTCCTCCAAACTATAGGACACATATGGTCATTTGTCCCTTCCCTCTGTTGAAATAGCATTCCTACATTGGCAGGTGGAACTGCAAAAGATCCACCAACATTAACAATAACGTACATGGTGCTGGCAAGCTTTACAAACCATTGCAGTCATGGAAACAGTCGTAAACATGCCGTTACAATTCTCAGCTTCATTATGTTTAGTTATACAAACAACTTATAAAGGTTCAGGAACAAAATCTACTTGGTTAGGTGAAGTAGACATATTACAGACAGGAGATGAAGCCCACATACCTCTGTACCAACCACCTGCCACCGAACATGTAAACATTATGGCTCTATATGCTAAGTCAGCTGACTTCCTCTTCTGCTTATGTCATAATTACTATGGCCACTAGAGGACAACAAACTGTAATATACAGTACATCTTTTTTTCACTTCTAGCCATCGCCTAACTGCTTCCTAACTGGCCACAACAACTACATTTCCTACTGTTTTACCAAAAAAAAAAAAAAAAAAAAAAAAACTGTGCCACATCCTAATCACAAATGTGGACTCTCCTTTTCTGTTTAGAAATATGAATTTGTAATTACTGGAAGACACATTTAAGAAATGCCAGTTCCAGAAAATATGCTTGGTTGACCTCTAGTCTGTCTAAACCACTTAAGCTGGTCACAATGCTACAGTGATGTTTTCACAGAAAAACATTTCTTTCCAGCAGTGCCTACACCTGCAGGACTCGTACACAAGAAAAAGTAATGGCACTTTTTGCAGTTTCCTGGTTTTCTGCCTAAATTGGTCATGAAATGTGATCTGATCTTCACGAAATATCAACAAAACAATATCTCTAAGCTGATAAAACACACATGATCTTTCATGTCTTTGTATGTTTAATGGGTGGGTTCAACAAAGTGATGGTGGAAAAAGTCATGGCAACAGTGTTTTAATAACAGGCTAAACCACCTTTGGCAGCAACAACCTGTAGCTCTTAGGACATCTGGTGTAAACATCTTGAGGTCATTCCACAGCATCTCTATTGGGTTTCAGGTCTGGGCCCTGACTGGGCCACTTCAAAAGGCAGATTTTGTGTCTCCGAAGCCATTCTGTAATAGATTTACTTCGATGTTTAGGGTCATTGTCCCGAGGCATTACCCAGCTTGTTCTGAGCTTCAGCTTGCCAACAGCCACCCTGACATTATCTTGTTTACCTTGATAAACTTGGGAATTCATTTTCCCCTCCACAGTGGCAAGCGGTACAGGTCCAGAGGCAGCAAAGCAGCCCCACATCATGATGTGTGACGTTTAGTGACATCAGAAGCCTGGTGTTATCATTACTTTTTCCACCATCACTATGTTTAATGGGTGTGTTCAATAAATGAATGAAAGACTGTGTGTGTTTTATCAGCTTAAAGATATTTATTGTGTTTGTTGATATTTGTGACTTCAGTGAAGATCAGATCACATTTCATGGGCAATTTATGCAGAAGACCAGGAAATTGCAAACTGTGCCATTACTTTTTCTTGCGACTGTAGCTGCATTTCTCTGGATTTGCGGCTCCCAGGTCCAGCTTTCCTGTGGCTGCCCACAGTAACACAGACAGAGCCCACATACACAGCCCCCGCCCCAACAAGCGCTCACAGTCAACATGACAGGATTGCCGGTGTTTGTCTTGTTAGGTAGAAGAAGTGAGCAGAGATAAGGAGCTGTGATCCTCCTGTTTGTTTACGTCTCTATCACAGCAACCTGACAGCAGTCATACTTTTCAAACAAACGACAGATGGCTTCCGAGAAAGTCAGGAAAAGTCTGTCAGCCCCATCTCTGCCACTTCCTCTCTTTCAGTGCTTTCTCTGCAGATTGAATCTGGAGGAAAAAGCTTCTAAACTTTATTAGTTTCTAATGTATTATTCTATTAACTACAATCAGTTGTTTCACAGGGGGTCTGCTGGATCACTCTAAAGCACAACACAGGAAGAGGGTGCTGGTTTTTAAGATCTGTCTTGGATAAAGCTTTCAGAGATCTTGATAACTTCAGATGGTAGAAGAAAAAAATCTATCAATATATTTATGTGCTTCGAGGGGGGATGGGACAAATATAAGTGTGGTCTGATTAAGTCGGGGTGGCTAAAACTAATGAAAACTGTTTCATGGTTAAAAGAAACCAACGATGAGCGACGGTGGGAGAGAGCTCCAAGTGTGGTCTATCAAACTCAAGCACTTTATTCACCCTAACCCAACTTGGCAGCCTTCAAACAGGCCTGGCCAAAATAGAAAGTGACACAACAAAATCACCTCTGTGCCTTTTCAGAGTATGTGGTTTAAGAACCTTGGTGACTCAGAGACTACCGTTAGGGCTAGTTAGTAAACTACTGAAGCTGGTGAGCTAAATACCGAGCCCCCTCGCCAGCGGGGACCTTGTGAGCACTACAGCACTGGGCACCTGAAACACTTTCGGTATAGACACAGCATTACTCAACAAACAACTGCCGTCACCACTATTACCCCTGTGTTGTCAACAGTAAATGTACATTTTTGGCTTTTGTTGTGAAATTCACCAGCTTGAAATAAAACTTTTCAGCTGTGTCTCTGCTACTGTGTAAAACGTCAGTCTCTTACGAGGTCTGTGGGAATTTCCTGTTTTGTTCATCTCCATTTGTTCTTTAGTTTGGAGAGAAATTATGTGGTGAATTAATTTTCACATCGCCAGCCACTCTGACACCTCCCACAGCCTGTTCTATTGAAACAACCGCTTCTGTTTTTCATATTGTTATTTTTAAATTTAAATACACCATCTTTATTTCTGCGAGCTTGCATATTGAAAAACTGTAGAGGCCACAATGGATCTGCTTCCCTTTTCTCTGACATTTACTGATGTCTGATGGTTCTCCTCAGTTTAAAAATGCATTTCCTTCTCTTAATAAGCGGTGGATGACTTCTCTTGTCTAGTCACGCCTCAATTTTTCACAGGCTATTCAATCTTCCCTCAAACAGCACCAGGAATCTGCCTCACATTTTAAATAATCACCGTTTGAAAACCTGCCGTCTATTTGGCTCCTGCCACAGGTTTCCTTGTGCACTTTTCTGTCTGGAGTCAACAGGGGATGGTGAATTCCAGAGAGGCTGGGCACGGCTGTTTGGGGGAATACAGACAAGACGCCGGCTCCCTTGTCTCTCCGAGAGGCAGCAGAGCGTTCAATTCCATCTCACACACTGGCAAGCCTCCACCCAGCTATCTCATAGCTTTCACTTTAGGGTTTATGAACTCACATGCATGCAAGAGTGAACACATGCACGCAGCGAATGGAAAAGTGAAAACACACATTGCTGTGTTGTGGTAACCTCTTTCACTTTAGATGATTCAATGTCTTTACTCCAAAGTACTGCCCTTGACTGCAGTTTAGGTTTTTTTAATTTTACATTTTAAAACATTCTCTCAAAATATGAAGCTACAGATGACACAAAAGCACTTAAACAGTTTTAAAGACAGTTATCACTAACAGGCATAAAGGGCAAGTCAACTAAACTGTAGCTTTGAGTCTCATCAGAATCTGCAGGCAGCAGCAAGAAGGAGTAACATTCCCGGGCTAGCAGGCTAACGAGCAGTGGATCTACTGTGACTCTGGTACACTGTTGAGCCTCAAGACTCCCAAGCAGCCTCCCCTGCACTCTTCGGCATCTGGGCTACAGTTCAAACGGTGTCAGGAAGTGTCGAGGGCAGCGCATCTGAACGAGCGCTGGTATTCGGTATAGCCGAGTCGAGTATAAAGGTTTGTACAGTTTGTCCAGCACACGGCTGCGGTAAAGCCCCGAGGGGAAACCTGATTCCATCAGTCCCCACCTGCATTGCTTAAAGCAAGCTAAGGTTTGTCACACAGTACAACACTATTTTAGGTTGTCAGTGCTTCCATTTACACAGCTGGCAATTCAATTGGTACCATATAAAAGCGGAGTAGGTGGAGGAAGGTGAAAGCTTTTGTCATGTCAGACTCTGGAATGCAGCATATGGCTATTTCCTGGAGGCACTATTTACCAATGTAAACTCAGTTCGTATCATGTATCAGTAGAAGAGTTTGTAAAAGAGTTCAGTGAATGCCCTGCCCCCATTTTTCAATAATTACTTCTTTTATTCAAGTAAAGGGTCTGGTGCTTCTTTCACTTTGGACGAAGTGTAGTGAGAGGCCTTGGCTGATGAACCCCCTTTGAAACCAGGTATTCAAAACATAAGCTGTTTAGGATCAAGGCTGTTTTTCTCCAATCCTGACAAAATTTAATTTAGGTTTTGACCTGATAGTTTATTGTTTTGTGTGTCAGATACAAGTGCACATACACATGTAGATATGAAAACACTCAGACAGGCTAAATACCAATACAATATGTGCATACACCCACAGACACACACACACACACACACACACACACACACACACAACACACCACATTTCAAAATCCAATTAAGTTGGGGCTGTGGGATCTCAGCCCTACATGCCAAATGGCTTTGAGTGTCTGCACGTCATCCACAGTGTGAGACAGCTGACAACAAGATTATGGCCATGAACGGTGCATTTGTGACTCGGCCCAATGATAGCATATTATTAGCACGGCGGAAGAGAGCAAATGTGTCCTCCACAATGTGATGGCTCGTGTCATTTGATGCAAGAAAGGAACAATGTGGAAGAGCTTTTTTCCTGTTTTTCCTTATGTTCTACTGATGTGTAATTTATGCGTTTGAACGCTGGTGCACGAATGCGTAGGCCCATGTGTGTAGGTTTGTCTGCAAATATGAGACTCCAACCACATAAAGCCAGCATGAGATAGAAACTAATACTCTTTTAGGGTGCAGGGAATAGGATGAAAAAATTTAATTTTTTCAAAAGCCACATAAATGCCGACTGATTTATACTGATCACCTGTCAGTAAATACAGCTGTATCATCTGACACGATTTCTCTAACATCTTGATATTTGTGTTTCAAGCAAAATCTCCTGACATCCAACAGTTTTTTGAGTAGCCGTCCCATTTTATTTCATCCTAGAGGACTCTACAAAATGGTGAACTGTACTGAAACAAGTGAGCACTAGCCTCCAGTGACAGTTGACTCTCGGGCTTGCGAAGTGGCATGCCTGCCTATGGTTGTGATGGCTTGAATTTCTTTCAAAACAGCACCACCACCGTTCACTGAACTGTTTAATGGGTCTGAACTCCGATTTCAGGGTTTACACTGCCACTGAATCTCTAATCAATACAAAAGATATAATGTGACCACTCAAATGTGTGAAGAACATTCTGCTGATATCACTGCCAAAAAAAAAAACACCCTAGATATTAGTTTTGATTACAAACTTATGTCTCTTGACTTCACTCTGAGACAAAGTGACTACATTTTCCCCATTATGCTGGGCTGGCACCTTCCAACTCTGATGGACCAGAGATAACAACCCACTATAGGCTTCATCAACCAAGTGTACAATCTGGATATATAGATAGACATATTGTATTGTCTAATATTGCGCTTCTCAGCATTAGTACTTGTTATTGCTGTGACAGACAAGTTACCCGAGAGTATATGAATGACCAACCTCACCTCTCGTTCAGCATTTTAAACAAAGAACCATAAAAATGATTTGCAGCTGCTGTTGGAGTCAGGTCTGGCTCGATGCTGTCAGCTACAACCTGCCCTCGTTTCAAGTTACCTTTTCAGAAGGAGACTTACTGCAGCATTAACGCAGTTTCTATCAGTGTTGTGCAGGAGGAAAAAAATTAACAATGAGAGCATAAAGGCAGTCGACAAGGGACTGTTCTTCAGCAGAGGGATGCCCTCAAAACCTTTCTATATTCTATATGCTTACAGTGCAGCTTTATATATTTCAATTGTGGAGTCACTTTGTAGTTTTTTATATTCCTCCTTAATGCCCCCCTCCTTTTGCCAATAAGCTGACAGCTGTTCATTGTTCTTTTTTCAAAACCTCCATTCTTAAAAGTGAAAGGGAGGAAATAAGGGACAAACTTCAGCTAATCATTACGCCACAGCACCATAGGATCGTACCACGTACCCCCAGTCTCCAGGTCTCTTATATCGTCTCTAAACCGAGGATTGAAGACTGAGGAGGCTACTGGAGGAGCCATGAGCGTGGATACCCAAGACCATCGTTCGCGGAAGTCTTTTATGAAGTGACACGCCCCTTAATCAGAAAACAGTTGGTGGAGTCTCTGCATGTTTCTGCTGTTTGTATTTGGCGCTGTAATAAAATAGACTGACCTTGTTACCGCGTTATTTCCAGGCACCAGAAAATAGTGGCTCTTTGATTTTAAAGACAAAACCATAGTGTCATGACATGTTTGATTTTTTTAATTTAATGACTATTCAAATATTTGAAATTCATCGCCCATCCCTGCTATCACTGTTGATATCTGCTTAAGCAGCCGACGTGGGGAACAAACGATGACCCAAAAGAGCCGGGCCAGTGTTTACATGCAGCACAGCGGTCTGTTGCAACACGACTCCCCTGGGAGTCCTGAGAACAGGCAAGCTGAGCTGTAAACAACAAGTGAGAGGATCTTGAGAAAATAAGCTGAAAAAGTCACATTTGTCTCCCTATTGTTGTTCAGAATGAGCAATATGGCTCGTTGGTCCAATAATGAGTCAGTATTTAAATATGACTGTTTAAATAAAAAGAGGGATAGCCATGCCAAATATAAGAGTAGACTGTATTTATCACCATGAATATAGAGCATAACAGATACAGGGACAAAATAAAAAAGATACAAACTGTTATTAAGAACCGTTGTTGGTGGGAAGAGGGGTTTAGGCCTGCAAGACCCACTGGTGAAAAACAATGACATTACAATGTTCTAATCCCATCATACAACCAAGTGTCTCATGTGCTCTAATGTTTGCAAATGATGAAAAGATGGACTTGAAAAAAAAAGATTTTACAAACTTTTCTCGTTATCTCCTTTTCATGTAGAATGTTTTCTGGCCCTTTAGATGTGCAGTAATGTCTTCATTTAAATTGCCATCAATGTGTTGAATCTACCTGGTATTAGACAATGAAGCTTTTAATACAGGTTCAGCATTTGAGTGGTGTTCTGCTCAGGCATGATTTTGAAAATATCAATACACATTACAGGACATGTATTGTGGGTTATATTTTCAACTGGCAGTGATCTTGATCATTTGTGTTAATTTAAACAGGACTTTCTACGAAATGGCAGCTGTGCTGGATAGTGCTTCTGGTTATTGTTTTACTTTTCTGGGATGTTTTTGTATTTGTTCAAGGCAGGAACATTTCCTCTGTACACACACACACATACACACACTGAAGCAGCATGCTAGTGATAGTTCCATAGAGGCTAGAGGGAACGAAGCTGATAACTCTGACAGAGTCGATGGGCTGCTGTTTACTGAAAACCATGCACATCTACAATAAATCCCACTGTGATTTTGAACCCCAGATACAAGAGCTACTGTAAGTGCAACACATGCTGACCACGTTGCAGAGTATAACGTCATTTGACTTGCATTAGGCGACATCACCAGACCTGTCATATAGAGAGAAGAAAGAGTGAAAGTACCAAATTCCAGATAGGTGGATAAATGCAGGTAACAACAGGAATACGCACCCTTCCTACCACTGTATAGTCACAGTTAATTTCACTGGTACAGCTAACCTAATGATAGGACTTAAAACTGATGAACATTAAAACAACCTTTTCTAGGAGAACTCCAAGGTCTTCCTGTACGTATATTCAGCAGAGGAAACACTGTCTTGCCTCAGGTCAAGCATCCAAATGACATATTTCTACTTATTCATGTATCTACTCTTACTGGTTATTAGTTGCTACCTATTTGCAAGACAAATCCTAGTGATTTGAGGTGCTTTTATTTTGCAGTTATTAACTTTTTTCACAGCGAGCCCAACTTTACAAAGTGGAGCTCAGCTAGTAATTGGATTTTGAAGTCGACGTGTCTGTGATTGTGTGCATTGGTAAAGTTGGAGTTGTGACACTTCACAGCTGTCTCACACTCGCACACTGTCTCTGTTTCTCCATGTGTCTGTGAACACAGGGGGTCTCCACTTGTGTGTTTGTGTGAGGTTAGTCTGTGAATACTGTATGTGTGTACAAAGGCAAGATATTTTTTGTGTATATCCAGGGCACATTGTCTGGACAGGGAAAATGAGAATGGATGGGATTGTAATTACAGAATGGAGATATCCACACAGTGTGAAATTAGAAAAGGCTGGGCGAAAACCTCCCACGGGCACAGTCGGTAAAGAGAGAGTAGTTGTCATGGTGATAGGTGAATTCAAACAGGGCTTCGCAAACCTTCAGGGAGAGAGGTGCGAGTGAGTTTTTCCTTCGTGTGTGTGTGTGGGAGGAGGTGGTGACGGTAGTTTAGGGGGTGTTTAGGGAATGTTTTTGTGAAAGAGGAGAAGAAAGTTGCTGTGACCTTGATGAAGGCCTACAGGGTGTTTCAATTTTGCTACAGTCAAATGTAAAGTGAATTTTCAGCTGAGGTGTTGAGATCGTCCTTAATTGTCAAAACGTCCATTGTTCCCCACTTTTACAGTTTTAAAGTTGGAGCAATCGCTAAGCTCAAAGTTAGTATACATGTAGACCTGTGTTGTCTTCAGTTGTTACTGCGCAAACAGAAATATTATGAGCAGCAGCGTACTTTTTTACCCTTGGCTTTGCCTCTCAGGGTGGATACCACCTGCCTTAATCATATGTGGAGCTTTCTGCATCCATATGCAGGCTGCCAGGAAGTTGTGCAGACACTAGTGAGGGCTGAATAATGCGCCCTCCTTGGTATGTTTGAAGAAAAAGAAAAAAAAAACAATCCACAAATTCAACTGTTGATTTACAGGTGATAATGATTGTAAAACAGGCATTGCACTGATTTTCCATTTACTCACCACAGAGAGTACTAGTCAGTCTGTAGAAACAGATGTATAATATGTGTGCATTCCCCTACTTAGGTTTGAGACTTCACATTTTTAACAGATCACAAAATTGCAGGATCTCATGTTCCTGGAGCTAAAATTCAGGGTATTCTGACCTTTGCTGCTTCAATTTTAATGTGCCTCTTATGAGTCCCACAGCTTTTTGGAAGTGCAATACTAAATCACTGGAATAACCCCCTTTAATATTCTCCTTAAATGACACTACTGAACATCAGTCACAGATAATGCAGCACCAGACAGTGCTCTTGATAGTGAACTGACACTTGGTGACAAAAACTATAATATATGTCAGTTATGACATATTTATCTCTGAGTCAGAAGGAAAGCAGCTACAAGATATAAACATGTGGGGTAGCCCTTACAGCTAACTGCATAGGAATGTACATCTGCGTGAACTTGCTGGCTGACCTGATGACTGATGATGACCGGTGATCTGGTGTTCATCCAGGAGAGAAACGGAAAATAGGTGTGGTTCATTGACGAGCTAGAATTCTGTGTATGCGTCTGTGGAAGCTTGTAGGAGAAGAGTCCAGCTTTTCAGTAAAATTACTGGCAGTGATCCACCTATTTCACTGTTCCATTATGGCATTACATAACCAGAAGCCAGAGATGAAGAGGATCGGGTTCTTTTGTCAGAGTTCAAAGTGCACTCTGAAAAGATAATGGCCTACTTTTATTACCGTGCCTTGGTAATGAGCTTGTTCATCACCCAGGGGAGGGGATAGTAGGGGGACAGGGAGGGATGAGTGAGCGGTCAGAGGGGGAGGAAGGCTGAGGAATGGCCATCCATCAGGTGCTGTACCCAGAGTCTGTCCAGAGCCCCAGCCCCCTCAGACCTCCAGACCTCTTCATCATTGTCTGCGTACAGCGGGGCTGGAAAAGCTATAACATATGCAGAAGAATGAAGCCCCCAGTGCAGTCACAGAAGGATTTCATCCAACCAAAATAATATCTTTTTAAAAATCTCTATGTGGGCTTTGTTGTGTCTAGAAAGCATCAGACTTTGACACCAAACACTACAGATTGTGTCCTGACTCCAGGTGGACACCAACTGATTCCTGCAGTTGGTGTCCAACTGTAACATCGTCTGTAATTTACCTGAGGACCAAGTGAAACATTAACAACCTTTGTTCATTTCTGCCTTCAGAAGCATAAATAATCCATTCTAACCTGAGAGCCATAAAAATGCTAGATAAAACACATAAAATATTTTCTATAAACATAGACCATATGCAGTAAATTCTTCCACAGAAAATACAGAGCAGGTCACACCCAGCCGTCACCAACCAACCATGCAGCTAATCATGGAGATGACAGATCAGAAAACACTGGTATGAGTCATAAAAATGACACACAAGCACATATGATTAGTGCTTTACAGATGTCTACACAAAGGTTTCAAGTCTGTGTAAGTAGAACAAAAACATTAACGCTGAAAAAGTTAAAGCTGCATCACTCTGTGAAACTGGAATGTAGGAGTTATTTTTCTAATATACATTAAGTTAAGAATAGTTTCATACTGGGAGCTGTCATGGGGCTGAATCATATAGAGCCTGGCCTCCTCCTACACATCACTTGCAGCTGGGAGAGCTGTTGCTTAAGGACACTTCTATAGGATGGATGTTGTCACTAAATGAGCAGCACAGAACAGCACAGCCCTTTTGCCAATGTCATCTCTTTAATTTAGGAGTCCATAAAACAAAACGGGTTTACTTGCGGGTTTTCTGTGCTTTACCTAAAAAAAATGTTTCCCCAAACAATATTAGGGAAAAGAGGTGGTAATAAAAACATGTCCTCATGTCTTGATGTATTTTTGGAGAACTTATCTTTCTCTTTTCCAAACTTTTTTGCCATACTTAGTTGCTGGCCTTGTGAGTCCTGGGTCTTTTCCTTTCTGTGGTGTGCATGCATATGCTCTGACAAACACTTCAATCAATTTTACTTTGTCTGGGTAAAACCTACCAGATAAGGTGTAAAGTACATTAATAGAATGGATTTATGGAAAATTCATGGTTACTTATATTGTTTTAGGCCATTAATGTAAATGACTCTGGACAGAGCATCAGATGAAAACTCATATGTGAATGGAGACCAATGGAGACCAGTAACATTTCCAGTATATGATACAGATATGAGCAAAACCAGCCGGAAGGTTTCAAAGCGACAAGATGTTGACGAACTACCCCATGTTGGGTCGCTGAACTCGACTGGCCTTCTGGTTTATCAAGTAACCCCCTTTGGGACCACAGGATATATGAGCTCTGAGGAGGGGGAGGTGTGTGTGTGTCTATGTATGCATATGTGCATGTGATGAAACCTTGCTCTGGGGAAGATCCTGTTCTCCTAGTCAACCTTGAATGTTCTCACTTATCTAACTGATAGCTCGGAATACTCTAAGCTTCAACCCAACAAGTCCTCCAACCTAAACAACCATGAAATACTGTAGTGCCCCTAAGACAGCAGGCATACCAGACCTTTGTTGTTATGGTTACAATAACATGTGGTGTATACACAGCGTATAGGACTTTCATTGTCTCGGATTGGTTTAGGCACAAAAACAAAAACAAGAGAAGCAATGACAATCAGGTTTAAATGGGAAACAAACAGCGGTCATCTGTGTCAACACAACATGCTCCCTATCTGGTCATTCTCGGCTCCTGTCAGAACTACTACAGCCACTAGAGTTTGCCTAACAATGAAACGTAATTATGGGGCATAACAAGCTGATTGTGTAGATGACCTGTAGGGTCGTATTATCAGGGAAGACAGTCTCCTTCAACAAGAAAGGAAGAGGAAAACAGGAAGAACAAAGCAGCAACCCTGTCAAGGTTGGGGGTTTATAACCTGCTGCACCTGATCCATTAGAACTGTACCTACATATAATTCAGGTGCTTTCATTTGATACTGGAGAAAAAAAAATCTGCTAGATGAGAACCTTGTAGGCACTGCTTGTCCATAGAAACCCCAGAAGGTATCGAGGGGAAATGTTTGGGAATTTGCACCTACAAATGAAAGAAATCAATGTTCTCCTGTAACTAGTCAGGGCTGTTCCACACCAAGGGCATATCCTGAGTTGCTTTTGAGAAGGCAGGATTTTAAATGACTTAGGGAGGAGTTACAATCTACAAATACGCACCAAGAAGAATCTGTGGCTAATTCAGATTTGAGATGTAATATCTTTAATTTTGATTGTTTATAGATGAAAACAAGAAGAGTGACTTAAAATAAAAAGGTTTAGTATTTCTCCATCAGAGTGCCTTTCCTACAGAACAGTGTGCAGAATGCCTGGGGACCATCACTTAATATTTAAAAAGAATATAAATAACCAGATAATTTTACACATTTTTGGTGATCATTCCAGTGGATTTCTTTAGGGTTGCACTGGGAGAAGCTCCACTCCTGACATCACCAGCATTAAAAATCCTGCCTGTGGCCCTGGAAGAAGCGCCCCAGTATAATACAGCAATTTTTTATGCTTGAGTAATGTTTGAATAGTCTTTTACTGCCTGGTGCATATACAACTTTGTAATGTAGTGCAGCCAGGTTCTTGGTCATGGGCAATCTCAGAGGTTTTAATAAGTTTATTGGACAGAAGCATGTGAGTGAATTTCAGGTTTTTGCTGTTCTCATCCCTTAAATATATTCTATGGAAAAAAAACTATCCGGTATGTTCTGATTTGTTGTTTCCCTATTGGTGAATTTCTGCTGTTTTCTCTGACCTCCTCAATCACTTTTGTTATCCTGTGTTGTCAGAGATTCTCATGCTCAAATTGTTACATCATCTTATCCAGCAAATTCTCTTTCTGTCCGTGCTACATGAAACAAGCAGCTACTGGATCTTGCTTTATAAATAACTCTGCAATTATGTCATTCAAGCCTATTATTGCACATCCCACCTCCTCTTCACAGCTACCAAGATATTCAGATTTTTCTGGGTCATTCAGCCAAGTTATTCCATCATCTACCTGCTGGCCAGGGGAACCTGTCCCACCACCGATCCTACCACCGATCATCATGGACTTACATTTGATGAAAATGCTACATGTCTATTGATCCAAGTCTTTCTCTACTGACTATTTCAATAAACACTGTTATACATTAACAATTTAAATCTCTAGTGAATACACTTGGGGGGTCAAATATATAATTTATGGACAGAAATGACGACAAATTTAACTCTGACACCTGCAAGGCTTTTCCAATTTGTGCAATGTACTGCCCTACGTGACTACAGTTATTAATCTGATAAAAATACAATGTATCTATTGACTATTTAAAAGGTGTATCCTGACAAAGCTGCCCAATACAACAGCTTCTTATTAAACTTTAACAAGTATAGAAACATAAGTAAGTGTGTTGGGGTGTATTCCCTCACTTACACTTGTCATGTAGCCTTCCCAGTAAACATCTCTACTCAAAGTTCTCTGTAGGGATCCACTCTCCGCACTAAATTGACCAAACCAAAGTACCACGTCTCTAATTGTACACCCAGTGGGAAGCCTAATAGCTCTGGAGGAAGAAAATAAGGCCAATTTGACGCATCACGGTCATGGTCATGCATATTTAACTAGTAGTGCCATTCACAGAAAAACCGCACATACATTGACAAATAAATAAACTACAGGTGCAAAATGAGCAAATTGGTTTCACGTTCAAAAAGTGACACTAAATAAAAGTGGATGTTTTAGTCAAAGGGCTGATGATGGCAGCAGCACAACTTACTGTACACATGCTACAAGTCCAGAGACCCAAAGAGCCCATCATCAAAAGACCAACCAGGAAGGAGAGGCAAGGACCACAAGGTGCTCCACTCATCAGACAGCCTGCACAGAAAGCAGAATGTTTACACACTATCTGAACCCATTCAAATCAGAACACACAGAAATGATGCACATTTCTGATTCAGTGTTACTTACACTTTCAGAAATGTCATTATGTCAAATGTCCACTGGAAATACACGGCCACAAAGATGCTTAGAAACTGTAAAAATAAATAAATAAATAAATAAGAGAGAGAATGTGAAATTGTTGTCAGGCTGTGTTGAATTTTGGGTAAATGCGCCATTTTTGGAAGATCACGCCCATTACCCATCATAAAGATATACATTACATACATCCATAAGTTAATTTAAAAACTAATTACCATCCTGTAGTAATACATACTGTAGCGGATGTTCCAACTACGTTTAAACGTCCACTTCATTGTTCTGGATTCATCTGCAGTGTTTGTGTCACCTGCCGACAGCTTGCTAGCTACCGTTAGCTCCCGAGCTGAGAACTGAGATCAGGGCGCAGTTATTTATCAATCTGTCGCACTCGTCCATGGGATCTCCGGGTCCGCTGCGAGTTAGCTACAGTCAGCTAAGGTTAAAAATGTAACTTTATGCAGGTAAATACAGTACGTATCTCCCAAAATGGCGCTCCCGTCCCATCATTCAACACGGCCTGACGTACCTTCACATTCTCTACACAAAGCGTCCTCCTATTGAAAGCCACAGCATAACTTAAAGAATGGCCGATTACTTGTGAATGTTTACTTTAAACCCGTTCATTTAACGCAAGGTTATCCAAAAGAGATCAGAACATCACTGGAGGGCGTATATGACCTGAACAAACATGACAGCAGCCAAACTCATTTGATTGACAGGTGGCTGGCAAATAATCATTTGGTGTTAGAGGAGGGCGGGACGTCTGTGTATTTGATTGGATTGCAAGTGAGCGAAGTTTAATGTTTGAACCGTGCGTTATGAAGTCAGTTGTGTTGTGCTGATGGTATGGTTTACCAAAATCAAGTCACAGTTTTTAACTCTAGCCTTCAATTAACATACCACACAACAATTGATAGTGCAAACCAAGATCATGCCCAATTACCCAAATACTTACAGTATCTACCATCTTATTTCAGGGCATGTGATCCTTTGAGAGACATAATACAAATGTTGGCATCCTGTCCCTATCAGGAATATCAGGTTGAAAACATAAGAGGGTTCTTTATTTAATGTTATGTTTCCTTTTACACAGTATTATTTCCTCTCTTTCTTTGTTTTACTATTTTTGCACAGTTCTTTTTTTAGTTCTGGTAACTTGAGTGAAAATACTAATAAATATATCTTTGAAAAAAAATTGAGTGGTTCAATTATTTAGGGGCTTTGGGGCACGAAGCGTGGCTGGCTCGGTGGAGCAGTGTTAAAGCTAAATCACTTTGTGCTTGCAATCGGAGATGAAGAGGCTATTTGTATGTGAAGTGTGCAGAACCCTTATCTGGGATTTGTTTGCGGCACAACTTAATTTGCATACATTTCTTGGAGGCTAAGATGAAAACTGCATTCTTGGCTGGAGCAGGGGGCACGGTTCACATTGTTTTCATGTTGAAATTCAGCTAAGCTCTCCATATAAACAACCTAACCATGAATGTGTCCAAGAATAAATGGAATATTCTCATTTTTGCTGTATTTTTACATATTAATTTGCACATGTATCCCACCTTCTTCCATAAGGGGTTTTGTATTTAAAGGATAATTCCAGTTTATCAGAACTTTGGGCTTTATTTTCACAGCTTTGACATAATTTCTATCAGTCATGATGGCACTGTACTCAACAAAGCCCTGGAAACATGATGACATCCCTATGATGAAATGTAATACAAACGACTAGAGGTGACAGGTTTAAACTGCTGGTGCAGTGCAGTTCTATAGCAGACCCTGACCTTTGACCTCTATGGGAAAAGGGGGTGACAAGGATGATTGCTCCTTTGGAAATACTGACTATCCCATAAACAACCTCTTCCTGGTTGACCATTTCATAAGAGGACTACAGGAGAAATAAAAACAAAAACCACATGTAGATCCAATAAATTCTTTTTATCGATTTTCCAATAAAAAATACATTCATACAGAAACTATTTTACAAAACAATTTCAAATGAAAAAATCTTGTTATGCCATAAAACAAACAAAAATAGAGCCTCATTTTATCTCCATGTTTATCCAATAAAGATTCAATAGCTAAAGATAGGGTGCCTTTGCAGGTCTTTGTAGAGTTGGAACATAAACAAAAAAATCACATGGCAAAAAAAACAAACAAAACAAAACAAACAAAAAAAAGAAACAATACTTAGCGGGCACCAAAATGCATGACAATTCAAGTGTCCATAACAATTCACGTCTGAAAAGTTGGGGGGATTTTTTTGGTCTTTATTTTTTTGTTTTTCCTTTCTCAATGATAGGCCACAGTTATAGGTGCTATTGATGCCTTTTTAAAATGTACATTTGCGCTAGCTTTCTCCAATCAAACCAAAACAAAGATGTTACAGAAGCAAATGAAGGAGAATGGAGTGTGTCTATTTTACAGTAATTCCCCAATCCTCGTCTTTATTGGTTCATCCTCAAACAACACTGCACTTGTTTTTGGTCCCATACCCTTTCAAAATATAAGCTTCCTTACAAAATTCTTTTAGTTTACAATGTACATAATCTTTATTTTTTTTTTTTTTTAAGGTTAAAAAAAAAAAAAAAAAAAAAAAAAAAAAAAAAATCACCCTACTGACTTTCTTTATTGTTGCCCAGGTTCACCTGTAAAGTTGAATTGTAACAAGGCTACCTGTGATGTTGACTACTGAGTGACAGACATCAGGTTTTATGACCGCTTAAACCAGCCATACCCTTCATAGCAAACAAGCTCTGTTTCAACTCTCCTGCCTACATTTAGAAAAAACATTGACAATGTGGCTCCAGAATTAGGGAAAATGATGATGGAGTTCAATCATTAACGAACAGAAGGGATTGCAATAAATCCAAGAGGTCAGAGAATCATATCAACCCACAGAGGAGTGTGCTGAAGTCATGTAACTGAAGTTAAAACATGCATATAATGAAGTTGGTACAGACAGACATCTGGTCCTTGTCTCATACTTGAGTTGCATCCCCTTTCGCCTGCAGAAACAGACAGAAACCGCTCTACCTGCAGCACAGCTCAGTCAAACTGGTCAGACCGGTTCAGGTACCATTTAATCAGATCATGAGTTATGTAAACCAGGACTGAGTAAAGATCTGAGGGCGATACTTACTTAAACATACACCATCAAAACAAGCTCATGATTGAGAATGTTATCATTTCTCTGAAGGGCACATCCATTTTCTGTTAAGACTGTGTATGCTTTTGGCACATCATCTGGCATAAATGTCCCCACTGTCCTAATTTGTCACCACCTTGGTGGCCAAACATGCCACAATTCACGAGAATGTATTTCCAAGACTCTGTACCTTAGTCGGCAAGTTTCAGTCCATTTGAAATGCATCCACACCATATTATACTACATAGTAGTAAACCATTACAAAACTGAATTGCTTTTCCAAGGACTCCACAATTCGGTCGCACATCTGTGTCACTCTGGTGAAAACTTCTGATAGAGTTTTAATATATTTAACTAAGAATGCAGAAATGTAAAAATGGCAGTTAATATGAAGCTGAAATAGATATTTTTGTTAATATTCAAGAGTTTCAAGGAAACTTGTCATAAAACAAAAGGGTAAAGGTGCGACTGCATGGATCAGAGCCTATATAAAGCTATTCAGTAATGCAGTACTGCATTCGCAACCCCCATTTGTTGTGTGTGTGTGTGTGTGTGTGTATGTGAGAGAGTGATCTATTTAACAGGACAAGGCCACTTACATAAGGCATCAGTAAGGTCAACAGTGCATTTACAGATAGAACAAAACCGAAGAGTGAAAATGAAGAAAAAGGAACAAAAATCCCATAATCAAGACAGTGTCCAAGCAACAGTGGTATCCCCAACTTATCAAGAAAATTAAAAAAAACTAATAAAATGAGTGCCTTATGTGTTTTTGTACAATACTATGATACTGAGTAATATGAAGGTAGCTGCTCTCAAATGGAATTTTGTTGTCCTATAAGCAAACAGGTGAGCAACACATCCCCAGATCCCATGCAACTTCTGTTATAATGACAATAATTGTTTGTGTACAACCGCATTTTTTTTTTTCCTCTAAAGATACAGAGCTTACACAATGGACGACAAAATGAGCCTTATAGCGTGTATGTTTTGAGACAGGCTACATAATACATTGCACATTTAGTAGCTGCACTAAACAAAACGACCTCCCACTTTTTAATCGGGAGCTGTAGTTCCACCTCCGGTGACAAAGGGGGCACTCACCAGCAGATCAGCTCTACCAAACAACGCCCTGTTCCTCGCTACAGCCAACAGACTCAAACAGCACAGACAGAACCATGTTTCGCTTGCATTCATTCTCAGTGAGACAACACATACCCCCCGCCCCCCGAAAAAAAAAACCTCCCTCACATAACATCACCCCCTTCATGTCATTCACTCGCAGTTCCATAACGCAAGCTCCATCCACTCCACAAAGCCAGCACAGGCATCCAGTCACAGGCACTCACAGTCCCCATGCGCACAGGCAAACACACTGTCACTGGAGGGACGGCAACCCGCAGGAGTGTCATAGTCCTCCGGGGAATAAAAGCATTGAACACCATACAGAAGAGTCTCTTCCCATCTTCTCCAGTCCAGATTTTTCCCATTTTCTAAAGTCTGTCCCCGCCCTCCCGCTCCTCTGTAAAGGCCTTTCAAGAGCAATCTCCACAGCGAGGTATTGGAGGCACTAAGTATGGTGCAAATAATAGCCTGCGTTACTTCATGTTTTTCCACTGCCTGGAACATGGCGGCGCTCCTGTTAACACTCCCAGGATACACCGGCCTCGCTGATCCCCCACAGGTCAGGACAATCAACCAGAATCATCCCTCACAACTGTCGCCACTGAGGCCATCTTAGATGTGCCTCTTCATGTGCAGCGCCAGGTGGTCAGAACGGGAGAAACACCTGAGAGAGGAAGAAGAGAAAGGATTCAGCTGTTGGACTGAAGATATTTAAATACAACAGTTTTATATATGCAGATATACTTTTACATTTGTGTTCGGCTCAATGAGATGTTGCCATCTCACACCCTGCGCCCCGGGTCCCCACACTTCAGCCGTTTGACCCTTTGCTCATCCTTCTGTGCAAACTGTCTTTCTGTTCAGCCCTCAACCTCAACCCCATTCCATCAGTCCATCCTTGACCCTAATTCATAACTCCACCTAATGTGTCACTTGATAAAATCATTTGCACTCTTAGGTCTCATGGTCTTTGTTAATGAACAAGTGATTAGCACCAAAGGTAAAAAGAAGAGGGTAATACCTTCACTGTTTGAAAGGTAGGATTCTGGACAGTCTTTAAAGGAGGCAAATAATCAAATAGTTCAGAGCATAATAAAAAAAAGACTGTGTGTAAGGTTTGTGACATGGGACTCCTGAGCTCCTTGGCTGCGTGTGATGTTGATAATCCAAAAATGCATTTCCACTTGTACTTGCCATGCAGACAGTGCCAGCCATCAAGAACATGTACTAACTTTCCAGAGCTCTCACCTTTCGCAGTGGCTGCATTTGAATGGCTTTGCTCCAGTGTGCTTCCTGAAGTGTCTGGTGAGTTCATCACTTCGTGCAAAGCGCCACTGGCAGCCCTCCCATGAACACCTGTACGGCTTCTCACCTGCAAAAATAACCAAGAATCACAAGATTAACTTAAATCAGAGGATCACTGTATTGTTTTTCAGATATTTCTGTAAATGTTCAGCCATTTTTTGTCCTATAACAAATGTTTTTGTTGGCTTTGAGAAGAATTCACTCTTCAGCATGGCAGCCGGTCTATATGCATGAAGAAACCCTTCATATCTACTGAATCTCATCTCTTTGTGCACGCTGACAAGCACCATAATTGAAGTCATTTTGAGCTATCAAAATATCTGGCAATGCAACTTCTCAGACAATATTTGGTTTCTTACTGTTTGATGTGTATTACAGTGCTGATTTAATAGAGAGTATGATCCTAAGCAGACCGGGCAGACTACTGTACATTCCAAAGCTAAATAACCCTGTGCCTTGTGGGTCTCAGAAGCTGTGGTAACAGGCTTCAGGAGCTGCATGGATAGACAGCTTATGTAATGGGGGAGAGCTTTAAAAAACGGACTCTGTCTAATCATCACAAAGGCCATTAACCATGTGGCCATGATCAGTGAAGAATGCTAGGAATGTGACTTTCTCCGCTAATGGGCTGCTCAGCTGCAAACAGCCTGGCAGAGGTCAAAGGTGATGGGGGAAACTGCTCACATCTGAACCCCTGACAAAGCACTGCAAATGTCAGATTCCCATAATTTTTTTTTTTTACCGCGAATACAGGCGGGTGAGGTTCTGAGTCTTTTCCCATGGTGAAATCTGAGAACTGTTGATTTGCTTTCAGGATCCACATCCTCTGGGTGACACTCAGCCACTAAAAACATCCCTCCCCCTCCCGTCTCTCTCTCTCTCTCTCTCTCTCCGTCTCCCTTCCCTCTGCATGAAGTCACATTCCTCTGTGTGAATTAGGTCACAGTCGAGGGCATTCCTCCCAGCAAACTATTCAAAGTATGTGGGAGTGTTCTCAGCACTATGAGCTAGAAATCAACACCTACATACATTTCAATCACACTTTTGAGAGGTTTTCACTCTTTTGATTAGTTGATTAAAATTTACTTTAAAAAGTGTTTTAAAGACATGAAGTCATAACCGGTGTAGTATTCCTCTCCTGCTACAGTTAGTCTGCACTGGTGAACAGACATTTACATGGCAGCGATCAATAACATCTGACTTTACCTGTATGTGTGCGCTGGTGTGCTTTCAGGTGTGAGCTCTTGGTGTACACCTTCCTGCAGCCATTGAACTCACACTTGTGCACCCGCCTTCTCCCATCAGGCGACGCCTCCCCGCTGGCCAGCCTCTCCATGCCCCCAGTCCTTATTTTCCCAGGTGAGTGCAGCACAGTTTGTATCCCACTCCACACCTGGGCCACAGAGCCCTCCTTGCCCAGCTCTGGTGAGGATGGCGGTGTGCTGATGATGGTGGAACCCAGGTCTTCACCACCATCTCCCAGAATGTCAGTCAAAGAGCTGGAGGGGAAGTCGAGGGTAGGGGAGAGCTCCTCAGAGCTGTCTGAGGCCTCGCTGCTGGCGTCAGAGCTGAAGCCACCGGTGTCCAGGTGCTGGTTCTCCTGATTGTCTTCCTCCTCCTTGATGTGGGGAATCTTTGGGTCTGGCTCGTTTGACTTGTCCCCGCAGGCAAGCATGAGTTTGCTCCACAGGTCCTCCTGGCCCTCAAATTTGAGATCCGTGGCTGAGACATAGGGCTCGCTCTGGAGGTACCTCTCCAGCTCGAGGCATGTCTGTGTGAAGGAAAGATGAGATAGCAGTGAGTTGAGTTGTGAGTGAATGAGTTGCACAGAGCCTGAGGCCTGTAACTAAAAACCTCTCTCCACTGGACAGGCCCTAAAACACCAAAGAAGTGGTTTATTTTTATGAAAAATGTGAACTCTGGTATTCTTCTGTACACTGTAGTTCTTCTTAGTAGCAGGAGGGGGAAATGCTGTGACACTCTAATGCCACTAGCCCTGCTTCCTTATGGGCTGCAGGAACCAGCCAAGTCACAATGTCCTATGCAGAGGACAGTCAAGTACGTCCTGAGGGTGCCCTCCAAGGGAAGATTACAAGCACCACTTTGCCTTCTGAGAGCATGCAAGAACAAGGTGCTCTTACTCGGGAATGCATGCATAGTTGTTTGCATGCATGCGTGTTATGTGCGTGTGTGTTAGGACTGGTCATGAAATTTACATATGCTACTGAGTCCCCCATTGGGTTAGGGAAGTGCTTGTAGATCTTTTAAATGCTTTAATTATTCAACATAATGTGGATTTAATAATGCATTCAGAGGCATCGCTAGAAATAACATAGCACACCAGGGACAGCGAGGAGGGAGGTCTGGTTCACAGGGGTCCATAAAAAGCCTGGCATGAATACTGCAAGAGCCGATGTGGACTGTGGGTTTATTTTCTTAGAAAAGGAAGTGACAGAGCACTTCCTCAACCCGCTGCAGTCACTGAGTCACAGAGCACAGGCCAGATATGAAGGCTGCTAACAGGTCTGTGCAGTTTCCTAATGAAGCAGATTCCAATTTACAGCCATATAACAGACTCGAATAAACCAACAGTATCAGCAGCTTGGGATCTGGGTCTAAAGAAACACAAGATAAATACTCTTCTTTTAACTTTTCTTAAACTTGTTTTCTAGTGAAATCCCAGAGGGGTTTATGAACCTCTTTGAGTCTCTAGAAAGAATTCAAAATGAGTGAAAGGGATATCCCTTTTGGCTGCTCACTGCTCAGAGTTATATGCAACATAGAGCATGTGCCCAAAAGAGCTACATCACTGGAGACTTAGAAAAAAAAGAAATGTGCAGAATCAAATCTGATTATTTTTATACAAACAACATTTAAATAACAGAAGAAGTGTGCATATTATTCACATCTGACAGTAAAACACAATGGACTATCATGTCCATAAAACATTAGATGGAGCTGGACTTTATTAATATCATATTAGATTATTTGGTATGAAAAGGGCACTACCACGTCACAGATGCATATTATTTCTATAATAGGAATGTTGCAGGAGCATCATAGTAACTTGGGAGTGAGGGAGAACGAATTCAAGGCAAATGTTTCTCGTCAGCAGAGCTGGATAAATCCCAGGCGAGCTTTAAATGCCTGGGAGGGCGAGTTGGCCCGAAGCCCGAGGAGATCTGATAGACGGAGAGACAGAAGAAGTCTGAAGTCTGCTGCCAATTTATTTAATTTCCCAACCCGAACAACAAGCGCCTTTCGCCCTCCCGTCGTTAGCTGTACACTGTTCTGTCATCCAGAGACTGCCTGGTCGAGCCAAATTGGAACAGAAATCAGTCTCTTTCTGTCAGTCGGTCACTCTATCGCGCGCGCGCGCGCGCGCGCGTGTGTGTGTTTGTGACAGAGCAAGAGCAGGGAAGAGAGAGAGAGAGGGAGGGTGTGTGTGTGTGTTCGTGAGAGAGAGAGAGAGAGACGCGCAGAGACGCACGGTTCAGTCGCTAAATCTGCAACACATTTTTTTATTTAATCACAAACCCACATGCCTAAAACCTGCAAAGATATTTTCAGCTGACGAGAAAAAGCAACTAGAAATATACTATGACACCAAACACACGCAGTAAAATTACAAGTTACTTCTAAATTCTCATAAGAATATTATGGTCATATTTTAGGAAATGAAAATAAACCCATAGAGTGTAACAGCGTATCTTAAAAAGCAGCTCGTTTGGAGCAGAAACATTATTAGGGCTCAATGAGATGTCACAGAGATCTGTCATTAAGGGAACTTACATCACTTCCTCTATAAATGCTCGCAATCTGAGTTTTACAGGGAAATTGATCTTAACTGTTGCATTAAAAAAAGACCCGGGGCTTCATAAACAACTTTGACATTTGTACGTCGATACACCGCTGTCAATGGAGAGCGAGTTACGCACATTCCTTAGGCTCCTGTAAAACAACCACACAGACGTGAGGTGATCTGTCAGGCTGCGTATTTGCATAGCGTGGTCAGATTGTTACCTGCTGCCAGTACTCCTCCAGAGATGGTAAAGCTGAAAAGTATCCCGTGTCGTGCACAATTTGGAGCTCCTGGAAGATGCTACACATAGGGATGACATCCATTGCACTCCTAAGATGTAGCCACAAGTAGAAACGATTTCAAGCTTGTAGAGAAAACTAAGCCCGCTGCGTTCAGACAGAAGCTGGAGTCTGGCTGTATTTGCATGTATAATAGTCGAGAGTCGTGCGCTTCCAGTGGAGGTTTTCAGCGTGTGACGCACAGAGAGCGCAAAACACTGAACTCTCCAAAAGTCCGTCAGCGAACTGTAAACTTCCCCCCGATTCAAAATTACACACATACCCACCCCCATGTGATTACGTTACGTTTCGGCTCGTCTACCAATGGGCTCACGGGAGCATAGGACCCGCCCACCTGGCCACTTCTGGCCAGTGATGAGCCAGAGCCGACTCATCCTGTCTGCTGTGATTGGTCCGTGGTCCGAAGCGCCTCCATCTCCCATTGGGCTAAATCAGCGCTATTTTTAGAGCACTATATAATCCAGACTCCTCTCTTACTAAAACGAGGAAGTTGAGTTTGTACAGATTCAAATGTGGGTTTCAGCTTGTCCTGCGTTGCTCCGGAGAAGCGCTCGCTGTTGGCAGCCACTGTGAAGCTATGTTTCAGTTTCTAAATCACAATCAATTACACTGCTGACATCCCTTCTTTTGGTGGCTTAAGCCTTTAATATGAAGACAGGGTGGCTGTAATGAAAGACTCAGACTGGTTCAGCATTTCTCCTGTTGGTAATGCGCAAATTCTGGAGACAATATTCCGAGTTGCCTGCAAACTCTGGGGGGTTGTCGAGGATCTGATCAATTTCTTTGCTCTATGACATAAAACTTATAGACTTCTTGTTTTCATAGCTGTCCAGAGATCCATGAGGATTATTATGAGTCTCCTAGTGACCATATAGACAGTTTAATAAGCTATCAAGCTATAATAGAGTTGCATAAAGATGATTATTCACAAAATATTGTGCAGGTTATTGTAGTGGCAGCAGCTTGAGGCATGTCATGAGGGACAGGTTTTCTTCTGCTGAAGATGATGCATATTTGTGTGTGTGTGTGCTTGTATGAGGTGAGTGTGTTATATAATCTCAATCACCTGTGGCTGTCTTCCTCAAAAAACAGCTTAGTTCTCTCATAGCAAAGCCAGTTTACTATTTCCGATCACCATCATGAAACCACATTGCTGGCTTACTCGTTTCCACTTGAAGCACGAATGAAGAGAGGCGAGAAAAAAAAGCGCGGGCCACCAGTGGTGCACAGTGAGAGTTTCTAGTATAGGTTCCCCAGTATATCTCCCTGCTCTTGAATGACATGTTATAAATATACACTGGCACTTCTCCAGAAATGTATTTCTGGAAGAGTGCCAGTGCTCTGCTGTGATCAGTGCTTCTCCACTTCCCTTCTCTGTAGGATTAAAGAAGCATTCATATTAATCAGAGGTAATAGGCCTACATGTTGATCATATGAAGAGATTTATGTGATCTGCTTTGTGCTTTATTATGACGTTAGAATAAAAACTTCATTTGTAAAAAGTCCTGTCCATTCATTTCACATTTCATTTCAATATGCAATGACTTTAAAACACAGAGGATCCAGTCTGTAAAGGTATTAGGCTTTTATTTGTTAAACACATTATTAAGCTCACAGACACAGTAGATGTGAGTAAAACTACATAACTAGTTGCATAAGATGTGGGATAAAGTTAAATGGAACAACAGCATCATTGACGAGTTAAAGGCAGTCAATGTGACAAACAACATATTTGGAACAGAGCGCCATTGTTTGACCCATCAGCCTGGTCGAGCGCCTCCACAACGGAGTCTCTTTTGTTGAGATCTCTGCTGTGGGCACATTTGAAGCACTCAGCAGTATCACATTTTATCATGAGTGTACAGGGTTCGGGGACAGAGAGCACATGGACGGGACCTCTCTCGTGACACACTGGATAGGTAGGGAAGAGTCATGCTTCTCTACAGCATCAGTGATTCATTGTTGACCTTTAGGCAGTGTAGAGGGACAATAGAGTATTTACATCAAAGCGCATACTCGATGTACCTTCAATATTAAATACTTCTCTGTATATGCAACAGGTGTGGGGAACTGGTCTGTGCATTAATTTAACTACTGAGTGTTGATAAAATATATGCCAAAAACCTCAGTCTCCCCTGGCATGTTGGCAGCTCATAAATTTAACACTCGTAGGCTTCCATATTAGCATGTGCTGTGTAAGTGGACATTCAGACTGAGTGCAGTAAAACGCAAGGGGCTGCACTGGTTGGGGGGTGGTGTTGCAGGCATGATAGGGCCATGTTGTGATGAGTCAAAGTGAGTGGCTTCATTCATGTTTTCAGCCTGCCGGTTTTTGTTGTGTTTTGGTTAGCCATGCTGCTAATGTAGCCAACTCTATGTTGCATCAAATTCTACCACCAGTGTCAGCACTGATAAATAAAAAACACTGTTTAATATCCAGTACGCTAACTAACAAAAACGCATGGCATGCCGTTATGGTACGTTTTTAACTGTAGCCCAAATTTGAGAGTGAATAGTAATGAATGCTCATTCCTGTGGGCATCCACATTCCAATCATCCCCCCATACATACGTTACTGGTCAATGCAATGCCTTTGAGAGATAATGTCCCAGTCTGAGGTGGCAAAAGTTCAACAAGATCCAACTTTTTTTGCTGCTGCACGAGGCTGCGTCATTTTGCCAGAGCCCCCTGCAGTGCTGGTGCTGGCTGCAGTGAACACAGTCCCCCATAGGAATGAATGGGGAGGGCTGCATTTTATTTTATTTTATTTATTTTCTTACAACTTTCAAACTCAGTCTGAACACAGCCTAATTTGGTAGGCATAATGCTAACATGTTAGCATATATTATTAGATAGAGGCATAATGTTTACATAGGGCATAATGGCAACCCTTTAGCTACCGTATGTTGAGTGATAGTGGACATGAAGCAATCACTTAAGCAGCTGGGACCGATTTCATTACTACTATATGTTTTAGATTTTGTACATATACTATTTTTTAGTATACTTAATTCTAGCAGTGCTTAGAATTCACATGTAGCATGGAAGTGGGACTCAGATCACGTTAGCTATATTGTAATTCAGGGACATTAATGCCTGGTTTTATTTTGCTTCATATTTATTTGCTATATCAATTCATATGCTATGGCCTAAACATCAACACAGGCTGTTAACCTTTCTACACTAGTGTCACCTCTAGAACACAGCTAATATTTTTAAAGTAACACAGATTTGTTCTGCTGTTAATAAATAACATTTCTGCTTCCTTCTGCATTTAGCATCTCTGCACTAATGTCATCAAATCTAATTACTGTACATTTCTTGTTCGTGGTAGTTGAGGTCATCCTGATACTGATGCAAACATAGCATGAGTCATATGACAGTGCAGTCGCTGTGAAGCAGTGACTGGTGTTGGTGGTGATACATGTGAGATGCTGGTCTGTGACAGGATGAATCCATAGCAACAAAATAATGAGCATAAACAGCCTACAGATAAACAGCATTTCTCTGTAGCGGTCAGGCCTTGTGTATGTGCGTAATTGTTAACACATGCACTGCACACTGTTTGTGTGATCACATGGTGCAGAAATGTGCATCTTACAACATGTGGAAGCAACACAGTATAGATGATCATATATTTCTAAACATTATTTTATATGCATGCTTTTACTGATTAAGATTAAGAATCTTTAGGTTCAAATTTTGCATATATTTATACTGCATACATGGGCCACAATGTCATTTCTTTTGGTGCACAGACAATGTCAGGGATTAAGCAGAGAAAACACACCATTGCTGCTTTTCATCCAACACACAGTTTAAAATCCCGCATTTGGAAAGCTTGCCAAAAAATAGTCACTCACTTTTAATTAGCTGTCCTAAAATTCTTTGCACAGCAGATAATGGCCAGTTCTTAATTTGCAAACTGTGTCTGGTAGCTGATTAGAAACCCACAGTTGCAGTCAGGCTAAAAAGTTTTGTTTTTACCATTACAATAGAAATGCCAGATAACAACAATGACAAAGCTGTGCATGTTGCTGGGTCTATGTTTTTTATTGACTATTTCACATGCTAGCGTATTCTGTGTAGGACACCTCAACTGTTTGTCACTGACTTTAATCAAAATGCAAAGATATTCAGAGTGAAGTAAAGTACAGTATGTAAGAGTGTACAGCAAGAGTCTGTGGAGTGACACTGCAGCAGAAACAAACAGAGTAATGTTACTGGTTTATCACATGTCTAAGTGATCTTGGGTTTTTATGCACTGATTATGAATCATAAGACCTCAGTCACTGAAGGTAACAGATTCCTGTCCACCAGTGTTTAGAGGAGCAAACATGAGACAGGAATGTTGCTTTAAATTCTCCTCTTCTTCAACAGTTGCTCTTAAAGTGCTTTTGAACAAGGTTTTCAAGTCCCAGCAGCACAAGGCAGTTATAGTGGATGGCCTGAGTGAATGTGAAGCTGAGAGCTGATTATGAGGAAGCAGACTCAGTTCACTTTTGCTGGATGAGTAATATCTGTTAGAGGAATCAGCAACGTTCCTAAGTGATGTTTACATGGTTGCCTGAAAATAAAAGCCTTGGTGCCTGTGACTACAGCATTACTCAAAACATATACAAATAAACACAGAAGATTTTTACCATCTAGTTACCACTTCTATTTTTATCGAGTTAAAGTTAAACTACGTGTCCTAAAATAAGATCTTCTCTATTTATACATAGCAATGACGTCATGTTGTCACTGTAGGCTACACCAAAACTGGCGTTCCTATAATCAGATGCTCAAATCAACTTAACTATCCACTGTAATGGACTTCAGCAGAGACTGCCCTCCTGTAAAAAACATGACAGTACTCGTAGTGTGTGCCAGCAGGTTACTGCAACCAAATGTTACATGTTATAGTTTGGCAACATAGCGACCCTATTATGACATGCAGAAAGGAGTATGTATATAGAGGCACAAAGTCCATGTTAGGAAGGGGTGGATGGCTAGGTACACACAACACAGGACTTTCCCTCAGTGTGTCGAGTCCAGTGTGTGGCTTGTGTTGTCAAGAGCTTTTGTGCCTAAACTGAACCAATAAATGTTTGTTCCTAAACATAACCAAGTGTTTTGTGTGGCAAAACATAATGAAACCATGAGAGGTTTATAACTGTAACATCATATTTAGGGACCAAGTTCCAGTAGCTTGCTGTAAGCTAGCATGTGTTTATGCTATTTCCATGACAACAAAGGTCTGTAAAGCTTGGTAGCATGATTCACGTTGTCATTAATTTTTGAGGGATTGTTGCAATTCCTCCCGTGACCATACAGTAAGAGTGCTATTTAAAGAGATGCCCCAAAATGTAGTCAAAATGATCAGAAGTTGACCTCAGAGCCATTTGTACCCACACAAACAAATAATTATTGCCAATCTGTCAACACTGTGTGTGAAGATCTGTAATTGGTCAGTGAGACTCCTTGTGTTTTCTCCTGGAAGTTTCCACTGTGGGTGATTGTTGATAGTAAAGACAACATAAAGTAAGCTAATGAAAGGCTGAGTAATTTTTTCCACTGTAAGCTTTCTGCTTTGCATGATTGTCACTCTCTAACACAAATACAAACCATATAAAGACTTTGGCTGTTAACAACTGCACACTTTTCAGTAACTTTTGCTATAGAAGGCCTACTTTCCCACTGTTGCACTATCACAAACTAACTGGAAGAAACTACATGTATTCTGAGACCTATAAAAAGTGCAGCCTGACAATATACAGTATAAGGCATCTTTCTAGTGTTGTGCTTTAAATCAATTTTGCCATTATCTATGGTGGGATCTCTGTATACCATGACACACAAGTATATAAATCTGGTTATAGAAAGGGAAGATGGGAGATGGAAATAGCGGTTATGAGATGGATCTGTGTTTATAAGATGGATGGTGACAGATTTTTGAGGGCAGAGCAAATTCACACAAATAGCCTTTACAGTGCAAATCAACAGAGTTCATAATCTATAATATACCCAATATAATAAATAATAAATAATACAGACAATGACCCACAGTGACAGGGCTTTCCATGTGGGAACAGGGATAAATGTAAACAGAATGTGCATAGAACAACATTTTTATACAAATATTTTTTGGAGAAAAAAATACAATCATGATGCCTAATAAAATTCTTACACAGTGTGCTATAACACATAAGTGCATTTAAAACAGTTTAAAGCTGCATTAACTAACTTCTTCCTCTAATTCTGGACTGATAAGGGTGAAGTGAGAGCCAAAACAAACTCTATCTTTCTATCCCCTCCTCTTCTCCCTCTGCTCCTCTTTACGCGTCCTGCCCTGTCTGTGAAACTAGGTCACATGAGGTCACGACAGCTGGAACCGGTTGTGGCAGTCGGGTAGCACAGCAGTAATAACCAGCTCCAGAACTAACGTATATGGAATATAGAGCCCATAGAGCCCGTGGCTTTCAGTGCCAATGTAGAGACACAGTGTCAAATAAATGTTTACATTTTAGAGATATGCATACGATTACCTAATGTTGTTTATAGTGCATGTATCTGCAGTAAAACATGCAGATTATACAGTGGAATGTTTTTTCCCAGTAATATTGATACAGTACTAATATTCTGGCCACTATTGCATCACGTTCAGTGTTACATAATTCACACACATAAGTGTGAGTTGTATGTGAAGTGAAAAATTTTATGTTACACTTTGATAGTTGGGGCGGCACAGCAGAAGAAGGTTACAGGTTCAAGCCCAGGCCTGACCCAGGGCATTTCTGTGTGGAGTTTGCATGTTCTCCATGTCCCTGCGTGGGTTCTCTTCAGGTACTCTAGCTTCCTGTCACAGTTCAAAGACATGCAGCTTAGGTTGACTGGTGACTCTAAATTGCCCGTAGGAGTGAGTGTGGGTGTCAGCCCTGTGATAGACTGGCGGCCTGTCCAGGGTGGACCCCGCCTCTCGCCCAGTGTCAGCCAGGATTGGTTCCAGCCCCCCACTACCCTATTCAGGAATAAGTGGTATAGATCATGGATGGACTTGGATAGCTGAACAAACTCCCCACTTTTCTAGTTGTGTTGATGGGGGTGCAGGTTCACATGGCCTGACTGAGTACAGTATGTTAACCGTTTGCTAGAACTTTGCTTTCTGGGTTTGAGTGTCCGCCTGGAGCACTAAAGCAATGAGAGAGGAAATGAGAGCTGGTAAGAGAAAGGGAACACTGAGTGTATGTTTCACTTGGCATATATAGGAAGCTTTTAAGTGGCGCACCATGCAGTGTTAGTACATTTGTTGCTGATGACATCATTTCTTAAACGCAGCAAGTGACAACATGAAAAACTTTCCCAACCATTGGGAAAATGCTTACATGTGGAGCCCCAGAACATTTGAACACCTGGCAGAGCTGATCCTGAACTGAATGTCTTTCTTGTCTGATGAAGTGCTTCACACTGTGCTTGCTACAAGCTTGGGAAAAACAGAAGTGGTGCAGAAAATGTATTGATGTGCTAATGTGTGATGTCATCTGGCAACCTCTTCTGACTTTTTGAGTAGCCAGTAGCTACTTTTAACAAAAGGGTGAGTCGCATGTGCCCCCTGGCAGCCATCCTGTGTTGGCAATGCAGTAGCACAAATGTGTCTTACTGATGGCTGATGTCTGTGCATAATTTGACTTTGAAGTGAGATGCTTTATGATATAACATTAACATAACACAACATGCAACAGAAGCAAGATGATGATACAGATTAGTTGTGTAATTTCATTATGATACTTAATAATTTAGCACAACACCATAAACCCAATACATTTAATGGTGTAGTTGATATAATGGACTGACATTCATTGTTAATACTAGTGGCAGTGGGAGGTGAACTGCTGTTACATAAAGTAGCAAAGGAAGATGATCATTTTGCATGTTATGTGTACTCGCAAGCACTTTACTAACCAATATAGTGAGTTGGTTAAGTAAAAGGTCCAAGATGAACTTTTATTAAAAACCAGAATTACCTCACACATTTTGCAAAAACCCACAGCCTGATAGCACCCTGACTCCACACCAGCATAATGATTTATCTCAAATGATCAGGGGTTTTAAAAATGTATTTTATTTTTATTTTTTGGTGCTTGCCATTCTCAGTGAGAGAAGCAGTGTTTGTATGTAGTCTAAGAGAAAGTGATAAGCTTGACAGTTGACATTCAGGCCAAAAAAATGACTGAAGCTTGATTTATGGTTCTGTGTCGAATCTGTGCTGTAGGTACAATGTAGGTAATGCGTAGCCTTGTAGCCTACGCCGTAGCCTGACATGCACCTCTCCAGAAATACATCATTGCAATGCAGACCTCAACAACTGTGTTGCATTGCATTTCCTCGTTCATGTCCCTCATTGGTGGGACAAGCACAAAAAAATCAGTTCAGTGGTCATACACAGCAGCTCCTCTCTTATCTGCACTGTGGTAATTTCAGTAAAACTAACTGCTGTTCAAAATCTATTAAACCACAACATGACCTGCTCAGTTTTGGTCACCATTGTTAGTAAGTGGTGAAGAAATGCAACACAGTGGCAGAGCCACCAGACCACCCGCTAGTGTTTGGGTGGTGTAACTGCAGGGCGACACAGACATACTAGTATATGTAGTATCTAGTATAGTAAGTATTAAATGCTCACAACAGCTTGACTCACTTGTGTAGCCTGCATAAATTCAACACAGAACCATAAATCAAGTTTTATAATCACAGAATCTTTTTAAAACTGTGAATGCATTTCATAATCTGGATTATGCTGACTAGTACATAAGCATGATGAGTAAAGTATTTTTACAGAGCCACCCAAAACTTTCCAAAATTCACCAAGCACCTAGTACCGATTGATTATACTGTATTGCATGTAACTTCAGCTGTGTATGTCATATACTCCTGTGTTTCACGTGTTTTAGAAGATCTGTGATGGGGCTGCTACTCATAAAGTATTTCAATAGAGGTGTACTTTATATGCAACCATACATACATTTTATATAAATAGACACAACTGCTCGTCTGCGCATGGGTGTACCTCCACCTCTGTGTATACCTGTAATCAAAGAGTCATTTACTGACATAACCAAGATCGGCTGGAGTGAGTCATGTTTAGGAGAGGCCAGTCACAGCTGACTATGAGTCATCTTTGTCTCATGACCGGCTGCTCCCTGGAGACAGGAGCCTCCACTTTACCTTGACCAATAAACTGTGAAGTGTGCCAATCTGTTGAATTTCTCTGGTTTGGGCCACAGGGGAAAACATCCCCATTCTGAATACCGCACTCCTGTTGAAAATCTAACACAGCAGCAGGATGACCAAAGGGTTAGAGGGAGGTGCCAAACAATGCAGAGTCACAAGTCTGATGCCTGCGAGGAGGCAATGTGACTGTCAAGAAAGAGTCTTTCAGTAAAAGTCTGTTTGGTTACATTCAGCTAGACAGAATCTTATCATTGTTTTATATATTTTTGATTATATTCTTTGTTATCATTTGCATTCAGTTGATTTTTCAGAAATATACCCAGAGCACTGAAGAGTTTACTAGTGGAACAAAGTGAAACTGAACAATCCAACATCTTTGAACAAGACAGTGAACCATCCATTGCATCAGCTAAATGTGTGTGATGTAAAAAATGTAAAAGATAAAGTATTGATTTCAGTTTAGGGGCGCACAACTGTTATCATCAGTGAATGCTGAGGTCAGTTGCTTTACTTTGCTTTAGCTCTGGAGATTTATCACCTCTGTTGAATCGCAGAGAGGGAGAGAGATAAATTGAATGCTAATCCTCGGTGGAATAAGAAAGCAGCTTTGCTCCAAAGTGAGATATATGTGAGATATCAGTTGATGCATTTACGCCACAAGACGTGATTTATTGTACAAAATGAAAACACCGACTTATCAACAATTATTACTGAGGGGAAACTTGAGTTTGTGGTTGGAAAAGTGAACACTTTTTCAGATTGTTATTGAATAATACACCTGGAGTAGTTATATGTTTTTCCTATACTGATGCTGAAAACACACAAATCACATATTCCATCTCAATCAAGGTGGTGGATGGGTTTAAAACTCAGCCTGTCTGCAGTGTGTGGCCAGTTTAGTAGCTTTCTCTTCACTCCCACACACTGCCGAAAACTCTCTATTGTCATTTCAGTTGTTTTCTACTACCAGTGGCCACTTCTAACAACACCAGCTAAGTGAGTGTCTCCAAGTGAAACCAAGCACACATCATTTCCACAGTGCAGGGCCACAGTTTTCAAAGACAGGGTCAATTTTGTTTCCTCATCTCCACTATCAGTGCTGCACTTAGACAGCGCATTGAATTAATGAGTTGAATCATCAGAATCTCAACCTGACAAAGCAGAAAAAAAGATTAAAGCAGGACTGCAAAGGACTAAACTGCACCTCAGGCATTTATGACAGAATTATATGAATGACATGTGAGGCATCTGTTTCATTTAATACTGTACCTTCATCATTATCAGGTTGTAAATGTCTCTACAGTATTAAGTCTTTAGCTTATCCATAAAATCTACAATTAGAACATGTTAATCTGGGGGTCAAAGTCATAGCAGGATTTAAAATGTGAAGGTTGTTGCTAATCATTCTTTGCTCCAAATATCTGCTTGAGCTGGCTGAAGCAAATGGAAATGGAGTCACCAGCACTAGAGAGCTAAAAATGATTTGTAGGTTACAAAAACCTGCACGTAAGTCCAAGTAGCGCACATCCTGTTGTTCATGAGAGGAAGGAAGCCGCCGTATCTCTGCAAATTGGAAATGCAGAGGACACACATGAATTGATAGGAAAAACAGGTAGTGGAAACAAACATTCTACAGTGCAGCTGAGGATATGGCAGCGGTGCACAGACGCTGGAGAGAGTGGAAAAATACTTAAAGGTCCTTGCAGCCAAGATAGTAAAACTGTTTTCTCCAGTAGAACCTTGTTTTTCTTGGTTATTTTTCCTCTCCTTTCTTGTGTTGTTATGTCTGTCTTGTAGGGCTTCTTTTAAATGATGATAAATGTCTTTATTGAATTATGATACAACATAGCTGAATTTGCTTTTGAGACAACACTGAGACAAATTCTGACTTGAGCATACAGTCAAATTCCATGAGATCAGATTTTATTCCCTACATCTATCGAGTCCAGACTGGGAATCCCCGCAGCTTCACAAACTGTGTCAAATGAGAGAAAATAAACTTGGCATTGGTATGAACAGAGACTTCCTCTATTATTATTGTCTCTACTGGTTGTTATAGACTGAACTGCTTCTCTATAACAACCAACAGAGACTTCCCTTATTATTATGTTTCTATTGGTTGTTATGGAGAAGCACTTCGGTCTGCAGTTTTATTTTAACCTTTGTTTATTCAGGGAAAGTTTGGCTGAGCATTGAAGTTCCCTCTTTTATACTCATTCATGCTGGGAAGCTGCACTACAGTGCTTCACTCAGCTATATTCAACAGGATCCACCTCAGTGTAACCATTCAACATCAACTGCAAGTCCAGCATGCTTGAGGAGTGTACATCATGGGAGTTTTTTATCCCTTATCCTCCCACTCAGCCAAGCCCCTGCAGCTGTGAATGTGATGATAGGAGTGAACGACCCCAGAGGACCCTGCACAACCCACTCCCACCCAGATCTCCACTGCTACTTGGACCATACGTGCTGTTCCATAATGCGAGCAAACAGGAACATGACCTCTTCCTTCCCACTGTAACCCAGACTTGGAATCTTGCCCCCTCCCCCTCCCCAGTCCGAGGGGAATCCTCCACCCAGTCAGTGGTATTCCACATCCTGTCCTGACTCCTACACAAAGACGAAACAGGGCTTGTTGAAGAAGTAAGATAACCTGAAAAACCACAAAAAACTACATTTGATGTTTCAGAAGTGATTCTTTTCTCTGTATTTCATAGTAAAAAAATGACATATGATCCCTGTGCTAAAAAAAAGCATCCTTTTATTTTCTGCAGTTTCAGCCACAGCAACACATCTTCCAACCAAAACCACAATATGTTGCTTCTACCAGACCTTTGTAGTCATGGTAACAATGATTATGGAAAGATTTCACGCAGAAATTGGACAAAGAAATCTTCTTTATATCCATCACAGGCTTGCATGTTAAAAGTATGTGTAAATCACATTACAATATCATATTTTCTATTTGCTGTGGAAGCCATCCAAACCATTTGCCTAAGTCATTTACACTTTGTCACACAAGCTCTCTGTTGAATTTAGCTTGTTCTAAAGATGCGAGAATGGCCGGGCATGACGGTGCCAGCTCTTAAAGTTGAAGCAATTTGCGCTTGTAGTTGGTGAGGAAGAAGACTAATAGCTGATGGACTGCTCCCTCTGAGAGCTTGTTTGCACCACAGCTTGATTCACATTTTTTTTAGTGAATCAGAAAACACCCCTGTGGACTTAGCACAAGGAGATAAAGGCAAAAAATTGTAAATTGCCCACACAGTACAATTTTTAGCCTCTTTGAGACAAGACATATTTCTCCTGGTGACTTTTTCATGCATTTATCAGTGACTTTAATCCCATCTGGTGCACAAATGTGTGATGTCCGACACTCACTCCAGTATTAATTATAATCTGGAATACTTATTGCTTTTCAGACCTTCTTGTTCCTCTCATAGTTTAAGTCAGAGACCTTGTACCACTATAATCGGCTAAATGTAGGGTTGGAAATTCATTTCAGAGGCATTTCTTGTTACATATCTTGAAATTCTCTTTTCATCCTAATGGCAATACATTAAATGCACTGACAACATAAAAAAAAATCCTGTCATCTGTGGCAGTAGCAGGGCTGAAAGACGTCTGGCCCACCTGCCTGTCAACCTAACTTCCACTCTGCACTTGCACTCTGCACGAGCCAAGAGGCCCTCACAAGGCCATGCAGGCAGACGTGTTTATGCTCTGTTGTTATAGCAAAAGCTAGAGAGCTGTGGCAGAGAAGCTACCACAGCAGCTTTCGGTTGAAAGAAAGGGCGGGACTTCTTCAGTTGGCAACTTTCAAAATCAAGCTTCCTCTTGCTGGTTTTTCCAGGAACGGCAACTCTACCTTTAACGCACAGTTTGAGGTTGCCAACCAAACATTCTAACCCGGCACATGACAGCTCAATAACACCAAGATACTGTTTAGTCTTCTTTGGGTTTCAATAAAACAAAAGCATAAAGATAAACCATTACAAGAGAACAACCCAGCAGGCTCATGAGATGGACTTGTACAGGTTAAAATTCGGTCTTGGTAATTTGTCTTTTCTAAAACTAATGGCTATGCTTTATGAAAAGTTTCCTGTCTTGTGACCATGCCTAAAATTCTGTCTACGATGCATTTTAGTCACCAAGGAGCATTTGATTCCTCACATGTTCTTGGGTTGTTAATCATGTCCAAGCCTGAGTTTGGTGAACACCCCTGAGGTGTTCACCATGTCCAAACCTGGACAGGATTTGGACAGGATTCATGGTGAACACCCCTCAGGTGTTCACCATGAATGTCTCTTGCTGATGTAAGAGCTGAAACCGAGAGTACATTAGATCTTTTGGTTATAAGCTCTAAAGTTTTTTTTTGTATGAATTCTATCTGCATAAAAAATGTCATTTTATGTGATAAAAGATTTATTTATGGCTTGCATCACTGTCAATGTTTAAAAGTGGTACAGTTTACAAAACTGTAAGAGCAGCCTCCTAAGAAAGTGCAACTCGGTGTCATGCAGTCAGATTTTTCTTGAACATGTAACTGATAATGACAACCCAGCAGCTCATTTCAGTGGGGAACCCCCCAGTGTAAATGCATACTTTCCAGTTCAGAGCAGCAGCACTCTTCTGGTCACGTGTTGCCAC
>NW_018128005.1:964106-967867 GCF_001952655.1 Monopterus albus | reverse complement strand
AGCTGTGGGTTTTAATGTCAGGGTAATCTTGAGCTTTTGTGAGTCACTCGGTCCTTCAAACATGTAGTTGCTGCCGCACTGGTAACTAGGCAATCATGTTGGTTTGTTGGAGTCCTGTGTGAGTCACACCAGTGAGGCCCAGTGAAGTCTGAGTACATCTCATGTTTAGAGGAAAACAGTGTGACATTCCACAGTAATAGACTCTTTACTGGGCTCTGGAGACTGTGTGTGTGTGTATGTGTGTGTGTGTGTGACTGAGTGTTTCTCAGTATGTGAACTGGTATGTCAATGTAACTGCACGTGGGAGCATTTTGTGTGTTCGTCTGTGTCTGCACGTTTGATCTTTTACAAGAATGGCAACTGTTTTGTGCCACCCTGGCTCACACTGACAATGAACACTGTGATCATAGGCTTGTGTGTAGGTCATTCTGTCTGTGTTTTTGTGTGTGGTCATTGTGTACTGGGGCAACCAGTGTGACAGAAGGGCGCTCCCCAAAGCCACCCAGTCCGGCAAACAAGTTCTGCTGTGTTAAAGCTCCTGTAGTAAAGGACAGATACTTCAGGTACAGGTACTTCACTGTACACTACTAGAGAACATGTAAATGAGAAAAAAGCAGTAGTGATATTTCACTCAAATTAATCTAGACTTGTACAGCCTTGCAAACTAATTCAGTGTTTTGTTGTTGTAGATAGCTCCGCTAATTTAGCTAGTTAGCTAGGTACCTAATTATTAAAGTGACAACAATAGTTGCCAATGGCGATTCAACATGCTGAACCTGCTAAAAAGCTGCCGACAGGGGTCAACTAGTACCAATGACGCAGGACGCGCCGGGAAGACAAGCCCCGACAGACACTTACCAATGGCCCGATGGTGGTCAACGGCTTGGTGTGTCACAGCCCTAATGGATCACTGACAGGCCGCCATCATCAGTAACAGGTCTGGTGAGTGTCTATGTGGAATATGAGAACAGCAGCTCCCACTGTGCTGAAATGTAAATGTTAAGATACTGTTAAATGATTCATAATCATATGTTTTCTCAGTATATCTAAATGATTTTCAAAGATAAAGTCAAGCTAAAAAGACCACCAACTGCTTATTGCTTGAGGGCTTTTTCAGTTTTCTGCATCCAGGAACAATTAAACATTTATGGTGCCTTAAATGCACATTAATCAGCATCAATAAGTGTTAATTAGTATTGACTAACGTTTACCTTGTTAATCAGCCCAAAGCCATGTGCCCATGGTGGAAAATTCATTTTCTAACTCCTGTGGTCGTGTCATGTGGTGTTACCCACAATGCCGTGTGACAGTGCCAAGGGCTTACTGGGGCAGTCTGTCACTTTGTCCCAGTTCTGTGCCTTGTCCACACTAAAGCCTTTCCTCATGTTGACTCTCACACATTCAGAAGTGTCAAGCGCTTGAGATGACACACTTCAACACCCACTGTGCCCCTCACACTTCTCACTTTCTTTTCAGTCTAAAGGACAAAGCACTTTTGTCTTCATTCACCTTCATATAACCAGCAGTCATTTGCATTGTGACAGTAAAAACACAGATCCACATAAAATATACAAGTAAATAAGTAAAACAATACTCAAAACAACCTGAAATGCACATTAAAGGGCAGATGGGTATAAGCCTGGATGTAGCCAGCTCCTCGTGGAATCTGCCCCAGGTTCGCTCGTAATCAGTTTAACTGTCACAAACAGAGGGCAGCACTCATCTGCATTAAAACATTTTGCAGCAAATACACACTTTAATAAAAGCATGCGTGTGTGTGTGTATGGCATGTGGTGGATGGATGGTGCCAGGCTGTATCGGCACAGGACGACGTGACAACAGTGGTGGGCTAATGATACGAGCCTCAAGCTGTTTTCACACCTGCCATAGATCTGCCTCATTCGCTTGACATTAACATTGAGAAAACAGGCCATCTCAAACACATACAACAACACAAAGATGATCATGGAAATACAGCAGGCAAAAAAAAGAACGCACACACATTCATACATCCACAGACTCTTGACTGAACACACACAAACAAACAAATAGGCCATTATCCTTGAGAGCCCAATTAGGCAGTAAATGGGAGCTGAGTTAGTGGAGGAGAGTGAAGCACACAGTTGGTTGGCATGATCGGGTGGAGAGTGTGAAGGTTCAAGGTAACATTTAAGCACTTAACTTTCGTTAATGCTGCAATTGCACTAAGATTTCCTTAAAGCTGATTCATGTTTAACGGAAAGATTTATTTTTGCAAAATAAAACAGCATTGTATCCCTCAAATTAGCCATTTGAGCCTCCAAACAACAACTAATTTTCCCAAATTGCTACTTTGTGTGCTCAGTGTTCACATTTTATTATTTCAATTTAGTAAATTCTACTAAGAAACTATGTAATTAGTTATCTCAAATTCATAATTGGTGCCCACAAATTACTAATCCATGTCCTTAAATTTGCAGACACTGCATGTAACAGTTATATATTGTTATATAGACAATGAGCCATCCCTGGTAGGCTAGTGGTTAAGGCACAGTGCTCTCGCCGCTGCGGCCCGGGTTTGAGTCAGGGTTGCGTCAGGAAGGGCATCCGGCGTAAAACATGTGCCAAATGTCAACATGCGAGTCGTCAGTGTGACAATTTGCTGTGGCGACCCCTAAACAAGGAAAACCGAAAATGACTTTCTATTGTTATATAGACAATGGATCAGCAGATGATGAAAGCAGAACATTTAGCAGCTAATGAACCTCTCAGGAATTGGTGGAGCCCAAAAACAGAGATAAAAGTACAGTGATCATTGGATTTTCATTCCATAGGTAGCCAAAAACACAACTGTCACTCTTTGTCTGTTAAATATATAATATGTGTTTGGATTAACAAAATAATAATAACAGCTGCTGACTAATGCTGTACAAGAATGATAAAAACATAAAAATAAATACATATACATAAAATAACTGACAATAACACAATAAGGCTACAAACTCTGTTAATCAGAGAAAGACAGGCAGCAACAATATGTCTTCAAATGGGTTTTAAAAACAGGGAGAGTAGGAGCCTGTCTGACAGACAAAGGTACATGTAAGTCATTCCCCAGTTTGGGAGCTGCTATAGAAAAAGAGTGATCACCTCTGCTCTCCAGCCTAGATTTAGGGACAACCGGAAGAAGCTGGGCGGCAGATCTAAGTCACCCAGCTGGCCTATATGACTGTAGGAGCTGAGAGAGGTAAAGAGGAACTGATCGACATCTCTGGCCATTACTGAGCTAATGGAGGACATAACAAGTGCTATGGATGAGAGGAAATACACGTTGGGAATATTTATTGACCTAAAAAAAGCATTTGACACAATCAATCATGCATTATTAATGGATAAGTTAGAAAACTATGGGATCAGGGGATTGGTTTTGAATTGGATTAGAAGTTACTTGACACGGAGGCGTCAATTTGTGAAGTTGGGTGAATACCAGTCGAGTGAGCTGGACATTGTATGTGGAGTGCCTCAGGGTTCTGTTTTGGGACCTAAATTATTTATACTATACATTAATGATATATGTAAGGTTTCTGATTTAGTGAAAGTGGTTTTGTTTGCTGATGACACTACCATATGGGCATCGGGTGAAAACCTACAGCAACTCTCTGGACGGGTTTCACAGGAACTTGAGAAGATAAAGAAATGGTGTGACAGCAATATAGTATCTCTGAATTTGGATAAAACTAAATTTATGGTATTTGGGAATCGCAGACTAGACAATGAACTTCAAT
>NW_018128005.1:939482-963751 GCF_001952655.1 Monopterus albus | reverse complement strand
AGTTCAAACGTAAATATAAAGGTGTGTGTCAATCAAGATATATGCAAGAACAGGCTCAATGATTATATTTTGTAACCATTCTTTAGTATATCAATTCTGTGATTTAAGAATGTTAACACTGTAATATTCTTTTTTAGTATATTACTTGTGTGTGCTGAAGTGAATAATTTATTGCTTGCAAACCAATGATGGTAAGATGATGTCATGGGGTAGGACTGGATAAGTCTGACTTCTTCTTACTCCATTCAAACATGTACTAGGTATAAGTAAATTGATATTGGATTGTGTGTAAAAATGTGTGTTGTTATATCAACTGTTTTATATGCTTGAAATAATAAATCAAATCTGAATTTTGAAGTGAATTCTAACAGGGAGCCAGTATAGGGAAGCCAAGATGGGTGCAACATGCTCCCACTTCCTTGTTCTGGTTAAAAGTTGGGAAGTGGCATTCTGAACAAACGTGCTAACAAAGCCTGACTGACACCAACATACAGGCCATTACAATAGTCCAGTGGACTGGAAATAAAAGCATGTATGGCCTGTTAAAAATTGTTTTTATTACAAAAGGCTTAACCTGAGATAGAAGCCACAGCTGATAGAAACTAGCCTTAACCACTGTGCTTGTTACGCTGCCCCTCGTGGCCAAAAAACCTACTGTAGCTTTAATTCATTCCTTCATGTTATTTCTCGCTCATTTGCATTTAATTCTCTAAAATCTTGGTCTCATGATTTGTGGATACGCTTTGGATTTGGCAGTTAAAGATAAAACTGTTATAATCCAGAGACTTGTTGCTGTCTTTCACAGTGGAAAGGCAGGGTGAGATGGTGCACCATATGGTAGGAAGATATTCAGCAACATGGAGCTCATCCCTACTAGTGTCACAGTCTGAGTTCACTGCTGGTTGCAACATGTTGCATGAGGTTCTCTTTGGCCTCTTGTTATGGCAGTGGTTGTGTCTCGCTTTGTACTAATACTTCATATTATGTTTTATACCACTGTTTCCATCATTATGAACTGATCTGTTTTGAGTTTGATAGTTTGATTCTGTGTCTCAGAGCCATGAATAAGGCGTTGTTATGACAGGATTGATCTACGGCGTGTCTACACAGTGTGAGCGGCACGTACTGTGTTAGCTGACACAATCATCGCAGTTACACACACAAAATGCAGGAAAATAGGGTTGAAGTGTAAAAACATGGTTCGGGTCACGTTTACGGGTATATAGCGAGTAAAACACAAGCTGTTATGCCTGTGTAGACAGCTCGATTGATTAAAATAGCAGTGTATCTGACAGCGTTAGACTGATGACATTAGCTCTAACTTTCCTTTGTGAAACTGCTTAATCAGCTGGTGCCGTTTCTCAGTCATTCAAGTGGGGCTTTTAACAATAAGCCCTGCTGTCAATTAACGTCAACATTGGGGCTTTTAACAATAAGCCCTGCTGTTCTGAGCCTCTTTGTATTCACCACCTCACCAGCCCGAGTCATTTATGGTAACAATTTATCAAAAAATACGCTGGGCTTCTTAATCTTCAGTCAGCAAATATTTTGTCCAGAGAATCTGATTCACCAACAGAGTTTTGATGTGTTCTTGTTTGGTACAATTTATCACAGTCTGAATTTGTAACTGCCAGTGTGCTGCAGTTTACAGACTTCCCCTTACAGGGTTTCTATGTTACTCTCAAAAATGCACACATATTCCGAGTGCTTGTAATACTGCCGTACTACTGCACTATATGTAAAATGATTTATATAAAAAGATAACCCTGCTACCTACACCAATCAGCCATAACATTATGACCACCTGCCTAATACTGTGCGCACAGGAGTCAATGTAGCAGTCAGTTGACACTCGTGTCACTCTGCAGATCACTGTGCATCTTCTGTGAATCTGTTTGCTTCCATAGTTCTAATGTCAGGAAGAGCACGAATGTGTCGGCCATTCAGCGAAAAACCTATTTAAAAGGAATGAAAGCGCTGGACAAAAATGTTACGTCTTCATCTGTGCAGAAAACAGCATCTATGTTGCAGTGTTACTACCAGAAAAAGCCAGCGTGATTGAAAATGGTTAAAAGTTGGGAAGCAGCATTCTGAACAAACGTGCTAACAAAGCCTGACTGACACCAACATACAGGCCATTACAATAGTCCAGTTGACTGGAAATAAAAGCATGTATGGCCTGTTAAAAATTGTTTTTATTACAAAAGGCTTAACCTGAGATAGAAGCCACAGCTGATAGAAACTAGCCTTAACCACTGTGCTTGTTACGCTGCCCCTCGTGGCCAAAAAACCTACTGTAGCTTTAATTCATTCCTTCATGTTATTTCTCGCTCATTTGCATTTAATTCTCTAAAATCTTGGTCTCATGATTTGTGGATACGCTTTGGATTTGGCAGTTAAAGATAAAACTGTTATAATCCAGAGACTTGTTGCTGTCTTTCACAGTAGAAAGGCAGGGTGAGATGGTGCACCATATGGTAGGAAGATATTCAGCAACATGGAGCTCATCCCTACTAGTGTCACAGTCTGAGTTCACTGCTGGTTGCAACATGTTGCATGAGGTTCTCTTTGGCCTCTTGTTATGGCAGTGGTTGTGTCTCGCTTTGTACTAATACTTCATATTATGTTTTATACCACTGTTTCCATCATTATGAACTGATCTGTTTTGAGTTTGATAGTTTGATTCTGTGTCTCAGAGCCATGAATAAGGCGTTGTTATGACAGGATTGATCTACGGCGTGTCTACACAGTGTGAGCGGCACGTACTGTGTTAGCTGACACAATCATCGCAGTTACACACACAAAATGCAGGAAAATAGGGTTGAAGTGTAAAAACATGGTTCGGGTCACGTTTACGGGTATATAGCGAGTAAAACACAAGCTGTTATGCCTGTGTAGACAGCTCGATTGATTAAAATAGCAGTGTATCTGACAGCGTTAGACTGATGACATTAGCTCTAACTTTCCTTTGTGAAACTGCTTAATCAGCTGGTGCCGTTTCTCAGTCATTCAAGTGGGGCTTTTAACAATAAGCCCTGCTGTTCTGAGCCTCTTTGTATTCACCACCTCACCAGCCCGAGTCATTTATGGTAACAATTTATCAAAAAATACGCTGGGCTTCTTAATCTTCAGTCAGCAAATATTTTGTCCAGAGAATCTGATTCACCAACAGAGTTTTGATGTGTTCTTGTTTGGTACAATTTATCACAGTCTGAATTTGTAACTGCCAGTGTGCTGCAGTTTACAGACTTCCCCTTACAGGGTTTCTATGTTACTCTCAAAAATGCACACATATTCCGAGTGCTTGTAATACTGCCGTACTACTGCACTATATGTAAAATGATTTATATAAAAAGATAACCCTGCTACCTACACCAATCAGCCATAACATTATGACCACCTGCCTAATACTGTGCGCACAGGAGTCAATGTAGCAGTCAGTTGACACTCGTGTCACTCTGCAGATCACTGTGCATCTTCTGTGAATCTGTTTGCTTCCATAGTTCTAATGTCAGGAAGAGCACGAATGTGTCGGCCATTCAGCGAAAAACCTATTTAAAAGGAATGAAAGCGGTGGTTGTGAGGACAAGTTAGAGAGAATCCATCCATCCATTCATGATATGTTGCTCATTCCTGAATAGGGCCACAGGGGGGCTGGAGCCAATCCCAGCTGACATTGGGCGAGAGGTGGGGTCCACCCTGGACAGGTGACCAGTCTATGACAGGGCTGACACATAGACAAACAACCACACACACATACACACACACACACACACTTCTAGGGACAATGTAGAGCTGCCAATCAACCTAAGCTGCATGTTTTTGGACTGTGGGAGGAAGCCGGAGTACCCAGAGAGAACCCACGCAGGCACAGGGAGAACATGCAGACTCTGCACACTCTGCAGTCCCTGGAACCTTCTTGCTGTAGGGTGACAGCACTAGCCACTGTGCTGCTGTGCCGCCCCGTTAGAGATAATTTTCAGACAGATTCAACAGCCTCCCCACTGTAGGTGTGATATCACCACTATAACCTCTGAATGTTTCTCTTCATAGAGACCAGTGTAGAGTTTTTCTCACTTTCAACCATTTTAACAAAGATTCAATCTAATTTTAATATTTTTGAAAAGTGCAAATGGAATTTAAATGTTTCATTTACAGTAGGTGAACCTCATCATCACTGAGCCTTGGGCGTCCACAACCCTGTCGCCGGTTCACTGTTTGTCTTTCCTTAGACACTGTTGGTTGGTACTAACCACTGCAGACCATGAACACCCAACAGGACCTGCAGTCTGGGAGACGCTCTGACCAGGTCATCAGCCATCACAGTTTGGCCCTTGTCAAAAGTCTCTCAGATCCTTAAGCTTGTCTGTTTTTCCTGCTTCCAACACATCAACTTTGAGGACTGTTCACTTGCTGACTAATACACCCCACACACTGACAGGTGCCACTGTTACAAGATAATCAGTGTTATTCACTTCACCTGTCAGTGGTCGTAATGTTATGGCTGAAAGGAAAGGTTGTTATGGCTGATCAGTGTACATGTAAGGAAAGGTTTTTTAACATTTTGCTTTGCAAATCCCTGTCTTTGTAAATAACTGTTCCCTAAATGAAGTACTCATCTCTCAGATCTAGACTGTGGTTGTGGTCTTGAAAACTGAGTGAGGGGCTTGTTTCTGCAGTAGACTTGCACAGACGCAGACAAAATTACAAGGTCCAGTTTATACTGTACATCATTGCATAAGCACCCAAAATGGCAGGAGTCCAGTAACATATGAGCTCAACCAAGGGGACAAGTAGCTTTAAATCTGAGCTAAATGACATACACGCCTTTTGGAGAACCTTTTAAATTTCACCTGAGCGAACAGTTTATAAGTGAAGACACACTGTTACATGCTGCGCTGAGCTGGCACATCCTAATGTCTTCAAGTAGTATATATGAGGTGCACTGAGGTGTTTAACTGCAGTTTGTGTGAAGCTGGGATCCATCGTGTGTTTGCTGGTCTCCCGCTTGAGCGCTGTTTAATCTGTTCCATGAGAAAATCTGTCGTCGTAGTAGCGAGGCAAGCCAAGCTGAGTTTTGGCAGAGCCTCTTAAGCACAGGGTTACATAACACTTTCTTTCTCTCTGTCTGTCTGTCTCTCTCTCTCCCTCGCTGTGTGTCACCTTCTCTTAATTTAGACTGTTTTTCTCTTTCTGGATTTGGCAGCTTTCCTTCCTCTTACTTTCTTGCAACATATTACAAAGTCTGTGCTCGCTTTCCCCCCTCTTTTCTTTCCCTCTTGGATTGTGTTATTTTACTTATATCTTCTGCTCCTCTTTTCTGTCTGCTTACTCAAACATGTGGACACTTAAGACAAAACCAAAAACTGAAACACACAGACATTCCTCCAGAGTCTTACTCTAGCAAAATGCCTTCAGCCAGAGCTCTGTCGCCAAGCAAGCACTTACTCAGTGTTTAGCAGAACACAACGCTGGGTTACGTAACGGCAGACAACTCATTCATTTATTCTCTTGTACAAACCACATGTATCTTGACTTTGTCAGGTGTGTCCTGTATGTTTCAACAGCCTCCCTGACACTTTGCTACTTCACTGTGAAAACTAAGCACTGCAGACTGATAAATCTACTTTTGCACAGTGAGAAAGAGAAGAACACAATATTGCTGCAGACTTAATGCTTCCCCTCTGTCAGGTTCTGGGCTGCTGAACTCTGTGAAATCTTCTTCTGTATTATTTCATATACACAGGGTCCTAGATTCTTACATGAATAGCAAATTAAAAATTCAGCAAGTCCACTAAAGTTTGTACAACAGTCCAATTTATACCTCATTATGTCTTACAGTTTTCTCACTGACAATACTGCAGTAACTCTGCAGTGCTGTTGCAGAATAACTAGGTTTTTGATTATGGGGAGTGCGTTGAACTTTTGAAGAGTGAAGGTAAATATGGGATGCCTGCTTGACAGTAGACAGTAAAAATATTTATGTTGCTTTTGAGCTGTAAAAAGTAATTTGAGAGAGGGCTAAGAAGAAAGTATGTAGGCTTACATCCATCCTAAAAGCTTAAGTGGAGCTGTGACTGACAAGGAGGAGGGTTGACAGTCACTGAATTTTCATTTTGGGGTGAACTAGTCCTTTAATTAGCAGATGCAATAATGTCAGGCCCAGGGCTTGATCTCCTCAGGGGCCACCCATGACAGAAATGTACACAGTCATGGAGCTGATGGTTTGAAAGAACGCCTCAACTCGGCATGGAAGTCAATGGAAAAATACACATTATAATATAGAGTAGTGTGTAGATCTGTGGTTTTGTCCATCAACAGCAGTATGCAGTTTACAATTATATTTTCCACATCTGTTTACGCTAAGACAGAGGAGGTGGGTGAACATGATCCTATTCAGTGGCTTGGTCAGTCAGCATTGGACTAATTTACAGTGCCATACATTATAAACTAAAAGTGGGAGCTTTGTTATTTTCACATTTATTGATGATGTGGCCATTCATACAGCCAGCTGTCATGGGTCATAAAACACAAAGTCTGTGCTTTTAAAAAAAAAAAAAGAAAAAGGAAGCATCGTATCAGGCTAACAGCTGGTGAGACAAGTTGCCAAACACTACCCGAGTCATCCATATGGTAGAATATGGGAAGCATCGTTTGAATTTCTAAAGACACTAGACAGGAAGCAGTTGACAGCTGAGTGATGTTTACTAAGTGTCTTTGGTACAGGCTGTGATCCAAGTATTAACAAAAACAAACCCCTAAAAATCCTAACCCCTTCTTAGAAGCCTTTACTAATGACTGTGTAAACTTCCTTAACTTCTTCAGAGACAAAGAACTGGACCTCAGAGCTAGTATCACCCCTTCTAGGAAGAGGCCATCCATCTCCTCTGAAAACTCATCAGGTCCAAACGCCTTTTAAACCTATAATACTGAAGGAACTCCATCTATTCTTCTATGATGCTCCCTCGATGCAATCTCAACAAAACTCTAAACAAGTTATTGGCACTACCAGCCCCAGTGACCTGTCAATAATCAGTAGCTCCCTGGCAACTTTAAAAAAGATGCTGATTTTGAATTAAGTTGAATTTGTATATGGTTTATGAATACAGTAACTGCACACTCATTTCTTGCTTCTGATGTGCCAGCAGACACAAAATTACACACAGTCACAATCTCCTATCAAAAGAACTAAAGACAAAAGCATTATTGGCTCACTTTTCCATCACCAAAGCAAACACACAAGGAAACATCCCTGCTTTTCTTACCCAAAAATACACAACTTTTAAATGTCACCACTGAGGCAGCCCAGGCCCTTTATTGGGATTGATGTATAATGACATTCCCACTGTGATACACTATCCGTTGGTGGAGGGCCAGGGGGTTTGCATGGACTTTCGCCCGCTGTGAGGTCCATCTGTGCGGGAGATGCTGCAGCGCTTGGCCCTTCTGACTGTGGAGGAGATGGATCTCTTACAGGTGCCTCTGCCAGCACGTACCAATTAGGAATCAGAGGCACACGTGCACAGAAACACGCACAGGTGCACACACACTTACACTAAAAATAAATGTAATCTATAGTAACTCTGGGGTGTTACTGTAGATTGCAATGTACTGTATATAATTTGTGAAAAAGTTGAATTATTTCAGCTGAATGGGTGATTTCTGCTTTTACGTATTAACATGAAAAATCTGAAGTCATAGTAAGATCATTTCATCTCTATTTTTTGGGGGGGGGGGGGGAAATTTTACATAATATCTTGACTTCACAGGAATGGATGCTCAAGGCACTAATCATCTCATTATGATTCATTTTATTTCATTATGTGAATGCAATTCATAAAACACAAAGGTCGGGGGTTAATTAATAATTACCCAAGGTCCCTCGTTTAATAAAAATGCAATGAAGATTCTACAGAGCTAAAAAAAACACATGCACACACACACACATGCAAGATTTATGAACCTGCTCGATGAACCTGCTCAGCAATTCAACACATACTACACACACACACACACACACACACACACACACACACACACACGTTTGTCCGCTGTCTAAAAACGGACAATCTCCCCAGACGTCTGAAGGTCAGTGTGCTCAGTCATCAACCTTTGTCAGCATCATTAAGGTTCCAGTGTGTCCAGTTTAGTGGGTCCCAACCTCTTTGGCTTTTAATTCTTTCAAATTAAACAAAACCTTGTGAGACGTGATCACCGGTTGCTCGTGTCTCTATGGGCCGTGACCAGGTCAGTCAACGAGTGAATATTTCTTCTCAAACAAAATTTGAAAAAGAGGTCTGAAGAGGTAAAATTATCCAGTAATTGACAAGAAATAAGATTAAGAGGCTACAGCTATGCTAGTGGGTCTGTACTGTGTTTAAATAAAGAGGTGCCTTGAGCACCATGTCAGCATGCTAACTTGGTCACAAAAGCCCTTTTCAGCCATGCACTGGACCCCTGAATTCACTAGACATTACCCAGGGGAGCTGTATGTGTGAACGCAAACGTCCGAGTCAGCTCACCTGGACCTTAGGCGGACTTTAGTCTGCCTGCTCCCTAGTACAAAGTCCACGTAATGTCCAGGTGATCTGGAGTGAGCCAGCAGTGTGTAATCTGGAGTATTCACATGGAGCTAGTGGGTGTGGATAATGTTCTATCATGTGACTGATGCAAAACTGAAAGACAACAAACATGCGATGGAGAAGAAAAAGGATAATTTACAATGAAGACACCGACAAAAATATCAAACTATTTGTGTGCATTCGGAAACTTCTGTACTTAAGAGCTGGCGCCAGAATTGGCAGACAAATTTGAGGCATGGCAAAAGACTCTGCAGATGTAGTCTGGAGTTCAATTGTGAAAAGTATCAGTGACAAAACTAGCATGCTAGTAAATGTGGTGAACACCAAAATTCTAAGAACTAACACTGAGCTCTGAGAACCCTTATCAGGTTCTTAGAATCCATATCAAAACATACAAACTAATAAGAGGCTCTAGGAGTCCAGCATTCCAGAGCCGTCCAGGCGTGTCAATTAACGTCAACAGGATCATAAAGATTTCATGAGCTTTCACAAGTTAACGTAAATGATGACTGGTGCATAACAGTGCGATTATGTCAGCGTGTCTGAACTGTACATGCAGATTGCTCCATATAGCAAAGTGTGACTAAAACAATAAAGCACAAGCCTTTGTTAAGCCTGGGTGGAGCTCACCTGCAAGGTAAATACTGTTCTCATGAGTAGCAGAGCTGTCCATCCATGCAGCGATATGTCATTCACATCTAGACACCTGTGATTTTTTTTTTAAGGTGACAGGTACAGTATGTGCAATCATGTAAAAGGAACAAGGCACGTCTGCTGGGAGACAAGCATGAAGACTCTCATACCGATGACTCACTCCTGTGGTGTTGCCTAACATCCACTGCCAGTTGCTTAATCTCTTGCCAGGTTCTGTAGCTGGAAGTCAAAGTCTTCTCATAGTTTAAAATGAGCCCGTGAACAATTCAGTGTTGTGCACGAACAGGCTCGCTAGTTGGCAGGTCAGCTATGGCATCTGTTGCCAATACTGATGTAAAACTAATTAAATTGAATATATTTTAATCAGTCATTGTGAAAAGTACTAGGTGTCTACACCTGCATGATGCTGCTTTGTGCGGTCATGTAATTTTTGCTTTAAATTTACATTCTGTTTTATCTATTTGTGTGCACTGTGTTAAGCACTTTGAACTGCCTTTGTGTATGTAAAGTTGCTATATAAATAAAGCTGCCTTGAACTGATCCATTATTGGCCTGAATTTGGTGTGTCAGTAATGTTATTGTTGATTATGTGATAAGAGTCATTAACCTGACGGAGGTCATAGCAAATCAGGATTCAAAGAAGAAAGATCTGTAAAGCTAAAAGACTTTAAGTGCAGTTTCAGCCGTCTGCAGAGGCGTTCCCTCAGCCTCGGGCAGCATGACAGCTCATCACTATGACTTACAAGTTTTCAGTCAAGAAGCTGATCCACATTATTCACTCACAGAGAAAATCCTCAAATAGCTACAAATTAAAAGGAGAAATCCATTGTGAGATAGAAATAACATTTTCTGCTTTGATAACATTATGCACTTCTGATGTACGGGAAATAGCATGAACATCACAGACTGTAATATGATGTCTTCTTGAGACGAATGCTGGAACATAGACAGTGAACAACAGTGTGACAGCACCCACCGTGATTTTAATGGGATATCGGCTCATTTTCTCATTCACTGCTGTGAACTCTCATTTAAAATTCATGACAAAACTTATAAATATAAGCTCATATGATCAGTGATCACTATGAATGGAACAATTCACCTGATCACATCTCCAGTTTAGAGACAGCTCTCTATGTTGGCTGTTAATGAACAAAACAATGGAGAAGCACAATGTAAAATGTGTTTTAGGGTGGATGTTCCCTTTAATCTGACTGTAGCCTTGTTCCAGACTGTTTTAAAGCTATGGCGAAGTATCTAAAGCCGTGCACATGAATCCATAAGATAGTCTCACCGCACCCTTGTAAATCACTCAAGCATTTGTTTTTCGTTGCTATAGATTAAAGGGATCATTTGCGACTTATTGCGTCATTTCTGTCTGCTGTTGTTTAATCTGAGGTCTTTTTTGTTTTGTTTTTGCATTCAGCTGAGCAGAGATCACCTGTCGATGAAATCAGCAGAATCTGCACATTTGTCTTGAATTTCCATTGATGCAGTTTTGAGTTTCTGCAGGTGCTGCTGTTTTTTTAACCATGTAAGCAGCGGTAGTCCAATGCCAACTTCCCAGTTAGTAGGCAAAACTTTTTGTGAAGCCCAGGATCTTCTTGTAACAGACCTATAATATATTAAGTGTTCTCCAACTGCAAAAGTCTGGCCGGTCTGTACTGTACTACACTATAGAGTAAATCCCTATTGTGTTACAGCAGATGATAGAGAGGTGCAGAGCAAACAAGACCAGACCAGATATGCCCTTTATGAGAACTAGAATGATTACTTCACGCACATGCTGGCTGGCAGGAATACAGCCACTATAAAATGTTACAGATTTATTTCTCCCATGGCCTGATTCCAGCTTCTGTTATTAGCGGTGGTGTAATGTGGGCCTGTCTGCTTGTGCGTGCTTGTCCCTGAGAAACTCTAGAGGAGGTGTTATTGTGAGAAAAAAAGAACCCTTTGCAGGAGCTGACATGCCACTGCTTCTAAGATATGCATGAGATTTGGCTCAGCCCGTGTGCTGTTGCCATTTCTACTGTTTGCCCTCTTCAGTGCTGCACTTGGCCTCTTGTGCACTTATTTACCTGCAATAATGTTCAGCTTCTCCAACTCAGATTGAATTCTGAGCATGACAGTGTGAATGCAGTTTATCTACACTGATGCACAGACTTTTTTCTACAACAAACATGATGTAAAATGTATATATATATATTTCTCCATCAATCAATCCATTATTATTTGCTTATCGTATCGCAGTGGCAGCAGGTTTGGCGAGGTAGTCCAGACGTCCCTCTCTCAGGCAATGTCTTCCAGCTCCTCTGGCGGGATTCTGAAGTGTTCCCAGGCCAGATGACATATATAATCTCTCCAGCATGTTCTGGGTCTGCCCCGGGGTCTCCTACCAGATGGACATGCCTGGAAAACCTCCAAAGGGAGGCACCTTGGAGGCATCCTGATAGGATGCCCAAACCACCTCACTTGGCTCCTTTCGATGTGAAGGAACAGCGGTTCTACTCCGAGTTCCCTCTAGATGTCTAAACTCTGCACCCTGTCGTTAAGGGTAAGTCTGGCCACCCTATATAATAAACACCTAGCGTATATTATCACCTTGTATATTAACTTTGGGCGTGGCACTAGGATTCTCTGTAGGTATGTCTATATGGAATTATGTGCCAGGAGGCCTTTTATTCCTGAAATAAATGATGATTGAACTGAATAACTGGATTGAACTGATGCACAAACATGGTGACGTGGTGAAGTGACAAGGGTACAAAACCGACAGCAGATACAGTACACGCCAGATGACACCAGTGTCCTGCACCAGGTCAGGTACCCAGGGATAATGGGTAAAAATATATATTTATATTAATTCATGGGTACAGGCAGGGGTAAAATTAATTAAATGTGAGCAGGCAGTGGGTGAAATAAACATGAAAAACAGCAGATAATTACAGTTGCCATGCAAACCCTGCTAAAATACAATCTGGATGGGTTTTACAGAGAGAGGGACTGTATAGTGCTTGTTTAATTAACGTTCAGGGTACGGGTCGGGTTTGGCGGCTGTGTGTGGTGATGCAGGACTTTGCTCTGCACGCATTTCACTTCCAGAGGTTTTCATTCATCTGTGTACATAATAAAATTTTTGATATTGAATGAAAACTGAATATTGAACAACACAGTTCAGACCTGATGTAATATCATAGCCAATGAGCCAGTTCTGAAATTGAATGCATATAAATCATGCTTATCACAAGTTCAGCAACTGCTTGGCGAGTGAATGGTGGGGGGTGTGTGTGTTTGTCAACGGGTATAAGAAAAAAAACAGGTCATTTGGATTTTGGGGGCGCCCCCGACTCTGACAGCGCGAGCCGGTTCTCCTGCACAGACTTGCTAGGCGAGCTAATTCATGCACAGAGCGCTGCAGGCTGTTCTGCTGGTGCCGTCAGCCCTTCTCACTGTCCTGCAGCTTGCACACACACACACACACACACGGATGCCCATACTCATTCTTACATCAGAGCCGATATGTGTGCATGCATGTATGCTCCGATCTATTGGCTTCAGCTCTGTGCTGTTTTATTAATTCAATTCAATTTTATTTGTATAGCACCAAATCTCACACACACAAAAAATAAATCATCTCAGGGCACTTTACATAGTAAGGCCTAGACCTTATTATTATTATTATTATATCCTCTTGTTTTTATTTAATTCTGCAGGACATCTTTATTTGCAGAAAGAGTTTCATAAGAAAATCCCCACTTTGGACCCAACATACTTCACAAGTGGCAGATCTTATTTTATTATTATTATTATTTTACACTATCTGATGTTGGTTAGTTATGTAATCAACCCTCAGCTATAATTAGTTTCCTCCCTAATCACAGCTGAAGCAATTAAAATGTTTTTCACTTGCAGTAAATACTCCATCATGCCTCTATACCTGCTAATCCTAAAATAAATTATCACTCTGGATTTATTAGAGTTTTACTGTCCTTTGACAATCTAAAAGTATTAAACCCTTTTCCCATCCTGAAAACTGTAAATCTCTGGACTAACAACATGACTTAGTCCAGTGTTTGGCATACAAGTTTTGGTGAAGTAAGAAATAAACATGGTTTACAGAAGCTCTTATTTTATACATGTCATAAAAACCACAGGCATCATATTTAAACCTGCGGTAGCAATCAGATATTGTGAGGGCAATATACAGTAGCTTAGTGGCACAGATTCATGAACTGGGTCAGAACAAATCTCATTACCAACATGCACTGTACATCTATCATATTACTCATGATGCTGTGTAAGAGCAGTGAGTCACAACAGAGATCTGTTATACGTGACACAGTAGTTACTGTCTGCTCACTGAAGCAGTGACTAAAATGTGACCTGACCCAGAGGCTTGCTTTACTGTACAAGGCTGGTAGGAGCGTTTCGTCCCAAAACCTGATACATGGCAATGGAGACAACATGACGACAGCAAGATGATGTCAGTAAATATGACTATATTAATAGATATTTGATATTTACACACGCAACAAAGAAAAAGTGAACACAATCATTCAGTGTGTTTACAATCTATATTAAATCATTAACTTGAAACACTGGTCCATTTTTTAAAATGATCTGTTACATGTTAGAAATGAATCTAATCTAAATGATCCTGTCATACCAAAAAGAAAGACAGTAGAAAGATGACGTGAAATGAGGGCGTGACAGAAGGGCAAGGACATGTAATAGAAGCCTTCAAACTTGGGACTTTGCTGTTCAGTGACTTATGTCTAGGCTGACACTTAACCGTATGTTTTAAAGTTCTTTGTTAAAACAGAAAACAAAATCCGTCTCGAAATTTCAAAAGCGAAATTAATAAGAAATATACATAAGGTTCAGAATTTTATTCCTCTAGAGGACAGAAAGACAAAACATGTAGCACAGAGAGAGCTCTGATGTGCTATTTGTTTACTGGCACTGTGGTTAAAACTGCAGACACAAGGTGACATGAGCCTCCCACTGAAGTTATATATTTTTATCAACCTGATAAATGAAGTTATCTACTTGTTAAGCAGTGACGTAACATTCCATTTCCAGGCCCAAATGTCAGTTCATTCTCCTCAGTTCAATATGTGCCCCAATTTTTAGAAAAGATCTGAATCAAAAATCACAAATCAGCTTAATTTGACCACTTTCCTTGCAATGAAAAGGACAAAAAGAAATAACTACAGCTGTTTAGGCGAGTCTCGGTATTCCTAAATTAATACTCTCAAGGTGCATTGTTTTCCTGCCTGTGTAGCTAGTTAGCATGAAGTTAACATAAACACTGTACAATGACTCATTTTACGCTGAAGATGGCAACGGCAAAAGCTGGGAACTATTAAAAAGAAGCTGGACATATAACATGCCATATGTCAGAATAAATCCACGGGTTGGATTTATTATTTGGAGCTGCATGAAAGGGAGTGATGTTTCCACTACTCGGTGGGATGTAACGGTAAGTAAAAAAAAACAAAAAAAAAACACACGTTGCATGTCTGTTAATGCCTTGTTTCTGTGACGTTACAGAGAAGGCTGGAGAAGTTGCTGTGTCTGCATTATGCCAGTTAAAATCTGGGGTTTCTCAGTTACCTGCTTTGCTTAGAATGTTACATATCTCTTTTCATCGGTACATATACCATTGTTTACCTATCTAACCTTTCCATATCTGGCTCTGTGGCGCAATGGACAGCGCATTGGACTTCTAGTCAAAACACTTGAGATGTGATTCAAAGGTTGTGGGTTCGAGTCCCACCAGAGTCGAGGTTTTACAGGGTAAGTTAGGTTAAAATGTGACTGGGCAAACTGCCTCCTACTTAATTTGGAAGGTTGGAGGCTTGAGTCTCGGTACCTGAACCCACCCATTACCTGTGATGGCGGCGCGTATACACGCAGCGGCCCAGGGCCCTTGGCTCCAAACATAATTTCATTGTACGTGTCACAATGACAGTAAATAAAGCTTCTTCTATTAATTAATGCTGTTGTGGTTCGCTGTGCTGTCCACTTTCCACACAACTCTGGCAGCAGGAGGTGTGCGCCTTCATGAACTATCATCTCGACTATTTGGAGTTATGAGGGGTGCAAAGCTAATCCAGAAGTTCCCAAGATTAAACATTAAATGGTTGAAATGAGCAAAATGAGCAGCCATGGGGACTTTAATCATGTCCTGTCCAGTCTGAGAAGCTTTCAGCCAGTAAAGCGTGTGCCTACCTTTACGTGGGCTTACAAAATCTTTGGAATGTTGATAGCTGAAACAGATTCTAACTCTGGCACAGGATGATGATGCCATTCCTACTCACACCTACAGTACCTGGTTTTAAATGGCCAGGTTGTTTTTCCTTTAAGAAAACAGTTGTGTGTAATCAAAACAAAAGACCCATTTGAATTACTGCAAAAACTGAAGAAAAGACCAGGAATTTAGAAGTCTAGAGACCAGAGACCACCCTACTGGCTTTAAATTAGGAGATCTGAAAGCAGAAAAGGGAGATCATAGATCATGCTTGGAGTTTAGCCTATCAGATTAATCCCACTTCCAAAGCTGTTGTCCCTGCAGGTTATCTGTTTTGATCAGTGCAAATCAAATGAACGCAGACATGCTTCTTCTTACATTTACGGTCAGCTTTTATGAGAATTAACTTCCAAACACTTTCGGCTCCCCCTGACAGTGTACTGTGGGAGTGTGTGTGGGAACAAGCTGTTTAAGGCTGCTCTGTTAACATGCACAGTAGAACTGTTTTCTATTGATTTCTAGCTCAGGATTGAACAATGTACAAATATCACCCCGGGAGTATCACTCCTCCTTTGGTCATATCCAATATCTGCAATTACTTAGACTGACTTTAATGGCACCAAGCTATCTTCCAAACAATAGAGATACCTCACAGCGGTGACACCGTTGTGTTTGTGACGGCCTCCTACAACAGCATATCTTCTGGTGATCATTTGTCCATTGCACAATCTCTGGAACAAATATAAAAATAGACACTATTCAAAATAAACAAGATAATTCTTGAAAAATCTGCTGTGCTTTGTCTCACATGATATAAGTCAGAAATTATCAGTAATCTAACACTCCCCCACCCTGCCCTTTTTGCCCCGTGGGAGCCAAAACAACAAGTTCAAACACATCTCAGTGCAGCCATAACGAGATGCGATTGTCCTGTGTGTTGCAGACGACCACAAAACATCATCAGGGGCATTTTCCCATAATGCCACGGCAACCTACTGTAATTAACATCTGAGAGAGCTGCATTCACGTGTGGTAAGAGCTCCCTGGTGTTTGATAATTTCCTGGCACTTTACAGAACTGCAAATGCAACCTTAAATTGCCACATGCAGGAGTTTCCTCTTGGCAGGAACATGATGATCCAGCATGCTATCAACATCTTGGTTCAAATTACTGTCGCTGGGCAGCAATTAGATTTACTGGATTAGATGCCAAAAGTGATTTTCTGCCCTAAAACCAAGGGCACTGAACAACAGGCACTACAGAAACTGAGCAGGTTAAGATATGTACATTTTGCTTTTTGGAGTTTAATTTAGAATCCAAGGCAGAGAACCGTTTCCAGGTTAATAATAGGTTTCACACCATGAGTCATTCGGGTTTTCCCTCCTGCATGCAGTTGTAAACGTTTCTCCCATCATGGCCCTTGGTTCTGTCTGTCAGTCTCTGTCACAAACATGTTATCCTATACTTAGTATCACTGTCATTTAGTCCCCAGGGCATTTCTGGCTTTTTCCACTGGTGCTGGGAACTGCACCCCCACTCTCCACTCCCTCCCAGCTCACTAATGAATCATCTGTCATGCAGGTTCATCATGAAGCTATAATGCAAGTATGGTGTTCATAGGAAGATCCGCAGTGCTATTTACAGCAGGCAAACATTTATCAGTACTGTGATTAGAAAGTGGTGTAGAAAGTCTCCAAAAACTCGCACCAAGGAGCCGCAACACGATGGATGTAGAAAAACATGTCACAGCCCTCAAATTTGTGAAGAGATGTTGGGAAGCTGACAGAGCTTGAAAAAATCTGCCTAACTTTAAGCCCTAATATTGTTTCAATGAAATGCAGTTCTGAAAAGATCCAGAGAGTGATGAAGGTGACAAACTGAGGAAAAGAAAAACAGGAACAGATTGAAGCAATGCGTCAAAGATAATTTGAAGAACCTTTCTTATAAAATATTACAGAAGACGATTAGGGCCACTGTAAAAAGAATTCAGACTTTTTTCTGATTAAAGCCAGAATTCAGAGAGAAAAGTCAGAACTCAAATACATTTTTTACAGTGGCCTTAATCATCTTCTGGAAAATATGTTGTTGCAGCTTAAGATAAATACAAATTAAATGTGCAGACAATGAAATAAAATAAAAATTAGAGGTTTAATGTAACATGAAATTGGCAAAGTAGGAAAAAAGTGAACCATGTGATTTAATAAGCTGGTTTTATTGCAGGATCATATTGTGTCACCATTCCATGATGTGTACAACAGCACGAGTGGCTTTGAGATGGTTCTATAAATTGAAAGGGAGACCGAATTATGCTTCAGTGTCTTCATGCTAGTTCTCTCTCCTTATGTTTAACCCCACCCACCAAAGCTGCGGCCCTTCGTCCTTCCAAATCACCTGGAGCCTCTGGAGGAGATTTTGTCAATGACCACTTCTCTCTCTCTTCTTTTGAAATGAACACAAACCGATGCCATACATGCACCAGGAATCAAGAGATTTCTGCCAAGCTGCAACTTTAGTTTCACATTTAAAACTGCCCAAGGCACAAAAATAAACAAATAAATAAATAATACTGCGAATGTACAGTGGAGAAGAGCTATGTGTTTGCCAAGCAAGGTCAGAGCCGTGCAGGGAGGAGGCTGAGTTGATGTCATCCTCAAGCTGACTACACTCACATTTGTCCCAGATGGATTTCAAAAATATGTATTTAATAAAATACCCATAATTTCTGAATGAATGCACAGACCCACTGATAGTTTGGAGGCAGATAGCTGATCTGATTACTTGGTTTTATATATGTGTATACACACACACCCTCAGAATCCCAGGTGACCATTTCATTAATGCAGGTGTCTCAAATTTAGGCAATCAGTGAAACCAGCGCTGTTTACACTGTCTCACCACAACATAGCACACTAAAAATGGCTATAAGAATCTTCTCAAGATTTGTAAATGTCATAAAATAATTGATGAAATTTTTATTGTCCATGTCTTGCACTGGCGCCTGTTATTTTTCTGCAGCCATGAGCACCTCTAGATCCAAACAGACGAGTTTAACTGTCTGGTGGATGAAATAATGGATGAAATGAACTGATATAATTAGACATTATCGGCTCCACCCGTTGATGCTGATCATAATAATCAATCCCTCCAGAATGCTGCAAAAACAGCACAGTTAAAATGTGTAATAATTTAGTGTTGCCTAAAAGCTAAAAATATAAAAAACAGTCTGTCAGCTGTTAAGACAATGCTGTACTTTCAAGAACTTGCTGATAACCATATGTTAATTGATCCAGAGAGTGTCTTTAAGGATCTTAGGAATGATTCATTTATAGGCATTTCTGATGGTTTTTACTTGACCAGTCTAGTTTTTTTTTTCCAGTTTCTGTAGAAAACAAGCTAAACCCTCTAATGCTCCTGAGTTAAATCTTTCATTTATCCTTGTTACCAGCAGTGCTGTGTAGTGCTGCCACAGCTTTATAAACCAAGTGGACTGGAGACAGTTCAGGTACGGTAACTTGTTCAATTAGAGACGTTTGTTGGACACAGGGAGTGACTGAAAAGGTAGTTAGCAGATCAAAGGAAATAGATTTGTAGAGTTTATGCACTTTGCACTTTAATTTCAAGCCAAAAGCTGCATTAGATGCTAAATAAATAAATAAATAATCCAATGATTCTCCCAGTTTGTCCGGTTTTGTGAAGGCCTGGTTTGAAGATTGGCTGAATTTGCATACGTAAATCGTATGATCACAAGACTGCAAACGCACTGAACAATGCCTTCGCCTGGCTGCAGACTCTTTCTGGCTTTGGTGACCTGAGTTTGTGCTTACACCTGCGTTTTCATGCAGATCCAGGGAGCTCAGAGTTAGTCTGGTCTGCCTTTTAAAGTTAGTTGCGACAGCACTTGGCAGTTGCTTCCTGTTTCTCTCCGTCTCTCCTGCGTCTGTCACTTGGCTTCGGTCAAACAGTAGCCAGAAAAACTGTTTGGTTCTTTGGCTCAGCCCGCTGAGATTTAATTTTACTAATGAGATTGTTTCTGTTGCTGAGAGAATGTTTGTTTAACTACATTACATTTAACTCTTTTAGTAGCTTTTTAATGCAGCTTATTAAAAACAGCTTTGCATTATTTCCTGCCTCAAATAGAAGTTTAAACATAGATGCTGTAGAAGCTGTTTGTTTTACAAATATTAATAAAAGAAAACAAGGCAACAAATAGAAAAATGGACAGACCCTCACAGGACATGATGAAAGGGCCTCCCCTCACAAGGCAACCTGGATTAAGTGTGTAGTTGCACCGTGGAGCACATTCAAGAGACAAAATATTTAATTAGAAGCAAGATATTGCTTCCTGCTCCCTGTTTGTTTTGAGGTGAGATGTTTCTAAGGCTTTGGGGATTTTTATCTCATCTGTATTAATTAGTTTTTTCTCTCTGTTGTTTTGTTGTCTCATTATTTTGTTTATCTGCTTCACTTATTATCGTGCCAGTAACAGCACTGAACCTCTTTGAGACAATTCTTTCCAATGAAACATGACTTCAGCACTCACTTCAGCATATTTGCATTTGAGAATTACTAAATTCCTACAATATATGCTTCACAGTTGGTCATATTCATCCTCAAGGTTTTAAAAATCTCACTGGTTGTCAGGCAGGGTTTGCTTCAAATCTTGGCCACAAATGCACTCGTGCTTATGATTTTATAATGGCCTCACAATTTTGTAAAGTGTTTGAACTGCAGTTTTTCTTGTCTAATTGCTTCTCTCGCTTTCTCCCTCTTATCTTTTTGTCTGTCCCTTACTGCCTCTGTCTAGCCTGTTTCCTTTCCCCCAGTCTCTGTCCTCCCATCTGTCTCTGCCTCACTATCTCCATCCATCTGTCTCTTTTGAAGATCTATGCTCACTCTTGATTTACTGAGGTATACTACATGCATACAAAGCCCCTCTAAAGATTAGTGATGCTATCACACTCTTTTGCATCACTTCAAGGGAGAAATCCCTCCTCAGATTCAATGGAGGACAGATTCTTAAAAGAAGACCATCTTCAATTTATAGTGCCATGACACAGCGTTAACACACGAAAAGAGCTTTTAATGTGAAAAAGCTTACTTCACATTGACTTTGCCTTTTTTTTATTAATCGTCACTAGGCAACTATAAAAATGTGCCTATTTACACAGGTTTTTAATCTAGAAGCTCTTTTCTTTCATCCATTTTTCATATCAGATTAAAATGATTATTAACGGCCTGTAAAATAAAGGCTTACCATAATTTTCAGAAACTTTATAACCCACTATTCTCCAAATGGAGATGTATTGATCATCCTAACAGGACACCTGTAAGCAGCATGCTTTTCCTTCAGTAACCTGCTGTGACATTCGGTGTACATCAGGTATATTTACAAAAACACCAGTTATGACCTAATGTGAATATGGCAGGACTAATTACTCAAGATTGATTTTGGTGAAAGTATTCTATCCTCAAAATTGATTAGGGCAAGCCCTTTTATTACTTTTTCGTGCTTTAAACCTGCCAACTTAAACATGTTTAAGGTTCAGACAATAGCGTAGTTAAAACCGAGGCCTACGCGTGCAGATATTCTCACTTATTTGCTGAATCAGGCTCCTCTCATCTCATTTCACCTCAAATAATCCCCATTATAGCTCCACCCACCTTGTACCTGAGCAGAGGTCTAATTATCCAGAATAACTGGCAGCGCCTGTGAGAATGTGCTGGGCTTTGACCTTTTTACCTCACTGCATAAAGATTAACCTACTTTTTCAGGCAACACATTTTGACTCGTCAGAGTTGGAAATGCACAGGTGTGTCTAATGAAATAAATGGCTGAATTCCATTTAGCTGCTCTGGTTTCAGGGTGATGTGGCCTACATGCTGCCTGACTGGCACACTTAATGTTAATGGAAACACCTGTTTTACTTATGACAAGTCCTAGAATATACAGAAAACACAACATGAACAATTTTTAGGGAGGCTTCATTACAATTAATAGTTAAGCACAAAAGAGAACAACATGATAAACACGCAGGCAGTCGTTGTTCACATTTACACAGTTGCTTCCAAAGATACCAGCTATGTCAGCTCGGAGTTTAATGTGCTCGTAGGAGACATCTATGCTGCAGAGCCTTAAACATAACTTCACTCAGTGGAATGATCATAGCACTTCAGTGAAAAGCTGGAAGACGTCGATACAGAACACTGCCCGGCTGTCAAAATAAAAATGTTTTCCATCTTTTAAGTCTTTTTGTGAACCTGTCACATGACCTCATTTTTGACTTCAGATATGTTCAGTAGCCAAGAAGAATAAGCGCTTCTAAATTGCTGCAGCATCAAAGCGCACCGTATATATGTCATCCTGCTTTGAGCAATAAAGCGTGACCTTGCTGCATAACTCAGTATTTTGATACATGCGAGCTCCGTGTTCGCTCCATCAATCGTGGCCGTCTACCAACAGACCAACCAACAAGAACATATTAAAAGTGGCATCCGTATACCCGTATTGCCACATACAATCTAAGGCCCTCTGTTTATTGAATTATATATCTTCTTGGCCTCGTTTAGAGTTGCCTTTGTCACCGCGAGCGATCGATACGCTGGCGCTGCTGAGGCTAACAAGGGGCTTCGTCTGCTGTGGCCAGCACTCCCGCCTGTCACCAGATGGTATTTATTACGTGCTTTGTTTTAACATCCATTCAGTATGAGTGGAAATCAATTTTTCATTTGGACCTAATTGTCTCTGTGCACTGGCAGCTCAAGGCTCTACGGCCCTGAGCCTGAGCTCCCCTCGGCGTTACGGCGGCCGGGGCCCACCCCACCCTCCACCCAGCTGTATTTTATACCTAATTACACATGTCTGAGGCTCACGGTGAGGAGTACAAAGCTGTGGGGAATTGCTGCAGCGGCGGAGGGCCGAGGGGACTTACTGCTGGTATCTCTCCGGTACGGATTTAGTCATGCTCGCAGTAGCTGTGCGCTGCTCTGAAAGACACTCAGTGACCCAGACTCGCTCTGCCTCTGGTGTTTTACATCACTGTTGAATGCTTGGAGTTTGTGAGGAGCTGCACAGCTTAACGGCTGCATGATGAAACTTCGAGTGCAGCCGAGTTAGAGTAAGGACAAGGATTTCAGGCTACAGAATACTAAACAGAACCACCGCTTCTCAGTTGCTGTTGTGTTTTTTTAACCATTCAAACAGACACTGGAAATCATTCAGATGTTTGCTTCATTAAAGTGCCTTTAATTTAATCTCCATTTTAAAGTTTTGCTATACTGTACATATTAGCTTTGGTAAATACTCTCTTGGTAAGCACTCCATCTTCCACCCCTAACCTCCTTAAAACACTTATACAACAGGATGAACATATGCTTTATTTCATAATTATCTGAAATGTTGATTTGTTTGATGGATGGAAATGATCTCACAGCCAAAAAACTTTTGAGAAGAGAGGAAGGTTGAGCCATAAAGGAGCAGCCAAAATGAGGTTTTACATAGCAAATGATAACACATACACTCAGTTAGCATTTCATTTATTTATCCAGACTTAATGCATTAAATCCTCCTTCATGAAGGTGATAACATTCAGTTCTTGCTGACACTGATTTAGAGAAGTGTTGATTCAACTCTATGGTTTTGGGGAGGATGTAGTTTGTGGTGCTGCTGAACTGTCACATGTTATATTGACAGTTATTTTATCCACCACATTTATATCAGTGCCGTCAGACTGAACAACAGAAACTGTGTAATAGTTCAACAGCGACACAAAGTGAATATTTCAAATGGAAATTTATAGCAGGAGAAATGCTTCAGGAGCCAAAGGTTTTTCTTCTGATACTCAGACTCTGTAGTAGAGAAGTTAAATTTAAATTCTTGTTTGATGGTTTTAATTCTGGTCAGTTTTCTTTTCCTTCTGCTGTTGTACTAGGTATCTGATACTCTGTTCAGTCACTGCTTATCGGGGCATGATTATTGGCCACCGAGGGTGAAAATGCCTGCAAGCGTTTTGTGATCCGGTGAAAAAACACAGCTTTACTGTCAGATATGTAACCGGAGATTGTTTGAGTCAAACTCATCCACTGCTTTTTAAGGTTGGCAGGGCTTTCAGCTGTGAGGTGTTTTACAAATCTTTGTTTTGCTGGTGTTTTGGTTGTTTCTTCCTAACACAGCGGCAGGTGGGGCAGACATACATCTGCACTGGATCAGTACTGCAAGGCTTCAGTAAGTGTGGTGTCATAGCCACAGGTTGCTTCTGAGCACACCCAGTTTTGCAGATTTCATACATGGAAATAAATCCTCTGTGAACCATTTCAGCTGAGAGAACCTTTCCTCCCCCATTTGATTTGGAATTGTTTTTTTGTTTTACAAATCCACACAGCTCCTTTTTTATGAAACCTTAATGGACAGTTCTTAAGCCTCCCACACTGCTGATAAATCTCTTGTGGCATTTGAATCCCTCGAAGCTGCTGAGTACTATGGCTTTACAGCCTTTTATGAAAAGCATGTACTTTTAATTCAGCCTTGCAAGGCTAGGCCTCCATTCACTCCTTAAAGCACATGAATATGATAAGATAAAATAAAGTAAAGCTAGTTCAGGCTTGCCCTGTGATAGACTGGCAGCCTTTCAGTCCCGCTTTCACAGCCAACACTGGATGGTTTTCACAGGGAAGGTTAACACACACACACACACACACACACACACAGAGCTCTTGCAGTCATTCAGGGAAACTAAAACACTATCTCCACTGTTACTGGAAACAAAAGTGTAGCTGGATGAGAT
>NW_018128005.1:938011-939416 GCF_001952655.1 Monopterus albus | reverse complement strand
TGTAGCGACTGATAGGAAGCTGAGTCACTGAGCAGCAGAGGCTGGCTGTGTACTGTAGAGTAAGTCATGCAGGGTCAGTGTGTTGCTGAGTGTAAGTGGCGATGTGTTTGTTTATGTGCCCGAGGCCTGAGTAGGCTGCAGTGGGCCTGAGTCTAGGTGTGTGTGTTTGACTTGCTTTTTAGGTTGCAGCATGCAGTAAAACCTATTCATTAAAATACACAGAAAAAATTAAATAAAGTCTAAAGTCAGAGATGTAGAATGTCAAACACTTAGCACCTGATTCGTTTAGCATTACAAACCGCACCCTTCTTTCATGGGAATAACTAAATAACTGATACTGAAATCTTATCACACGCATCGAATTCAGACTTTTGAAAAAGGAGCTACACATTAACAAGAAGCACATACAAACCAAACAGATGGTTAACTGCTTGGATAGTAATATAATTGTCACCCAGAATATTCTCAGGGACAAACCTATGCTGACACTGAATGATAACTTGTTGTGCACAAATGCATCACTTTTATCACTTAAACTTAATTTAATTCATTTCCTTTTTTGGAGCATAACTTTTACCACAAAATTTCCTGAAAATACTTTCAAACTTGTTTAGGATTTCCTGCTGGCAGAAAAATGCCTGTGTAAACTAGGATCGCCTGGAGGAAGCAGGTGGGATCCGTTCCATCTGTTGTGGGATTTAAAACACAGAAGATGAGAGGAAGTGACTTGGGGACAACCTGCGAGGTAAAGAAATCAAATATCTGTGGATGAGAATATAGTAAACATGTAAAATGTTTTGAGCGATGGACTTCGTGCCAGGCAGATATATCAGTTCTGTTGAATGCAATCTGGATGTGAGATGTCGGCTTCTTCCGTCTCCACAGGCCCACCAGCTGGTCCAAGAATCATCCTCCTATCTAGATTATTCCATTTGCATTAATGGTGCAGCCACAGAGTGAATAGGAAACTGGACACTGTCAAAGCACAAACATTTCAGAGCACTGTCTTACCGCTATAAAGAGGACTCTGATAGCACATTATTGTTTTAACAGCAATGCTCTGAATGCATCTTTCTACCCAGTTTAAATAATCTCCACTTTGCTGTTCTTTTGTGTCAGGTTACTGTGAATAAAGCTCAGTACTTCATTCAGTTGCCTTTTGAAACATCTGTGCAAGAAATATTGAGCTTCATTGACGGTACATGGATCGTCAGTGAAGCTCAAAATTGCTCCATCATATATTGGACACGCTTGATCCACTTTGAGGATCTCCTCAATCCCGGCGCCATGTCTTCCGATGAGGAAGCAGAGGCTGAGGGCTCAGAGGTGGACTCGTCCATCACCCAAGCTGAAGTCACTGAGGTAGTCAAGAAGCTTCTCGGTGGCAAGGCACCGGGAGTGGATG
>NW_018128005.1:929279-936978 GCF_001952655.1 Monopterus albus | reverse complement strand
TGTTTCGGATGCCTCCTGGGCGCCTTCCTAGGGAGGTGTTCCGGGCATGTCCCACCGGGAGGAGGCCCCGGGGAAGACCCAGGACACGCTGGAGGGACTATGTCTCTCGGCTGGCCTGGGAACGCCGCGGCATTCCCCCGGAGGAGCTGGAGGAAGTGTCTGGAGAGAGGGAAGTCTGGGCATCTTTGCTTAGACTGCTGCCCCCGTGACCCGGCGCCGGATAAGCGGAGGAAAATAGATGGATGAATGGATATTGGACACGCATAGAAAGACAAACGGAGCTTATGTGTGAGCAGGAGCGGTGTTCGTGTTGAAAAGAGTCATAGCAGCAGAGGGAAGGTACAGCATGACCACTGGTGTAGAGCAACGCTTTGAGAATGTACTGTCCTGCATTTATAAGACAAACCACTGTGGAGTTTTCAGAAAACAGCAACAAGAGTAAATTAAAACTGAGGAAAACATGGATTTCAAAAACAATTTAAATATGATAAAGGTTCCTTTAGAAGAGGGGTTGAGACAGAAGTGGCCACATGAGGGATCTGTCACGGCATCAGGGGCCACACCCATGCAGTTTAAAAATGCCTTGAGTGCTTTGTAATGGGAGATATTAGGTTCTACATGTAATTTCTGCTTACAAAAACACATCAAGTAGAATCTGATTACTAGTTTATTGCACCAAAAATGTGAGGCCCTAGGCTGCCTGTAAACCTGTTTTGCCATCACACTCATTCAAAGAAATACATTTTCTGAACAAAAAACATGAAGTATGTACATGTATGAAGGCATATGGGGCCAGATGAGACTTGTCAAAAGGCTGCATCTGGCCCGCGGGCCGTAATATGCCCAGGTCTGAATTAAGATGTGTGTCCAATATATACCAGTTTCAAACGTAGGTCTGATTCTCTCTGCAGCTGAAGTATAAAAGGGGACTACTTGTGACTGACATAATGCGCTGACATAACCCTAACCACCAGATCCTGGTGCCTCAGTCCAACATTTACCCTACACATCACTCTTATTTTGACTCACAATCTTAATCCTGATATCCGATATACATTAAAACAGGTCCACGTTCAATTTTGCTAACGCAGCCCAGCAATAACGCCGCTAATATTATATGATGTAATGCAGCGCAATACATTCACTTTCCAATTAAGAGTGAATTGGTCTCATGGTAGCTGCATAAACTAATGTGTTTGGAGACCGGCAGCAGTCTGACAGCAGCAACTGAGTAGAAGTCACTTTACATCTCCCAGTCTTTAGTGTGGATGCAGCTGAATTTTGAAAGGGCCCTATTCTAGCAACTCATTTTTTATTTTATTGAAGATTTGAATCAGTCGATGTACACCACTGACATTTTGCAAAATACGCTATGTCGGAGAACTTGATCCATATGAAATATCATGGCAGAAAAAAACCTCATATTGTATGTAGTCTTAGCTAAGCCCTCAACATTTTAGACTTTTCTATCTTTGCTTGTGCTGTGAGCTTGTTTATAATACGACAGGGCGATTTTAGAGTATAAATCTAAACCAAATATAACACAGTGTACCGCCTTCAGAGTGGGAACCCCGGCAGGTTTTTAGCGCCCATGTGACTCATCCCAAGAAACTTTGATATGATTAACTCATCCGTCATGATGTCATGGAGACGGCCACTGAATTTACACATCTAAAGAGGCTGGGCTCTATAAAAATCTACAGGCCCCAGCGTGTCACACACACTTCATGCACAGATTAGATTCACACACTTGTTCACAAAATCACCCTTTCAGACAGAATACACACACACAGAAGCAGCATGATGATGTCACTGTGCACACTTTAATTTCCAGTGGCTTTAAATCCACTCCAGGCCAAGTGGAAATGACTGAACATGGAAGAGCCTAAGTGGGTTTGTCACATTTGAGCAGGGAGCAATTTGAGCAGAACAACACTCCACTCCACAATACACAGCACTCCAGAATTATTACACTAATGTGCCTGTAAAAAGCCACTAGATATTACCTGCTTATTTCAGTGTGTCTGGTAGGTGACAGATAGCGAGAGTTACTGAATGGGTGCAAAACAACAATAAAAAATCAGCAGTTGAGTAGTTTAAAGGCGCCATATGAAGGGAATTCACATCCTTTATTTATGATCAAGGATGCCTAATAAAGATATTCTCAAAAATGTGAGCAGGCTGGTGTGATTGCATTTAAAGTGTATTCTCCTTCATTTTAATCAGCACCTTTACATATTCATTTCTCTTCCAGCTAGTTTTAAACAGGAGCTTCGCTTTAGCTGACATATCCACTGTATTTAGGTTAAATATCCTTCGACTTCATTAAAAAGAAAAAACAACATAATTAATCTGAACATGTGTATCTTCACTGAAAATATAGAGCCAGAAGCTACAAATAAAGAGCGTGAATAAAAATAATTTAGACAACTACCAACCAGACTCAGGGGTGAATTTAGTGATTTGGGGGCCCTGGGTGAACCCAAATCAGCCCCCACAGCCCCATCCCCATCCTCTGTTTTCACTGACTGTCAGTGAGAATCTTACTATTGTTAGCCAGCTAGCTAGCTACTACCACCCAGCTACACAGTAGGTGTGTCCAAAATATTACATTTATGTTATTGATTTACATTCTGAAAGTGAGGTTACGTTCCCGAGAGTGCATTATTCAGTTAGCATAAAGAAATTTGGGTGTAACTGTGAAACGTTCCCTGCCAACGCATTGAATTTTTTTCTCTCCAGTATATATATTTCTGGTAATATTTCTAAATATATAAACAAAACCTCAGTCTTTCAGTTGCCCTAGCCTAAGTGTCTCTTTGTTTTGTGTGACTGAATCTACTACACACTCAGGATACAAAGTCCAACAGCTCCTTACAACTTCTGTGCAGCGCAAGATCGTAGAATTTCATGGATTCAATAAAGCTTGCCATCAGATATAATCTGGACAGCAATTATTAATTCTTAGGAGACACGGTTGTTGTAGCAAATAAACAAAGAGTGAAAACACTCCACTGGTCAAATCCATGTTAATAAAGTGAGATATGAAATCTGTTTGTGCTTATGGGCTTTAAGTCTGAACGCACCTTCAGACTCCCTCCAGGAAATGATTGCAGCTGCACATGGCCACGATTTGTTAAATGCCTTATCTAAGGCTGGTCTGAAATACCTGAATATAATGTGTTTTTTTTTACATTGCTATTTGATTCTTAGTATTAGAAGGATTGTTGTATTTCTTATTTCCTCAAATGCAAGTTGCACCTGCCCAGTGAGCTAACAGTTTAGCCTGTCATATCATTACTGACAATGAACACAAGCTACAAAATACGATGAACATGCATTGCATCATTAGGTAATACAAAAGGCTAAATTATTTTTGTGTGTGAATGTTTGAATATTTTGCTCAGAGACACTGGCACATATGTATTATGTAAAGCCAGTAATGATACTCATTCCAGGCCTTAACATCATTGAAAACATGGTCCTTGATACGAACAAGAGAAAATTTGACGACAAAATCGTGAGATGAAGACGACGAGGCACCTTTAAGATTCACCTTAATCCAAATATCTCTCTGTCTTCATCATATTATCATCACAGATGAGATAATAATATTGAGTGATGCTTTACTGCCAATCTAATCTCATGGGTTGATTGGAGAAAAAAGGGTCAAATGCATTTATTTCCACTTTAACAAAGCACATAAAAATGTGGGTCATGTAATCACGCCCCTCGATCCACTGCTACGCCGAGAAGCCCTGATTTAATATGTTCTCTTGGTTATCGACTGAATGTAATATGATCATCAGAAATTCTACATGGTGCAATGTCTGCGAAATCTCATTACAGTCTCGTGTTTCACTCGGTCTTCCCTCCTCCCTCCTGGAGCACAAAGCAAAAGGGTAATGCCAATAAGAATGAGATAAATTGGACAGCAAAAAAGAAAAAAATCTATGCGTCCATTAACCCTGAGAGGGAGGGGTGATGGGTGGGCTTATGCCTTTTTTTTTTCTTGGTATAATGTGGATGCTGAGCCAGACAGCAGGGTCATTATCCATATGCTGCCTGAGCTAATTTCTCTCAGCTCGGCCAGGCGAGCCTCATCCTCCTCGCTGCCCTTTAGAAAGGTCACAACCACATGACCTCACGGATGCTGCTGGGCATTACACTACCTACAAACTGTGGGTGATAAGCCGGTGTCAGAAAAAGCCTGGCCACAAATCAGATAACAGAGAGTCTGCGTTGCTTAAAATGTTCATAAGCTCATCTGGGTCTCTGTTATCAACCTTTTTTACAGCAGGCTTGACTTGTCATAGAAGCAAAATCACAGGTGTGTGGTAACAGTAATGACTGGTTTGTTGCATTGAAGTGTACCGGTAAGAAACACCAGTGACCCGGCACACGTACCACCTGAAAATTACACACTTATATGGACTGCAGCCATGAATATGGTAATTGGTTTACAACAGTGCTTTTCCAGGTTTGACATGTTAAAATGTCTTCTGTTCCTGTGCTCAGTAAGCTTTAGGAGTGTTTGCTGAACTCTGCTGCCCTGGATTTATCCTCACAGGCAGACTGTCTGAACCATCTGACTAGTGGAGCTCACTGGGGCCAAAAGCAATTTTAGAGGAAGACTGTCAGGGCTTAATATAGCTTTGGAAATGGAAACACATGACTATTTAGCACTTTAAAACAGTCTACACACATTTCAAATGATTTATAACACATTCTAATTCTATTAAGTATATATGCTGTGTGTAAATTCTAAACAGGGGAACATGAAGTGTTAATCTCCATTTTTGACTTGGATAGATGGACAAACCAATCTAAAGGAAAATGTTTTTCTTAATTGTCTTAGACAATGAGTGGCACGGGTATTACACAGATCCTAGAAAAATATTTGCTTTTCCTTCACACATCAGCCCATTGATTTATTATAAGCTCTAATCTGCTCAAAATGAGTCCAAAAAGTAGAGCGAGGTTCATTTCCTGGATCATCAAAATTACAAAAACCAATTGGGGGTGGGGGTCAAAGGTCAAAGCCACAGCACCCACACAACAGATGTGACAAATCCTCTGCCCCTGGAATGGTTACCGTCATCACTGATGTACAATATCACTCACAGATTGAAACAATTCATTCATTTACATCGGAAATAACCGTTTCTCCCCCATCAGATCTAATTCTGATTGTTTTTGAGCAGCTACGGTAAAGCAGCAGTGTTCCACCTGTTTCTCCACTGGTTCTCTTTCAGATGTATTTATTTGCAAATTCAAAAGAGAATAATTAAAGCACATAAACCTCGAAATAAACAAGCAGTCAGAGAGAATGAGAATTCATAATTTCTAAGGGTGCATAAAAAGTACTTAAACTTAAATTTGAAGGGAAACTTTGAAACACAACGAGAAAATTCTACATTCAAAAAACCAATTATGTCTAATTTTTATGGGCTTGGCATTTCAGTCATTTTTCTTTCATGGTTACTCCTGTACAGAAAGGAGTCCGATTGCCAAACTTGCCACAGAAATGTAATTAAACACGGTCAAATACTTTTCTTATTGTATGTTTCAGCAGCACAAAGCCAGTAGCTGAAATTATGATGCTGGACAACACAACTGTGTATAGCTTTTATATTAACAAATGATACACAATTAATACAAACAGACACAGCTAAGTTAAGTTGTACATTATACCTTTGTGGCTGGAAACGGAGCCACGCCTCAGCCATGTATAAGCTGCTCACTAAAATGGAAGGTAAAGCCTCCTAAGCAATGTCCATAGAGTGTCTTCTGATATATATTGCTTCTAGCTTTACACCATATGACTCCCCTGACAATGGCAATGAAAGTGGGCCACAGTGAGCAAACAGATCAGCCTACATCAAACATCCCCTCATATATTACACACATAAAAAGTCATTATCCTCAGTGGAAATCGATAGCTGACTTGGTCAAGATGAAGACACCCCCGTGTGGTTTTCGGGGTCAGCTTACAAAGGAACATTGCTGCAAATGATATCATTTTTCTATCATTAACTGGCCCCCAGGTCGATGACCATGTTTAATGCCAAGGTATAACGTTACTTATAATGTCTAGTAATGAATGGTGCACTGGTCGGGATGTGTTCAACATTGATTGAACATGTGGACTGGGGAGGGGGGAGTTGGAGGGCTCAGTGAGGCTGAGGTTAATACGGCCCTGTTTCCATAGCATAGCTGCAATATTGAGGTGTGGACAGGGCTCCTATATGGTGGCGTGCTTTATTTGGAGATCTTATTAAAGGACTTTGTTAGTGTTTGCCCAGACTAGCGTTGTTTGTCTGCAGTCTAGCTGCAGCACTGGCCCGGGCGTCCGCCGGCCAGCAAAGCATTAGTTTCTGTCTTTATTATGATACTTTGCTAAATCCCACAGGACATCTCTGTTACTGCAGACGAACCTAAACCTACTGTTATAATGGTACTATTAGTACCTATTTCTTTTACAGTACTACTCGTCATATTACGACCACCACAGTTCTTCGAATCTTATTAGTACTAGTAGGACTTAGGGGTGTGCACATTTCCCTGTCCGACAATTCACCTTACATATCTAGATATGCTGTTTGTGATACGTGGCTGTATAGAAATAAATGTATTTTGCAGCTAGAAGAAGAGGTGGGTCTCACACACACCCTGAGGATACATGTTTATAAGAGTGTATGAGAGAATTTGGTTCAGATCTGTGGCTACATATTTTACCTGCATGTGTTTTACCAAGGCCTTATTTTTATGGTGCCTGTGTGTGTGTGTGTGTGTGTGTGTGTGTGTGTGTGTGTGTGCTCTTGTCTTAATTAGCATATTATTGCTAAGAATCACAAACTGTAGTTTAACAGTGTTTTGTATGATGATGTCTTATAATGATAATTTGATTCTTACTTTTCCCTTTGTTTATTCATGATCTTGAATATTTTGTAACCTTGTTCTTATATTCTTATGTTTCATCTTTCATTTTTAGGTGTGACTTTGTACCATCTGTCCAGATGAAAAATACACTTCAGGCCTGTTCTGGTGCATTCACAGTCATTTTTATTAATCTGCATTGTCCCGATTAAATAAGTTGTTAAACTGAGAAAGAAACTGTACTTCTAGTATTTCTAATGTCCCTGCTTTCTCAAAATTACTACTAATACTACCAATAATGCTAGTACCACTATATCTCCAGCTCAAGAAATAAGAATATGAACAGAAATAGCCAGAGCGGCGCAGTAAAACGAAGCAGAATGTGCTGTGTAGTTTGGAGGAAATGCAAAATGACATTTTGTTGCATTGTTCTTTGTATGATGAGCTGACAAATACTGTTCACAGTGAAATTACTTTCATTTCTTCATAATTAAACTATTATGAAAAGTTGAAAATGCTTCTTATAAAGCTGATTCTTTGTGGTACATTTAATCTGCAAAACTAAAGCAGAACAAAGAAAAAGGCAGAAAGCTATAATTGGTCTGTATGATACCTACATTTATCTAAAGCCATATTATTACTTGCCATTATGCGATGGATCAGAAATGTGTTATTTAATGCTTGTCAGGTATAGAGCTCCAAAACGCAGTCAGGAAGCAACACTGTCATCCTATCTCCATGTGCTTTGTAAGGAAAAATACACAAGCATATCTTAAGGCTTCTCTCCTTGCGGCTGTGTCATCAGCACACTTCCCCCACA
>NW_018128005.1:891173-929233 GCF_001952655.1 Monopterus albus | reverse complement strand
CCTGCTTTTTAACACAATGAATCCATTGCTTCAGTGGAACTGTTCAAAAGGGACAGAGGGGAGGAAGCAAGCCAAAGAATGACTTAGCGCCACGACAACATGCGCTCACTGCTCCATTCTCAATGAGTGTGTATCATCTACAAAATCACCCCTGGCGCTGCTAAAAGAAAGCGCTGGGTTGTGAACATGTATTTCATCAAAACTGCATGGTTTCAGGCCCCGTTTCGCCACTTTGTTTGGTGCTTGGAGGACATAGCCCGCTCACTCCTGCACAGATCAGAGCACATGTGTGCAGCCACGGTAACATCTCATGTGCCGATGTGGGAGTCAGGGAGGATACAGCACAAGGTTAGTCTGACCTTTTCAGACCGGCCTTTTAATAAATGCCTGGGGAAAACACTGAAACCTGGTTTAACAAGAGGATAGTAAAATTTTAGGATAACAAAACATCAGCACTTTCAGTCCAATAACACTGAAATTGGCTGTAAGTAACTCAGTTCACTTGGTTCAGACTAAATTAAAAGAATGTTGCATTGCTGACATTTAGTTCTGGGCCATTTTGTGTTCACACTGAGTGTGAGAGTTATCTTCTCTCTTGCTCACATGCATGCGGCCATGGTTATAAAATTACCTTGCATCAACAGACCGCTTCCTTGACAAGCTCATCAGATGGACTGATTTCATATGTTACATGATCTACTATCAGTCAGTCCTGTGATTGGTCACGCCAGCCTCAGTGAAATGCACCAGAGACTGTGTGAAATGCAGAAATCACACTAGGTGTGAAAGCACCGTTTATAAACCAAAACCCAAGACCTAGTGAAGTCAAACAGCTACTTTTTTTTTTTTATCCTTAACGTCCTTCTGCTTCTTCCTTTTTCTCTGCACATCCTCCCCCCAACACACACACACAGTCACACAGTGTCTGGGGTCTCACACACTGATTGTTTTGTCTGTATGTGTCATCCAGTTCAGAGGTACATTCTTACAGGAAGACACAGTGAGTCTTCACAAAGCAGCCCTGGGTTTCCTCCTCCTACCCCCTGCTCTCCCCACACATCCTTCTTTACTTCCTTTCCTTCCCACCAGGCTTCTTGTTCATCCCTCCCCCTCCTCTTCACCATCCTGGAGTTAAACAGCTTCATTAAACATTCATTAAACACAGCAACTCTTTCTTATAATTTTCTATATAATGTCCCCACATCCCATGTCACCAGATTTTGGGGGTTTATGTGCATTTGAACAAGATCAAAGAAAAACTGCCTTTGATTTTTTTTTTAAATCTGTGAAATTTATTTTTAAACATTTGTCACATTTTCATTTCCCATTTGTGTCATTTTGTTCACTTCTGCCTTTGGTTGTGCAGGCGCACAAGGGGGTTGAGAGGTCAGTAATGAATTTTAGAACATGGCTCTTTCAAGCTTTAAAAGTCACAAGTAAAAATTTTAAATCAATACAAAAACCTTACAGGGAGCCAGGGCAAGGTGGCTATTGCAGGGGGGTTTATGTTCATATCTCTTGATCTTGGTAATAATTCATACAGCAGTGCTCTGCACCAGTCGGAGCCAGGAAGCAGAAGCCCTGACTCCTTCCAGAATTAAGAGCATTACAGTGGACATCACACTCCACCCACAGTCCATCCACCTTTTTTTAGTACATTTTGATTTGCAAATATAAATGTAATAAGATATTTGCAAAGCTATTGTTAAGAAAATGTCCTTAACTTGGCAGATGGAGAAAAAATGAGCCTAAACTATGGAAACATGACTAATAAAAGCAGCTAAAGTCATGTTTTTCATTGGCTGTGATTTGCTTCTGTGTGGCAGAGTTGTCAGAGCCATTGGAATTTTAGTTGCAGGGAGCCACAAGTGACGATTTTATATCTAATTTAGCAACGCAGCCTGTCATAGTCTGAAATAAACCAGCACAGATGATTAAATGACTTCCATTTTCTATCTCGGAACATATCTGACACATGACACAAGCATTTCATTCACGCCTCACAGCTCCCATCCACATTACATCCTTTTGTCAGAGACGCAGTCAGACTGTGCAGCTATTGTAGCCCCACCTCTCTGTCCCCCACAAGAGCCTGTACAGTTTCAGGCGGTGCGTGCAGAAAAATGCCCCCACTGTCCTAAATGAAATCATTCTTTTTCTTTCAGTCTGTGATCCAGACCCAGCTCTGCCAGGAAAAGACAGAAAGAGATAAGAAAGACAGAGAGGAAGAGAAAGAGGAATAAAGGCTTGAGATGCCCTCCGCCCCTCCCTCAGAGTGCCAGAGACCCCCCACCCAAAGATTTCCAAGCCATGTTGTGAGTCAGTAACAATCAGAACATTCACAAACGTGGATGTGCTGCCATTTCTTTCCACTAAGGTCTTTGATTTGCCAAGCGCTCCCTCTGAGAGCTACTGGCAGCTGAGCCAAACTCCCCCCACGCCACCTCCTCCCCGAGCACTGAGAACACCCCCAGAGTGCTGAGAAATTGCCCCGCCGTGTCCCCTTGAAATGTGTGTGAATTCCAAATAATGCTCTGCAGCCAAACAGCAGTTGGCACAGAGCCAGGGTGAAGGGCTCGAGAGGGACTCGCTCCCACGGAGAGCAGGGAAGGACGGAGATGGCAAGGGGGACGGTACAGGGAGTCCGGTTAGGATGGCAAGTCAAACAGTGTGCAACATTAAACTGTAGTGGAGAGCTTTTTTATGTTGCACTACCTTTGTCTTATCAGCCTTAATTAGGTAGTGCAGACAAGATTTCCATATTGCTCAGCTGCCAGCCTGTAAATTCAGCCTGAAATAAAAATCTGTGCTGCAGTCCAGTAGCAATTTAACATTTCCTCCTTCACTTCACCTGCAACTCACTTGGCTTTATACATTACCATGTATGAGTGGCCTTACAGAGCTAGACAACTGGAGAACTGATGATGCAGGATGTGCTACACCTGCTGTTATGTAAACTTAATAACTGATAAAGATAAATATTGATTAAAATATCAGAGGAGAAGTAAAAGAATCACATATTACACAGGATAAAATTTCATAAACAAACCCAATAGCAGCTGCAGTCTTGTGTCAGATCCCTTGGATTCATTAGTCACAGCGTGTGCTCGGTGTTTAACAGAGCTAACAGCACAACATGCAAGAAAACAGTGGGAAAAAGACATGAGGCATAAAAAGCTTTCAAATTGCATTACATTCATAGTAGACACACTATTTAGGTGCAGTGCCAACATTTACCACCGAGGTCAGAAGTATATTCAGGTCACATCTTACACATTGTTACTATAAGAAGCCAGTTTGTAAAAATCATTCATTTCAGTTGTAGCCTAACGTCTGAGATACTGGGAACTTCATCTATGATTAGCAAAGCGAAGCTACAAGCCTAGAGTTAGACACATGGGCGATACAGGTGGCCAGGCATGGGCGCAGACTCAGAGAGGGGTGGCACATTTGAAGTACATGTAAAAAGTAAGTTAAACCCCTAGTTGTAAGAACTAATAACCATACATTATTAAGAATCTAATTGTTTATTTAGTGTAAAAATGAGACACGCATAGTGTTTTCCTTAGCTAACTTTAGGTGCACTCCTCATCTACTCAGCAGGCAGTTGAGTAACTGGATGTGAAATCTCGCTATGCTGCTGATATGACCTGAATGCAGCGTAAAGCTCATCAGTAGCCTCTAATGCACCGACTCGCTATGCTGCTGATATGACCTGAATACAGCGTAAAGCTCATCAGTAGCCGGATTATTTGCTGTTCCACCTTAACTAGAAAAGCCAGATCACTTTCAAATATGTTTGATAGTTTCATTCGTAGCCTTGTAGTGTGCTAGCCTGCAGTACAAGAGTGAAGCAAGTACAGTACGTGTGAGAGGTATTCTGAACAAACACCATTTAGAAAGTGCCTGGCTTTAAACTTAGGACATTAGACTATACCACGGTGCCTTGTGCCGGGTAGGTCTGCATCAGTCCCTGAGGGGTTTATCTCACAAAAGTTCAATGAAGTCTTCAGAGTGACAGCACAGCACTTACGATATCTGGAAGGAATTCCTCTGGGAGAGGTGTGAAGGCCATGTTAGATAACAGCTGGAATGTAGTGCAAGATTAGGTTATCGACACCTTCTGTTCAGAGGAAGTAACACTTAAAGTTTAAACAGCACTGTGTGAGCTCTCTGACCAGAGAAGCAGCACTCCCCAACATCAAATCACGTTCCTCTTCGCTAAAGCATCTCAGAGCAGCGCTTAGTGCTCATGGTCAACATGAGTGTACTGTGTGGTTTACCAATGGTGTAGGACAGGATTTCAGTGATCTTTCTGTCCAGCAGCTGGAATTGTAAGTGAGTGAACATGCAGAACACAGCTCGCAGTGGTAGTGACACTTACAAGGAACAAGACGGACGATAATAACATGTTTGCCAGAGGAAAAGGCAACAGGAATTCACAAAGTGCAACCTAAACACTGACATGATTTATTGATCAGCTGACTGACATGCAATCTATCAATAACTGGTCAATCATTTAACTTAGCAATCAAGCGAATGTCAAAAATGTCATTTGGTTCCAGCTCAAATGTTTTTATATTCTGCTTTGGTCTTTTTTTAATAATTGTAAATTGAATAGATCTGTGTCTTGGATTTAACTATTTGTCCATTAATTGAAAAGGCTCTATAGTGATTATTGATATAAATATCTGTTAATTACCCCCTTACTGAACTTAGTGACATGCAGGATCAAACACAACACAGTGGTATGCCAGTGCTAAAAACTGCTTTGCTGAACTGATACTAACACACTTCTGTGTTACATTTTAATAAAAAAAACTGAAGTAGCAGCTTCAGGTTTCCTGTTTTAGTGGGTGTAAAACACAACTTTATGCTCTGTTTAAAGGCAAAGAGCTGTGTTGGTCAGGGAGGTGAGGCGTTGCAGGGGGAGCGTTATACACCTGTATGATACAGCCACATTGAGCTGACGTGAGCGGCTTCATTTATTTTCCAGCCCATCCCAAATTCGAGAGTGAATAGTAGTGAATGCTCATGCTAACAAGGCAGACAAATGTCTTCTTCCCGTGGGAGTCCACATTCCATCCATCGCCCTACATAATTGGTCAGTGCAGCACCTCATCATAATCATAATCATAATCATAACCATAATCACCTTTATTTGGCCAAGTATGTTACACACAAGGAATTTGTTTCTGGTACAGAACCGTGTTTTTTGGAATTAGGTTTAATGACGATTTTAACAAAAAGCACTTAAACCTCAGGAAATGACTACAGCTGTGGGTCTTCAACAAACTTGGTTCTACGTTGGTCTCCTATTTCAGTTATTGTCATTTAATTCTGAACATTCTGTTGTTTTGAATGGTCTCCTTCATTAAGGGAGAGGTGACAGTGGTGCAGTGGGTAGAGCAGTCGTCTCCCAACCAGAAGGTTGAAGGTTTGAATCTCGGTGCCTGCAGTCAAAGTGTCCTTGGGCAAGACACTGAGCCCCCCTGTTGCCCCCGATGGTTAGAGCCATTGGTTGAGTTGGTGCCGCAGATGGCTGCCATCGGTTCTGTACTGGAAACAAATTCCTTGTGTGTAACATACTTGGCCAATAAAGGTGATTATCCTAACACAACTAGCTAAAATGACAACCGCTTTGGGAATTCGATATGCATGCTGTAACAAAGCACTTGCTGAGTCTTTTATTCTGAGGGGTATGTCACGTTTGTGGCAGTGAAGACATTCCACTGTGCCCCAAAACTCATGATGCCGTGGACACGGTTACAAAAATGCGCAAGCAGCAGTTTCTCCGGCAATAAGAAAGAATTTGTTTGATGTATTATCTCACTGCACACTGCCGCGACTCTCCATCGGCATAAAATGGTTGTTAAATTACAGCCAACTATTAATGCAATTGAACAGTCAAACTGGAAGAAGAGCCTGTGTGTGTGTGTGTGTGTGTGTGTGTGTGTGTGTGTGTGATGCTGAGGTCAAAAGTAAAACAGAAAGTGGATTAATCATTGCCACCTGCATTTGGTGGTGCTACGATTTGGATGCTAAGTACAATCCTCAGCCATAGATCTTTTGTTAGACTATCTTGGAAGGACCACACCAACTCCGCTTATGACAAATAGGACTCATACATTAGCTGTAATTTTATGCAGTGCCAAGTTAAGAAAAACAGCCTTGTTTTTTTTTAGCAGCTCAGCAGGGAGGACAAATTGCTCATAGATCTTTGGAGCTGTTAAAGATAGAGGTTGATTATTATTATTATTTGTTTTGCCTAAGGTGTCTGACTTTTTTTTTTTCAAGCATAGAAATGTTTTTAGCTTATACACATTTCTCAGACTTAAAAATGACGTGTTTATCCATCAGAGCAATACTACGGTAGTGGAAGAATTTTAATGGCTTTGTTGGTTTATATTGTGCAAGATGGTTAGAAAAAAAAACATGCTTGATCCTTATCAAGTCAAAGTAACAGCGACCTTGTCCAAAGTAATATATATAAAACTATGAGTAGGTCATATTTATATACTTGGGTGTTTCATTTCTCAGTAGCCAAGCTAAAAACTGGAACCAGGGGAAACCGCCATCCTGACTGTCCTAGGTGAAGAAACAACACCTGAAAAGGGCTTTAAGTAAATAAAATGTATGTGGTGTCTCATTAGTTTAATCTGTACACGAAGTGAAAAGTAACAATTTAACCTTTAGGGGGATGGTATGTGTTGGATGTCTTACACTAGAATTTACTGTCACTCTAATGCAGCCCACGACTCCTCGACTGTTCTGAAACACCAGCTTGGTTATAGTAGACATAATGTCTTAGAAGTTGAAAAGAAGGAAGTTCAGCACATGAAATCCTTTTTTCATATGACAAGAGTCAAAATAATACTACAGTCCTCTGAAATTTGATTTTCCAGTATTTTTAATAGCCTTTCATACTGTAAATGCTGTACCACTACACACTGATGTTTTTTTTCCAGACCTTTGAAACGCTGCCTGAGAAATATTCTTTGCTGAAATTCACATGGCTCCTTGTGTAGTCCAGCAGTTGCATAATTACTTCATAATGAGCTCAACAATATTTCAGCATGTTGCTTGTACTTGACATTACCTCAGCCCAGAGTGAGCCAAGTCAGCCACTGAACTGAAAAGAGGGTGAAAGTGGGTCAAGTGTAGCCTGGTGGGAGGGCGTCCAGCAGGACTTCAAATATAAGGGAGAGGGCCGCTGCCCCATGTTTTCCCCTTTCAGGGGAGGGGGGTCGACCCTGCAGCATGTAGCCCCAATGAAAACCACATGTAGCCCGGGGAGATGGTTCACTCCCGAAACCAGATGTGCACTGGCTCATGTGTCACTCACTTTGTGATCTATGTCTCCGTATGACTGACTCACAGCCAAGTAATCCCTCAGTTTCTTTACGTAAACTGTCAGTCTGCCTCAGTGCCAAAGCCACAAGACAAACGCCCTGACAATCCTCACATTACTTATGTTATTCAAAACCCAAAGATATTCAATATACAATGACTTGAAACAGAAAAAGCATGAAATTCTTAGATCTGAGATAGTGGAACGAATGTGTGCCATTTCTGCGTCATACACGAACACAAATTCTTTAATGGACTAATTGTTATGGCACTAATCCTATACAAACCCGATGTAGTGTCATTTCAGTGTCAGGAGAACAAATTACAATGCAAACCGCAACTCTACATCACACCTATACTCAACCATAATACACAGTGCAACTGAAGTGCAACCACAAATGGTCCAATATATTTGAAGACTGATGTAACATGCATCAATCCTGGCTGCAAGGCGTCTAGGTTATAGAATATTTTAAAGAAGTCAGGGATAGTGCAGTTTACCACTTTACATATTTCACTTTCAGTTACACGAAGCAGAAAGTAAAGGTCAGGAGGAGGGAGTTCAATAGTGTACAGGAGGGAATGAGGTTAACTGTAGGTCACGTCTGATAAAAGTCAAAGACAAACGATACTACAGATTTGTAATGACCTGAAGCTCACCGGTAAGTGATCTTCAGAAGGAATATCCAGCAGCAAAGCAGGAAGGATTATTACTGTGTGGGCCAGGGTCATTAGTCGTGTAATTTGACCATGTGATTGCTGTGCCGTGTGTTTATTACTGGTGCCGCTGCAAGCCTGGAAATCTTATGTATCAGTTTTGACCAAACAGTCCTCTTCTCTCCTCTGTCTTTGAGTTTATTTAATGGTTACGGTGGATGTTTACCTCCTGACTCCCATAAACCTTTAAACCACACTCATCAACCCTGCAGTCAAGAAGATAGTTTGAACTGCTGTTGTTTATGTTGATCTTGCGACCAACCACGCAGGTTTCTGAGCTTTGTACCATTTATCGGTCAGAAGGAAGTTTGAAAAATGGCTTGCTTTGTTGAGCTCCAAAACTAACACGGCTGAATCTGTCATTTCTTTTTTTTGTCTTCTTTCTTTACCTTGAAGTTTGGCAAACATATTCAAAATCCCCAGAGGATGACTTGATGACTGATCTTGACTTTTCTTGTTGCAGCACTTCCAGGTCGAAGTTTTTACTTGTCTTCCCGGACGATTCATCATAATGACTGGTGATCTCCTGACTTTTCCTGTAGCACCACACTGCAGTTGATGTTTTTGGTTAAAGTCAAATGTCTGGACTCTGACTGGAGTGTCTTGAAATTAGGAGAAGACATTCATGGATCCTCTGAATTTTTTTAGCACCATCATCAGGTCAAAATAAACACTGGCAGATATTTACTAAGGTTTTGCATCTAATTCTCTGGCACTAGACAGTGAAATTGCATGTGTTCATATTTACTAAGAAGTCACAGTGGAGTTTTGTGGTTCAGGGATGCAAAAATCAGGGAGGAGAGAATGGAAATGTATACAAATACCCTCATCACCTGATTTACCACTGCTGTGACAGAGTGAACTGCAATTTAGCATCAGGAAAAAGCAGGCATAAAATTTGTGGCACTGCTGTCAGTGTGGCAGCTGTCAATCATCTGAGACCTTGTTAGAGTTAAGAACATGTGTTTGTAAATCACATTGCTCACCAGACCAGAATGAGAGGGACTTTTACAGGCTTTCAGGTCCAACCGTTCAATTACTGAACGAAATGTGATGATTTGACTGGCACGAGATTGTGTGATTGAAGTTCTGAAATGCATTTATTGCTTTCTTCAAGCATGTTAAAGTTTGGTCACTGTAAACTTAGACTTTCTTCTACACTTCCTCTGAATCCACACATGCACGACACCATGCCAATATGCTAAATTACGATAGCAGAGATGGAAAAGAGCTGTGAAATATCAAGTTACCATCTCACTATTTACTTGTCTTACAACTTGGGTTTCTTTCACGCATATGGGCAATGCATGAAATGTAAGTCTGAAAGAAGCAAAACAAAGTCTTGATGTTCCTGTAGATGCTTTGTTTTATATGAAGGCAACTTTCAGGTAGTCCATCCATCCATTGTTTATACTACTTATACCTGCATAGGGTCACGGGGGGTGGAGCCAATCCCAGCTGTCCACCCTGGACAGGTCACCAGTCTATCACAGGGCTGACACTTAGACAATCACTCACACTCACGGTCAATTTAAAGTCTCCAGTCAACCTAAGCTGCATGTCTTTAGACTGTGGAAGGAAGCCGGAGAACCCGGGGAGAACCCACGCAGGCACAGGGAGAACATGGAAACTCCAGGGAAAGGCCCCAGGTCGGCTGGGGCTCTAACCCGGAACCTTCTTGTTGTGAGGCAACAGCGCTAACCACTGTGCCGCTGTGCCGCCACATTCAGGTAGACATTTAGATAAATACCAAAAACAACAGACTGCATTGTAAAACCTGAGTGTTAGCTCTTTAAGTTTTAGTTCTTATACTCTGAGATAAGTTTGATGTAGGATTAAAAATAATTCCATTTCAAAAAGAGAATGCTAATTTAGAAAGCTGACTCTTATTCAATCTGCTGACAACAACAGGGAGGAAACAAAACACATTTCAGAATGTCTTTGGTTATTAAATACATCTGTAGTTTCCAGACAAGTATTAACTAAAGATTTAAAGAGTCATAAATGTGATTCATGTAGTATTTAGCATTGCATCAGGGTTTAGTGTGGCTCCTTGCCTTCTATTTCTCACCAGCCTGGTTAAATCAACATAACAGCAGATAACACAATCTGTTGTGCTTTGAGGGGCCACAACCAGACAATTACAGAACCCTCGTGTCTATTTCCCCCTCCCATAGGTTTGCTCAGTTTTTTTTTTCTTCTGCCCAATTGCACAAGCAGATTGCCCTCGTCTGTAAGGTCTTCCCCAAAGACCCTGGGCAGAAATTGAGTGGAAATTTTCTTTCAGAGAGCAGGGTGATGTGGATCAGGTGAGCTTGGATGTGTGTGTGTCTCTGTGTGTATGCCATGTTACATAATACACCTCCAGCAGGTTAGAACAGTGCAAAAATGAACTCCCTTCAAATATGACATTTTTTGGCTGAGCCCCAATCATACACACACATTATCAAGATACAAGATTTCCACGGGAATATAGAAAACTGGGACAGAAATCTTCTCTTTCATTTTTACCTTTGCTAGATGTTGATTTGTTAAATGTTTGTTTTGATGCCAACAGTAACAGTTTGCAGGCATCCCCTTATTTGTGTTATGTACTCTGCATGAGCCTGTTTAGATATCTCCTGATATCTAAAGACAAAGAAGAAAAATTAAAGATAGATCTGCCAAGAACAGACACACAACATATAAACAGACAATGAATAAGTACAGTTCAGTTGGCCAATTTTCTTTGCTAATTGCTATTTTTTTTTAATTCATTATTGTAGTTTGACCTGATTCTAAGAGACATTATACATACACAATTCCCCAAGTGTACACAAATAAAGAAATCCCAGCACTGTGTGAAAGACCACCACTACCCCATCCATCAACCTTTGGACAAACTAGAATAGTGACTGTGAGCCAGGCCTGATGACCCAGCATCATTATGCTCATATTGGTCAATTCACAGGCCACAGTTTCTGTCCTGTAAAGTAAAATGTCCTTTATGGAGAGAGGGAAAGAAGCAGGGGTGTTGGGTGTGTAGCACTTCTGACTTTCCTGCAGGAGGTCAAAATTAATATTTGATTTGATTTGATTTGATTTGATTTATTCTTTCAAGCATATAAAACAGTTGATATAACAACACACATTTTACACACAATCCAATATCAATTTGCTTATACCTAGTACATGCTTGAATGGAGTAGGAAGGATTCTTACATCACACAAGTGATATACTAAAGAATGGTTACAAAGTGTACACCACACCCACAATAGTCCATGTAGTTAATCATTGAGCCTGTTCTTGCATATATCATGATTTACACATACCTTTATATTTATGTTTAAACTCGTCAATTCTATTACTATTTATTACGTCCACACTTAAATTATTCCATAGTTTTACCCCACTTATGGAAATACAAAATCTTTTTTTGGTTGTACGTATAGCATGAATTTTTTAATTTAACTGACCCCTTAAATTATATCCCCCTTCCCTTTCATTAAATAGTTTTTGAATTCCACCAGGTAATAAATTGTTCCTGGCTTTATACATAAACACTGCAGTCTTATATCCCTCTAAATTGAAAAATTTTAGCAATTTAGACTGTATCCTATAGAAATGATGAATTCTTTAAATTTCCCTAAGTTTAACCAAGAGTTTTAGTTGTAACTAACTTTAACCATGACAGTAGTTTATTTGAAAGAATATGTTGATTTAGTATTAGTTGTGATCCAGACCACAGATGTGGGTAAGTAGGACCCTACTCCACCCCCTTGTTGACTGTGTGGGCCATTATCGTGTGCTGGACCTTTGTTGTCATGGCTCCAACAATAAACACAAAGCGTGGCAGGTTTAGACAAAGACGATTCCAGCTAAAATAACGACGCACCAGTGTAGCAGCACTGGGAAACACGAAACAAACAGCTGTCTCCCATTTCAACGTCCTGTGTTTTGTCATCCACCCATCAACACTGACCTATGTGAACTTTATTGCTCCTCTCATTATTACCAAAACTGCTTGAGGTCGCCTAATTACAACATGTATCGATGATATGCACCTCATTACCACTGCTAGGTGTAGTTTGCTTCTACTGAGATATAATTATGGGTGTGATAACAACTGATAATAGGGGTGATAACATTCAACATGGCTGCACAAAGAGCTGTACAATTTGAACAACAGAACAACCTCTAATCACCAGCTTTACCTGAAAACGGGCTTATAGTTGTTCTTGTAAGTTTGGATGAAGGTTTGGATGCCATTTGATGACTTTAAAATATTATTTTCCCCTGCTAAGGATTAGGTTGCCGATTAACTGAACCAGAAATCTTGGTGTATTTATTCAACTTTCACCCAGTTGTTGTACTGTGTAAGTCCTGCTGAGTTCTTTTTTATTTGGAATGAGAACCATATGAAAACCAGTTGTATTTTTTTAAGACGTGAGTGGAGGCAGGGGGTTGCTTCATAGCACATTTTTCACCAGTGGTAGCACATTCTTTTATATCCCTGGCATGTGCTTTTGTTGCATAACACCATCTCAAACGAAAAGACACAATTTGCCTTGCGGTGTTGATCTAGACTGTGAATATGGAAAACATATGGTGCTGTCAAAAGTCACATTACTGCTGCTCTTGTTTGTTTGGTCACATCCTCAGCTTGGGATTCACAGATGGGACTTGTCTTTCAGATTGACTGGTTTCTGCAGCTACAGTGCAGGGCATCTGCATGCAGGAGAGCAAAATGTAGAAAAGGGCACATCACCAGATATGGGCCATAGCTGAGGTGCAGGTATAGTCGAATGCCACAGACAAGCTGTTTGCTAACAAGACACAGACACTTACATCTGAGGCATTCAGCTGGAATTCTTACCCGGAGAGGCTCTCAGCGAGGAGCTCAGTATCTCGCCTGAAGACACTTCCTGCTATTAATGGCTGTTGCAAGAGTTGAAACTTGTGACCTCACCCATGCAGGGAAAGCCCCTCTTAACATTTAAATTGTCCTGCATTGTCAATGTATGACAGCAACAGCAACAGGACATGAAAATGTGTAAGTCTGAAAGAAGCAAAACAAAGTCTTGAATGGTTTTGGAAAGAAACTGATATCCTGAAGAGTAATTAGGGCTGGGTAAGAAGCCCAGAACCTTTTTTTGAGGCTGACTAAAATGTGTTATTATTGAATTACTACATATTAAACTCCTTTTCCCATGAGTGCATTACAGCACAGGCGTAATATTTCAACAATTTCTGACCCTCCTGACCCACTGACCTCTAGCACAGACAAACAGCGCTGGTGCTTTGGAACGCCAACTTCAAAGCCTCGCCTCATCTGTTGAGATGTGGATTATGTGGACCCACACCATCCACCAACTTTCCTCCCTCTGTTCTCCACAGAGGCAGCGACTGCAGCAGGGCACCTCTGACCAGATGTTGGCCAGCCCTAACGCCGGGGGTCAAAGTTCAAGGGACTGATAGTGGGGGTCAGGGAGGGTTTGGTGGGGAGGAACACAGCGGCTGTTGAACCAGACTGTGTAGCACTTCATCAGCTGGAGATAAACAAACTGTGCCCTCCTCTGACCTGGTGTGACTTGAGTTAGGGCTGCCATGATGGAGGTCTGCTAATTGAATTCTGCCACTACTAAGAAATCGCAGGAATTCACTTCGTAGTTTCACTTAAAAATGAACTAACAGATGATTAACTCCAAATCAAAACTCAAAGCAAACTATTGTTCACGGTAACAAAGGAACATGTCACCTAGTGCCAGCTGTGTGGCCTATGACTCATTCAAGTGTTTTGAATATTTCTAGACAACAATGGAGCTCTATAGCTCAGAGGAATAAGATATATTAGGCTCCGTACCAGATTCAGATCGTGCCGACAGTCTGACTGAAAGGTGGGGAGCAGAGACAGTGGAAAGTTACTATTGTTTTACTGTTGTTTGTTGTTAGAGGTTGTCACTGTTGTGTTGTTGCTAGAGGAGATTTGGGCCAAATGAGATTCAGAATGATTTTCACTCCCCAGGAAATTTTTTGATTACATTTGATACAAGTCATTTTGAGCCTGGGCGCATTGCTGGATGGCTTGTGTGTGTGTGCTTGCTCATGATTTAAAATGTGAGTGTGTATGTACACAGTATGCATACCCCTGTGTGTGTGGGTGTGTGCTTTATGTCTTTTTATATGTATATGTCTCTATGTATACATGTATATGTTGCCAAACTATATGCGCTGATTTATGTGTCTGTGTATATTTACCTTTGCTGTCGGCCGCTGTGTTTGTAAGCCTTAACCCATGCTAATGACACATATAGGTGTGTTTACATTTTGCCATATTGCGAGTGACACATGTAAACTACAACACAAGACTGAGAATGTATTTGCCACTTATTTTGCCATTAGCACTAGATAACGCCCAATAAACTCTCTCCGGGGCGGCCGATCCTTCTGCAGCCATCATAATCACAGCATTTGCTCTATCCATCTCAGCACTCCATTCAAGCTAACAGCATTACTATTCATCATCAGTATTCACACCTGTCCAAATCCATAACCTCATTGCCTGGAGGGATGAAAAAAAGGAAAAAAATAATAATAAAAGAAGTCATCGTCATCTTGCAGAGAAGGGAAGATTTCAATTCCCCTTTGCCTGCGTTCCCTCCACGCATTTGTCATACATCAACCAGACAAGTGAACTCCCTCCTCTCCTCACATGCAGCTCCTCTCTGACCTGGCTAGCTTTTTCCTTACTCATAAATAGAGCTAAATGAAAACCATCCCAACCCAACCCCCCCGCCCTCCCACCCTCCCATCGCTCTTGTCTCTCTGCAACCGAAACTCATTTCCTCTGCAGAGTGTATCAGTGAAAAAAACTACACACAATATTGCAGTCAAAGTCGCCCTGCCTGCCCCCCTCCGATCGGCCCAGACAAAGAGTGCACATTTCTCAAGGAATTCCATGAACGTGGGAGTGGACCTGCAGATGCTGGAGAGCTGTCACCCCTTAAAACACCCAACCCATTCCCAAATGCCCCCTCCACCCATTCCATGTTTCCCATTTTTGTGTTTGTTTTGTGATGCGAATGTACAAACAGATGCAGGAAGGCACACATGCACAAAGGCACTCAGACAGCTGGGCATGTACACTTGTCTGAGTATACACACACACACACACACACACACACACACACTGTTGCAAACATGTCCACTGGTCATGGTTATATTCTGTCTCCCTTTGTAGAGAGAGAGAGAGACATACAGCTACACACAGACACGCACTATTACAAACATGGTCATTTGTCTTCTCTCTGTATGTGTGTGTGTGTGTGTGTGTGTGTGTGTGTGTGTGCATTTGAGAGTGCATCTGATGCACACGTGGGTGAACTCATTTCCTCAGTGCTGTGTCTAAACTGTCACATAAACACACAACAATGGACACACACACACACACACACAGACTACTGCTATAAAACTCTTCACTATGTGCATGCACACACCTATACATGCTGACACATGCATATACACCAATAATACATACACCAGCTCCCACCTTATACTTGCTGACACACGTGTACACACACACACACACACACACACTCTTGGGCACCCCAGGGCCTGGGCCCTCTGTTTTTCCATTACAGAGCCTGGCAGTAGAACAGTTCAGCGCTACCAGAAACATTTGCAGCAGTGGGAGACAGATCTGATGGCTGAACTCATAAAAACCTGATCCACTAAATCACAAAAACACAGGGAGATCTTTCACACACCAAGTCTGTTAATGTGTTGTACAAGTTTCAGGCATGTTTGAACAAATCTGGCAAAATAAGATGGGAATAATCATAAGTTTTGATGATATCTAAGATGTATTTTTTAAAGAACAATTTTGATACATGTGTATTCACCAGAGAGTGGGGGCTGTCTGAAAGCACTCCAGACACGCTTACATTATTCTTTATTTTTTGGCTGAACTTTTGGTTGACTTTAGACTGTAGCAGAAAATACAGAAAGTACATAATAGGCTGCTTGGGACCAGACGGTTCTAGGGACTACCCCACTAGGGAGCTCCCCCAAGAACTACGTACGTACAGTACCTCCATGGGCTTTTTTCTGACAGTGAGGTGTCTACAATAAGCCAGCCGACTGTTAGCGATTAGCCAACAACAAGTGATGATACATTACCAGTGAGTTTTTTCTTTAAATGTTGCTAATGTTAACAGTATGATGACCCACTAAACCTCTACAGAGGCTTCCATTGGTGGACTTCACCTTCCCATGTTGCTGTTATCACCATTGTTTCATAGCTAACAATGTTTTTAAAAAGTGGCAGTTAGCATGCTGTAGTCAACGTACACATATGTAACTCATGGTTCCATTTGTGCTTGGAGATTACCTACCCTGAGGCAGGAACTATAAAAGTCCATGAGAATCATTATCATTCTCACTTCCTGCAGTGTAGACACACAAGAAGGGAGTACTGTACTTTGTTCAACAGTTCTATGAACTATGAAAAAGTTCCCCCTGTCTGAAAGGACCTATTGTCAAAGTGTATTTAAAAACGGTGCCTATCCACACACACTGAATGAATCTTTTCTTTTTTCATATGCCAACTGTACTGTCACTACTGCACTGCTACTGTGATGGCCCAATGTGACACATTTTACTGTTTAAATTAACCATAGGTGAATGCTGACGACAGTGCAGAGGGAGTGGATCTGATGGACTTTCCACTTGTAGAATTGTAGAAAAGTGGCAGTTGTAATGATTTCCAAAAATAGTACAATTTCTTGGAAGCAAAAAACTCCAATATAACACACTTCCGAGTTCATCTACCTGCATACTACTGTGAAAATGTTCCAGTCGTCAAACGGTTGTCATTCCTCATGCACAATCCTGCAGATTCCTCTAAAAAGCTTAGAGGGACTTAAATAGGATCTAACAATATTTGACTCAAATACCATATGAGGCCCAGTCAGTTGCAGTGTGCATGCAATGATATCAGCCACTTTTATTGGGCGACATTTCAAGAGCACTTGCAATCTAGAGGGTGAATTCCAAGGGTATTTCATGGAGAGTTTCAAGAGAGAATACAACTAGACAGGCTTGTGTTGTAGTTAATTAACTGTTTCAGTTGTGTACTTAGGTTTTAACTCATGTTAATTTGCACTTATTTCAGGTTTTACAAAAGAGTTTTCAATTATATTTGAATTTGTGAGAATAAGAACATGAGAAGCAAATGTGTATGTCCATAATAAAGTTTGAATTGAGATTCATTTGGGATTAAAATGGACCGTCACCTCCAGTGATACCAAATCAAATGTTTACTAAAACGTCCATAAAGTAGAATGAAACCCACTTTTTAAAACTCTAAACGTCTTTGTCACTGAAAAGTATCTACCACATTTTTTTATCAATTTGTCGTGATCAGAATTTGTTAGCCAATAAAAAGTGGGATTCAACACTACTTGCTTCTGTTAACCAGTCATTTTGAACCAGGAGCAGAGCAGCACACTCTGACACAAACTCACAAAACACAGACAATTTAGAAGTGATGTATGTCTTATTACATAACACGCTCAGGCATTTTGATTGGACTTTTTCTAAAGCCTCCCTAAAAGCCTCATTTATAGAAGCAGGGCTGGGATCCAACAGGCCAGCTGTTTCTTTAATCCCCTCGCCCAGTTTGGTGCTGGACCAGACCAGAAACAGTAAATACCACTGCAGAGAGTAAAGGACTGAACAGCACCAGACTACATTCATACACCGCAGGCAACAAAATTCAATAAGCCCATTTCTACACACATTTTAGAGACAGTCATTAGCTGAGACGTGAACCCAGTTACACCAATCGCTGAATCATTAAATCAGATTTTTTCACGTGTTCTTGCTTATTGCATAAACACTCCTATGGGGTTTGAGCAGTAACCAATTACATGAAATAGGATCCCCAATCTTTGCTGCCCGTTTTTCATCTCTCTCGTGTTTCCTGTCACACCCAAATATATGACACATTCATCAACATTCAAGCTATATAGGAATGTTGATAGTATTTGCTGCCAGCAGCTTTTCCGCTCGTACTTGCTGCTTGTATCGTTAGCAATCTGAGTTATACATGCCATATCTAGCTAGACAAAGGGCTTCTTTCAATATAAAAATATTACAGCATGGTCAAACCAGGAAACATACCATATAGTTAGGATTATATCAGTCAGCCACACTGGTTTCATGGCTCTATGGATGGTAATTATGGTCAGTCAGTCCACCACAGAAATATCTTGACAGCTACTGAATGGATTGCCATAAATTTTTGTATAGACATTTATGGCCCCCATTGGAAAAATTGTAATAACCTTATGGATCTCAGGACTTTTCATCTAGGGCAACTGTTAGGCCACATATCATTTTGACTAGCCTAGGGTCATCACCTCAGCCTCTGGTGTACTTGTGTTTGTGCTATGTAGTGTCAGAATCAGGACATCCGCACAGAGGTCCACACTGGCCATTTGGGATATGAGCAAAAATGACAAAATTACCGTAACACTGACTTTCATGGCCTTGTGGATCCCTTTAGCTTTAGTCTTGTTTTTAAGATAACTGTTTTGTTTGATGTCATCATCCAGCAAACCAAATCCAACTTTGGGATCTGTTTTATCAAATCTTTGAAACACAGTCTGAACCTAAGAACCGCAACAATAGTGTAAAAGGGCTGGCATGTAATCGCTACTGGCATCTAATCGCTTTATTTTAGCTGATACCAATTGCCCAGATTGGCTCCAACACTGTCCTTACGGTTACATCTCTGGTGGGAAGCCTTTAATTGTAACTAATTCCAATGCCATATTTTCATGCACAGAATTATAAATCGGTACTTACTAGAATCACTATCATATGATCTAACCTACGTTTTGTTATCCTGGATTGCAGCGACTACATTTAGTGTCCCCTATGTCTGTCTCAGAACTTTGCCACTGCAAAATCAAAAGAATAAAATCTTGTGGGAAACATTAGATACTTAGAGTCATTCAGAACTTCTTTGCTATGAAATGGCCAATTAGATTGTGAATATGAGCAGAAATATCAGCCACTCAATCAAAATCATCATTATCATCGTTGTTGACAGCCCAGTCCTTCCTCAGATTGTTTAGACTTCTCATTAGCAGATATTTAATTCAAATATACTATCTCTGCAACACTCCCCTGAATATATGCGGCTTCATATGCGAGTACCATGGCATCCAGCGCTGCCTCCGCAGACAGCATCTCCATGGTGATCTCGAGTAATGAATAAGTGTGCCACAGCACAATCAGCTGCTAGCTCATTAGCGCATATTTATAAACCCGATGCGGCAGCACCACACTGTATGAAACCGCCTAGGCTGGAAAAACCCTGTTCGTGGTAGGGGCTGAAAGAAGTTACAGGCCAGTTCAAAACTGGCATCCAGTAATGAACAACAGATTGCTATGGGAACAAGGTCATTGCAGTTATTACCTTCCTGGGCAAACAGCAGGTGAACAGTGGGACTCAAAAGCATTGCAGAACATACTGTATGTGACTTTTACATTGGCCTACCTTCACATACTGAAGTTTGTAAATGAAAGTGGAGTAAGAGTTTACATTAATTATATGAACTGCATTGTTAAAGCGTCTTAGTGTCTCTCTGCACTTCAGTTTCTAGAGACTGAGGCTTTTCCCTTCACTAAATAAAATGTATGTGGATGAGATCTGAGAGGTTCATTTTCAACTAGACTGAAATGGAACCTAGGTAAATCTGACAATGCATATGAGTTTTTTCTAGAGCAATGGAAAACAGGAACATTTCAGTATTCATGCTTTATAATCCCAATCAACTCTATTTCCAAGGGAAATATTACTGGACTACATTTTCAAAAGTACATAGACACCATGCCAAGTCTAAACATAAATGGTTGTCCCATTCTGGTGTGGATGAGCTTCCCTGGCCTGCACAGATCCCTGATCTCAACCCAATACAACACCTTTGCGATGCAGTAGAACATCAGCTGTGAGCCTGGCCTTAGCGGCTAACTTCTGTAGCTCATGTCACTAAAGCTCTTGTGGCGGAATGGAAGCAAATCATGCAGCCGGGTTCCAGACTCTTGTAAAAAGGCAGAAAGGTGGTGAGCGGGGGCTGTTACAGAGGCAGATTAAAATCCCTAGCCTTCTGTATGAGATGGTTAATAATCACAACAGTTCTGCTGTCCACAAACATTAGGCCATATGGTGTACTGGCTGCTATGAACACTAAATGTGGGCACCTTTCTAACCCATCACATGTGTAGCTAACAGAGTGGCTTCTATAGTATGTCTAGAAGTCAAACACACCATGAAAAGTATTTAACAGAGGGTGGGAGAGTGTTGTTTGTGAAATCAAATCTATCACCCCCTGTGCAGTAACTTTATGATAATGGAAATTGTCAGAGGTTAGTAAATAGGGATGGCAAAGTAATTTGATGCCACGTGTCCCTCCATCCCCAAACCCCCACACTTCTAAACAATCAGCCAGGGTAATGAAAGTGATAATGGTAATCTTTACGGCCCACCATGCCAGCCCAAGACACCAGCGACCCCCGGCACTCATTTAATTAGCTTTCTTCTCTTTCTTCTCCTGCCTGTCTTTCATCATCCTCGGCCCTATAAACTATTAATGGCCTCTTAAGCAATTTAGCTTGATCACTCAAACCAGTCTGCATTCAGCTTGCCTGAAAATGTTTGGAGAGATTAACAGGAGGGTGGGGGGGATACTCGCCTGCAAAATATTGAAATAAACCACATTTTGGGGGGTGGGGTGATTAATCTCCATCAAAAGAGCTTTATCATGGTCTGGGCACCCAGCGAGAGCAGAGGGCCGAGAGTATTTTCCTTTTTATGTGATGATTCAACTAGTGCTTGGCAGCGGAGTTCACATGCCAAAGCATGTAAGTGATACATCTGTTGTGCTCATGTAATGAGGTTTGAGTTGAGGCAACAAACCGCAGAATAGTCCAGAGAAACGGTATTTATAACACAGTCAGCACTGCAGTGGAAAGACCTTAAATATAATTCCCAAATTTGGTGATTTTTATGTTAACTTGAAATATTTATGGTTTCATTTGTTTATGGCTCCGTTCAAAACCGAGAATGATATTTGAGGAACTGACTTTCCATTGAAATCAAGGCTGTTCATTTTGAATTAGCTGAAAATGGAAAGGCTAAAAGGGTGTCATACAAATGCAGCAGTATTCTGACAATAATGTGACTAAAATGAACTGACAAATGAACTTAATATTTACTAAGGCCAGAATCATGTGTCAGTTAATAGTTAATCTAAGCAATATACATAATGAACAAAAAGACTGAATAACTAAGTCCCTGTTCAATGCTGGAAATACAGTATATCACATTGTAATTTCTGATCATTTATTATTCAAACGTTTCATTCCAGCATCTGCTTTCACATACAGTCAAACCCAATTTCCCAGTGTTGGCCATTAATCAGCAAAATGTACGTGGTTCTGAGTTCAGCGTTTTGCTCAAGGAAACATCAGCAATCAATTGACAGCGAACCAAAGGGAGTATTCCTTTTCCCAGACGTTCCAGGAAACCGAGCAGTCTTCCGGTCAAAAACCCACTTTGTTGCTCCTTAGAAACCTCTGACCATCTATGTCATGTTGACCTCTTGGGATGTGACCCATGACTAAATGAATGACTCAGTCACTTCCATCCTGTGGCTGCTATTGTCACTGTCAAAGACACGCAAACTACCAAAATGTAAAGACCTGGAAAGAAAATGGTCAACAATCACAGAATGTAGATGAAGAAAATCCTCCGTTAATATAAAACCAAAACATTCATTCAAAGAATAAAAGTAAAAGCTAAGCGCTTGTGCTGACTTCTTCTTGTAACTTTTCTCAGTCTTCTAAATGAAACATCTTGGGTGAGTGAGTGAGAACATGCTGCTTAATCTAAATGAAATGAGGTAATCATCATTGCAAAAGAGGACTCCATACATAGATGATGTCTGTCTTTGGGAAATTCTTAACAAATGCAGAGTTCATAAAAGTGACAGGAACTTCCATCTACTGCTAGAGGAGCTGTGCAATTTATGGCCCAACACATTTTGCAAAATGTGACTGGATGACAAACACAGGAAGTTCATCGTGAGTGAATTAAGTGCTTTCATTTTATCAGTGCAGCCAAGACATGGGTGTCCCCTAATTTAAATAAAAGGCTTTCCATCCTATCTGCACTTTTGTTTAACCAGAATTAATTGTTAAATACCCTGTTTAGATGCTTCAGCATTCCTCATTGGTTCCCTCTTCCACACCCAGCCCAGAGATTTTCAAATATACTGTCATTATAAACAATTCTAAATGAAAACAAAGATTGAGTCATATATAAGAAGTGGGTTGAGAAACTTATAAATTGTGATCAACCTACATTGACTTTGGCTCCAATAAGCAGCACAGTGGCTTGTTGTGGCCATGAACAGGCTTCGGGAATGAAATATCTCCTCCTGTGAAAATGATCTCCTCTGCCTTTTGTCTAGATGCAGGATCAATGCCACGACATCAGCTCATATTTTCTGTACCGGACTAGTAAACTGTTCAATTGAAAACAGATTTTTTTCCCATTTACCATTTCTGCCAAAGGGCATGTACATGCTCGCACCACAGTAAAGGATTACCAGTGTTCCCAGTAATGAAGTGCGCTCAATTTCCTGTTGCAACATCAACCATTACATAGATGATAGAACATGTTTGTCATCTGTACATCAATAGTGGTGAAGTATGTCTTAAGAAGTGCCTGTTGTGGTTTTGGTAGACATAAACCACGTATGTGCAAAACATAAGGCTGCAGTGATATTTTCACGGTTTTTGAAGGCCCAGAATTAGTCACATTGCTTAAGCACAAGAAAGTCAAAGTAAATCATACAATTTACCCATTTTGCTAGTGATGGACTCCTGTCCTTCTCAGGCTCGACTTCAGCCTCCCTAAGAAATTCATCCTGACCGCTTTTTTCTTCATCACCTGAGGCGGTTTCCAGTAATTCAATCAGTACCATCAATTTCAATGTTTACCCTTCTGGTTTCGGCTCTGGTTTCAATCTAATATGTCCAAAATTAGGCCAGTACGTCCATTTGTTGTTGAGTTAACATTTATGGATGCCACATTTTTCATTTTCTGTTTTTCCATTTGTCCTCAAGTTGAGCATGGCCTCAAGATCTGTGCAAAATACACAAGCTTTCATTATGCATAAGTGGAAAAATTTATTTCAAACAAAGGTATTATTTGATGTTTAATACAAGCTAAAATGTCCAAAAACTATATGCATTTGTAACACAGGTAAGCATGACCACAATCAAACCTAATGTGATAATAAAAAAAAAATCTCTTTGACGTTGTATAAAAGCTTTCACTTGTACAACATGCGTGCAAAATGCTAATGGACACGTTTTGTATCTATTAACATGGTGACCTCCACCTAGCAATGTGCCTGGGGATATTAACAGCAGGCCATTCGACAATAATGGGACCTTTAATCTGAGCCTGAGCAAAACACATGAATGTTCCCAGTCAGAAATCCCATTCACAAACAGCAGGGGACCAATCACAGTGAGACAGAGTTCAATTAGATAGAAATGAAGCACATCTGTCGAGGTTGACGGGGTTTTACATTAACAGCATAACATGAGAAATACACCCATTTTCTTTAACCTTTGGTCTGTGAGCTGAGATTACAGTTTACATTTAACAGTGGCTTTAAATGGAACAAAAATTGCACTTGTATCTGTTGGCACGGTGAGGATACACGTTAGGCACGGAATTTCCATATTTAAAAAAGCTTTTTTTGACCATCAGAAGGGAGAAAGGAAAAGACAGACACATTAACAGAAATGTAACCCTGATGTATTATTAGTTTATTAAGCTGTTATGGTTGGACGTTAGCGCATTAATGCCTGGGTACACATGCTACAAACACATTGGATTAGTGGCTAACTGATGAAATTAAGTCCTGTTTAAACAACCAAACAAAAAACATTTCCTTCACTTTTATTGTCCAAGTGTGTCCAAGGCTTAATATGGTTTAATATGGAGAATCAAGAATAGCACGGTGGCTCAGTGGTTAGCACCGTTGCCTCACAGCGAGAAGGTTCCAGGTTCGGGCTCCACCCAGGACCCTTCTGTGTGGAGTTTGCATGTTCTCCCCGTGCTTGCGTGGGTTCTCTCCGGGTACTCCAGCTTCCTCCCACAGTCCAAAGACATGCAGCTTAGGTTGATTGGTGTCTCTAAATTGCCCATAGGAGTGTGTGTGTGGTTGTTCGTCTATGTGTTAGCCCTGTGATGGATTGGCGACCTGTCCAGGGTGTACCCCGCCTTTGCCCGATTACTGGCTGGGATTGGCTCCGCCCCCCCCCCAAGCAAAATGAATGGAGAATCAACCACATAGTTTATGTGGAGTGGAAAACTATAGGTTATTCAGTTGATCCAGTGTTCATAAGAAAACATAGTGCAGGTTTACAATATTTTACAGTCTCTCAGTTGCTGGACTCATCGCATGCTCTGCTAATGGAAGGCCAAATCTCAAACCAAATCAGCCTGGGTTGTGTCCCACTGTGGCTAGCTACCTTGGCTGATAGCTTACTAAAGCCAAAGACTTCTTTTATAACTAATGTAACACAATGGTTATTTAGCCTCATGAAAGCATTTACTGTATAGCTTGGGTACATGTTCAGAGTAGCTAGTATATGCAGCAATAACCACACGGCTAAAAAGAATGTAACAAAAACTCAAACTTTATCCAAATAAAATCCAATAAGAAAGTACCGTGCACATGGAATCTCAGACAAACTGGAAATACAAGCAGAAACACTACAGCAAAGAGTGTGTAGCATCACGTCTGCAGCAGAATACTGAGAAATACAAAGTTCCAGCTTCAATGGATTACACAATATCATATGAAGTTAATTAAATTTACAAAGTAATTTTGTGACATTTTTTTCAATTTTCTTGAAGAAGTAGAGGTTTTTAAGGAGCTTATGTCAGACTAAGAACAGCGCTGAAATGTGTGTCAGTCATGTGGGTTTCAAAAACACCACACAATGGCAAAGATGCTTCCAGAGTATGCATCATATATGGTAAGTAGGTAATATGCTGCATCTACAATCACGGCATGTTATTGCACCAAATGAGCTGATCTTATGATGCTTTCCTCAGTGTGCCTTTAGGAATCAGAAGACTGTTGTGCTGTCAGAACATCATCTCTATGGTGGAACACTGCTCTCTGGGCCAAGTTCCATTCTGAAATGTCATCCCAAAACATGTTGCACCAAGTAAGTAATACAGCAACTGTTTTCACTTTGTCAGGTGTGAATGCTTTGCTGCCAATATTCAGCCATAAAATTCTTTTGCAAACGATGCTTTTTTTTCTGTAAATGAATCATGTCCATAACAGGTTACCTATATTTCACATTTAGAGCCTAATTAATAACCTTTTCTGAGACTGTGTTAAATCCAACCACTGACTTGGAGCCACACATCATGTCATTCTAACCTTTAGGTCACTCCTGTCTGCACACTGCCTTCCTGAGAACTGTCCCTACACCAAATCAGGTTATTTAGCTCATATTCTAAAACGCATTCAAGACTGCAGCCATTTAGTCACCTCATACACTTAGTCTTTACTGAAACATACACAGCAGTCTAAGTGAGCGGCTGTTGTTGATTACAAAATCCATGAAGAAAAGCATTCCTCTCGCTGCATCTGCACCTGCATTGATTGAATGAGGGACTATTTGTTTAAGATGATCGAGATGATTACATGGTCCGGATCATGCTGCAGTATTGCATAGGGTATGATTTATGGATAATCCATCACCCTACATGTTTTTACAAGATAATATTGGATTTGGGAAGCCCCTTCATATTGGCAAGAGGGGGGCAGAATGAGTTCACAGTGGAGGTTTATGTATAGTACAATGATTGCATTTTCAAACAGCAGTTTCATCCGCCCTCAGGATATTTGTTGTCATGATGATGGCAACAAATATCCCAGTTCATTTCTCATAACTGCTGGACTCCCATATGCATTATTTTGACCATAAACAAACATAAAGCCCCATAGTGTGCTTTGCTAAATGAGGTGAATTACCATTAGGAAATAGCCTGCTAGACACTAGTATTGAGTGGTATTATGGAATTAATGTGACAATACATCATACAAGCAGATGAGCTACACCTGCTTCACAGCACTCACAGGTTGTTTCTCTTGGTATTGCATCTCACTGCTGTTTTCTCTTGCATAAAAGGCTCCTACATGGTTTCTCTTTCCCCCTAGGAAATGACCCTAAGACTAAAAGACAAATTAAAGCTGGGAACACACGTTAAGATCAGTGATCTCTACAAACACTAGACACTCTACTCCAACATATACTGACATGCTACACAATAAGCTGACTACCGTGACCACAGCTGCAATACTAGCAAATAGAGATGTCCTGATCTGATACTAATTATCTGTATTGGCGCCAATCCGGGCATCTTTCACAGGATCCGTACCAGCCAGAATAAAGCCGGTCCATTTCCGAACCTTATCTAGAACCACAGTCCTGTATACGAGCAGAGCCAGTTGTGTTTTTGAGACACATGTGTCACGCAGCTGATAAGCTGCTGTATTAATCAGTCCAGCCTTCTACACTGCCGGCATGTTGGCTGGCATATCACTCACTCTTTATGCGACCTGAAGCCTATTTTTAGCATCAAGCCTAAACTGCTCCACAGAATCCACCAGAACAATGAAAGCTCACCAGAGATATACATCAAGCAAAAACAGTTAAAAGACACCTTCTATACCATCTCTTACATTAATCCTACTCAACATGGCAGTTCTGTTGATAGTGTGGGTTGGACGTACATGCAAGTGTAGCCAACAATTTTCCCAGTCTCTATAATTTCTTGGAGTTTTGGAAAATAGTTTTCTCTTTTCCAAAGTGTCTCTGTAGGCTCCACTGTGGGTTTTTGTTCACCAAGGGCTTCCTACGCACGAGCTCAGTAGAGACCAGACACGAGCACAAACCTCCCGCAATGTGCCGTGCACATACTGTGCTTGTGGTGTAGACACAGCAAGTTTTATGCTTTTGTCCATGATGCTGGTGACAGCCACCACCTTTTGTTAATGAAGTGTTATTAAATGGTCAAACAGGGAGATCCACACTGGACCTGTTACACAAACTGTGTGTTCACATACTGATGAAGTAGTAGTTAGTGTCTGGGCTGTAGCTCTGAGGGTGTATTGTCCAGCTGCCAGATATTCTTTTATTCATATCAATAATTTAAGCTAATAACGTTCATATTCTGGAACCAGGACCCGATCCAGTATTTGGATCAAGCAGCTCTCAGAAAATAGTATCAGATCGGAATCAGCATACTTCATATTTTTGTTGCAGAAAGGAAAAGAAACCTACAATACATTTGAATGATTGTTGTTTTTACACCTTGGTTTTTATGCAAGTTAAAAACCATATAATGTTTTAACTGGATACAGGTGCACAGAGCCAGAGTGGTTTGTCTGGTTTCCAGTCTAGCAGCTGGTTCATGTTGACTGTACGGACATGGGGGCGGTATCGGTCGTCTCATCAAACTCTCGGCACAAAAGTGAATAGGTGTAATTCCCCAAATGGGCAAAAAACATCACAGCTAATGTTCTTATGTGAGCAACAACAACATGTAAAAGAAAATATGTTCACCATATGTTGTGCTGGCCATTCACTGGAAACCAGTGGTTCAGCTAATGCTTTGAAGCTAAAAAGGAAAGAGCCACTTCCTCTGGTAAATTCCTGAGTGGTGATGATGACGGACCAATTAGCCTGACTCATTAGCTTTCGAAGAGCATTAGAAAATAAATATGTGGCAGGATGGACTTTGTTCTGAGTGTTTTTGCATTATTGATTGAGAATTAATGGCGGAAGCAGCTGTCATTAAAAGGGTAAGCAATGGCTCCAGAAAACCTTAGTAATGGCATTCTGGGCCATTTAAGAGTCAGCTAGATGGCTGTTAACCACTTAAGGGCTGGAGCAGAGCACGAGACTGAGAAACAGGAGGTTAGAAAGAGCTGTGACTGACAGGAGGGAAGCTGGATTAGCTATTAGAAAGGACAGATTCCACCTTTATTTACTATTCATATCCAACTGGTTTCCTCGTCTTTCTCTTTTTGCTATTGCAGCAGATTAATGAAGCTGATTTATGTGTGACATAATGTTGTATTTACTTTGATGTACTTTTAAGCGTGTTCCACATGTTTAAACTATATTTCAAAGGATCTTATGTTCAGATAAACATACGTATTAACAAAGAAACAGCAGTTAGAACAGTTTACTCTATTCAGGGAGCTGGTACTTTTATTTTGATGCTGATATTATTTTTCTACTATACTTTGATTTGCATTTTAAATGTAAGACTTTTGTTTTGAATAGCATTTTTTAAATTGTGCCTTTTTACAACATAAGGGCCAAACATGTAGATGGTACAGAAGAACCCAACATGCAGCCTCCACCTTTGACCAGCCTATTAAATCCTCCTATCAAGACGTCAAAGCTGTGTGCACACATAACCCACTGTACGCTGAGTGTTGCCTATTAACCAGTTCTTTCCTGCTAGATTTTTCCCAGAATTGCTCAAGTTCCACTGGGTTTAAAAGCCAGACATGTTTTTGTCTCGTTAAACAGCTCAGTTCACCGCAGAGCCACCCACGCATTGCTATAACATTCAATAGCTCAACAGTTCAAAGGGGGCACTGGGCGGATAGTTTGCATTACAGGTGTGTGTTTTGTTTCAAACTACAAAACAACAGTGCTCACAGTGAGGCATAAAGGCTGCATTGAGTCAGTGGCCAGCTGAGAAACAGGAAAAACAAAACAGGCACATACTTGCAGAGGATGAGGGCTCTGCAGGCAGAGAGAGGTATGCAGAGTACTGTAGTAAGCCTTATTTTTAGAGGCATTCACCTGTGAGGACACGCTTATATACACTCACAGGCACAGCTTCAACCATATCAACATGGGCGTGCACACACATAAGTCAGTACATGCATACACAAACATGAAAACTTGCGCACACATTTTCCCAGATAACAGGGTGGCTTCACATACGGTGCACCCCGCTGCACACAAGCGCATGCTCTCACACAAACACACACACGCATACGTGCTCCTTGTACAGCATCTCTGGGAAACAAACTGCTGGCTTTTACGACATCTGCATTGCTGACATTTCCTTGTGCATACCAGCAGCATGGCTGTCATTTGCACCTCCATAATTAGACAGCTGGCTGAAGACGCAAAACCATCACCTTTATTCATTTTAAAGGATCTCAGCAGGTACCCGAGGGAAACAAAAACAAACTCTGAAATGACGAGGAATCTCAGTGTAACAGCAACTTAGCTCAACCATTTGAGTTCAGAAACAATGAACCTAAACCCTGGCACAACTTCTGTATCATTCGCCAGTGGCTGACCCAGACAACAAAGCTAAATTAAGGTCAGTTGTTAAGCCAAGGTTTGTGCCGAGCTTCACTTTATGCTGCGCTGTAACACCGTGTCTGCACAGAAGGTGTACAGTGGGCAGAGCAGCAGCAGCTCTGGTGCTGTGTGTGTTAATACAGAGGGCATCAGCCACAGCACTGCGAGTAGAACACTCGCGTTTAGGAGGTGCTCCGACCCCAACACACAATCACTGTGCTTATGCACATAAAACACAAGGAAATAAACTTGAAACATAAAAATACGCTCCTGGTCACATTTACAGGACTATAGCGTGAGTAAAATGCAAGCCGTTACCTGTGTAGACAGCTGAATGGATTAAAATAGAAGGGTATCTGTTCCATCAGAATAACGTGACTGGAATGCTTTATGTGTAGACACGCTGTAATAAAAAGCAGCGTAAAGGTCAAAGTAAGTTTTGCATTTTAAGTTTCTTGAAAATAAAAAGAAACACAGAGGTAGCCACCATGGATGAAAACTCAAAGAACAAATCACCACCTAAACAAAGTCTGTTTAACAGAGCATGCAGCGATGAAGCCCTGTGAGTGTTGTGTGTTCCTCTTCATGGTAACGGGCTGGATGAGGCCAACAGCAGACAAGCATTTCTTGATCACTGACCATTTCTTGGATATTAGTACTGAGGCAATTGCTCTGTTTTTTTCACAAAGACTGAGATAAACAAAGAAACAAGGCCCCTGCAGATCAGCTCTTAGCTTGGACATGCCAGGCCAACATAGATATCCATCATTTGTATTCCTTCTGTTGAATGACTTCACAGCTCTTTAGTGCTCTGTCGAATGTTTGTTTGGCCTTGATTTATGTGCCCCCCCCCCCACTCCCGTCCCGCACACACACACGCACATCAATTCTCAGCTATTTTAAGTACTTGGGCTTTGCCATTGACAACCAGCTACAAATAATGACATGTGTCGTTCAGAATGAACGTCCATCCGCGACGTGTGACAAATTCCTGGTTCGCACACCTACGCCCAGTCACATTGTAAGAACTAATGCAGCAGTGTGTGATCACAGCATGACTTGAGTAATGGCTGATGAGTAATGCCCTCACTTCTCACTCCTAGGCATGACACACACACACACAAACACACACACACACACACACACACACACCACCTCTCCTGCTCTTTTCACGCCCTCTCTACTCCTTCACCTCTCTCGTCCTCTAATTTATCCCAACCCCTCCATCGCTGCCCTCACTCCTAATCTCTGAACAACTCCCTCCCCCCATCCCTGACCAGCGGGTGTGCCCTCCAATCAATTAGTTTGTGTTCTGTAATGACAGCAGCTGTGGCCTAGCGGGGCTTCTTTGCATTTAAGAGCATTTTATTGCCAACAAAAAATCTCTGGACGGGATGCCTCCTATTTATTCGCCCCAGGGAGGGATAGATGGAGGCCTGCATATGTTCCTGCATCTCTGTGCTTTTACTTTTACATCTGGTCAGCGTCAGAGCTGGCTGGCCACATGAGCCACAGCAGCCTGAGAGGAACACTTTGATTTTAAATAAAACTCATTTTTTCATCTTTTATTAAGATTAAATACATCTTGGACTTCACTAGTATGTCTTTGATCAGCAGTGTGTATCTCTCAGGTTTCCAAAGGGCCTTAACGTCTAATGTCTAGTGTTGGGGGAGATGATGAAGCAGTCCGACCTGCTGGCTGAAGCTACGTTGACATTTACTGATTTCCTCTTCTCTCTCCATTTGTCACATCCTGTGCATCGAGACAATTTCCCCTAATTGTGACAGTATGCAAACCTGAATTTGATTTGGTTAAATAAGATGAATTGTTAGGCTCTCATGGGACTGGACATCTCCCTCTGCTGCAGAACATTTTGCGATTTAGGATGCTAAGATGTTTGCATTTTTTAATGTATTGCCGCCTTTTAGATCTTTATTTCTGTAGATATTTTTCTCGATTGATTAAATTTATTTCAGAATTTTTTTTGACATGCAGCACTGAATGTTTATACTACTAAAAGCCAGTTCATGCTTTTCATATCTGCATGTCTGTAATGCTCCGGCACGACATAAATTTCATCATCTGCCCAAGACCACCTGGACTGTGCACGCTACGAGCACGCTGACTGTGCAGGAGCCAAGCAGGCAAACTGCCTGCTCAGTTTGTGAATCATACAGTGGGGAAAATAAGTATTTGATACAATAGAACAATAGAACTTAATATTTGGTACCGAAACCTTTGTTTACAATTACAGAGGTCAGACGTTTCCTGTAGTTCTTGACCAGGTTTGCACACACTGCAGCAGGGATTTTGGCCCACTCCTCCATACAGGTCTTCTCCAGATCTTCCAGGTTTTGGGGCTGTTGCTGGGCAACACGGAGTTTCAGCTCCCTCCATAGATTTTCTATTGGGTTCAGGTCTGGAGACTGACTAGGCCACTCCAGGACCTTGAAATGCTTCTTACAGAGCCACCCCTTAGTTGCCCTGGCTGTGTGTTTGGGGTCATTGTCATGTTGGAAGACCCAGCCACGACCCATCTTCAATGCTCTGACTGAGGGAAGGAGGTTGTTGCCCAAAATCTCACGATATATGGCCCCATCCATCCTCTCCTCAATACGGTGCAGTCGTCCTCTCCCCTTTGCAGAAAAGCACCCCCAAAGCATGATGTTTCCACCCCCATGCTTCACAGTAGGGATGGTGTTCTTGGGATTGTACTCATCCTTCTTCTTCCTCCAAACATGGCGAGTGGAGTTTATACCAAAAAGTTCTACTTTGGTCTCATCTGACCACATGACCTTCTCCCATGCCTCCCCTGGATCATCCAGATGGTCTTTGGCAAACTTCAGACGGGCCTGGACATGTGCTGGCTTGAGCAGAGAGACTTTGCGTGCGCTGCAGGATTTTAAGCCATGACGGTGTTACTTAGATTTAAAAATCTAACAATGTGATTTACTGGAATTTTTTTGTAGATTCTGTCTCTCACAGTTGAGGTGTACCTACGATGAAAATTACAGAACTGTCCATTCTCTGTAAGTGGGAAAACTTGGAAAATCGGCGGTGTATCAAATACTTATTTGCCCCACTGTATGTATGTATTTTTTATTTCCCATCCTTGATCCTAGATTTCACACACATTTTTTTTTTACTTTTTCATGTTGTTCAGCTCCTGTCAGGAGGTCGCCATCATGTTTTTTTGTACACGTGTTGGTGTATGATAACTCAGATTGCAATATGAATAGTCAGTCCGTCTACGTTCATCTCAGGCAAACAGAAACCATGACTGAGCCTTTAGTCTATGTATTACCACACGTTACGTTAAAATTTGCTTCATGTGCTTTATTTCTGAGTGGGATTTTGATTTGCTTTACCTGTTTGAAATGCTCTTGACCTTGTCTACCTTCTTGAAGGAAGCTGGATTTTTACAGCCATTAAGTGTGGAGATTCTAAAAGAATCTGGCTATCCATTTATAAGAAGCTCTCCTAAGTGTTGTTCCTCAGCTCTCCTATTTCAGGAGCGATAACACATCTGAACTCTGGTCACAGCACCCGAACATTCTCTCATTTTCACTGTCTTCAGCTCCTCTCTGTCATGCTGCCTCTGTGGAGATAGGTTGATCCATCATACACACACATACCCTCACATATATACAATACATTCACCCCCACACACACAGATATAAGCACACACACACACACACACATGCACACACAGACACAGAGGCAGACTCACCCACAAGAATGTCATTCCAGGGACAGCTTGATCCATCACAGATGCGCCTACACATACAAATGCACACAGATGGATGTGCTCACACATGGCGCATATACTGAGCACACATACACATGTGCACATACTTGCCCACATGTATGCCATTCCAGCAACTTTATCCATCACTCACACCCTTACTTGGTTACTCTGAGACGCACACACAGCTACCGTGGATATTACCAGGTAATTGGACAGTATGTCAGCAGGAGGATACGAGTCCTGAATGATTGTCAGGTTTGTCACAGAGCCAAGAGATTCATCTTCAAACTGCGTCTGCTCATCTACTGCCAAGAGAACAAACCTCAACCAGATCAAGTCCCTGGAAAAACAGCACATTAATATTGAAGAAAATCATATACATCTTTAGAAACTGTTACAGCTGTTAAACCTGAGCATCAGTAATCATATGCACTCAGTTCTGATTTGTGATGTAGATGGCATTAATATCAAGCTTATAAATTGAAATATGTAGATTATTACTCATTATTATAAAGACCTTTCACATCAACATATTCTCTGTAACTGATTATCACTTGTACACCTAATCATTATGTCTAGGACCAAGTGTCAAACTGTTCCTTTCTCTTTATTTGGAACCACTGAAGTGTCCAAAAGGAAAATCTGCGGGAGAGCAGACAGAGGAAAGAAGTTGCTCGGCCTGCTGCTTCTCCTCATCGACTCTGTTCCCGTGAGCCTGCTCAGCCACTCTTTAAACACACCCTACACACATAAAAAAACACCTATTTCATTTTTCATTTTCAGCAATTTTCTGTGGCTTTGCAGCAATATTGATATAAAAAGAATGTGGGCTCCTGATTTCAGGCTGGGATGGAAGGCACCCAGCCATAGTGAGTCGGGGAGCTCAGCATTCATCCTTTAAAAAAAATATTTTTTTTTTTTACAAGGTCCTTTTACCATGCCAATACAGCAGAGATGGAGGGGACATAGTGGCAGATGTGCTGTTTAAATGTCTGTTCAAGCGTTGCGGCCATGTGTGTGAGCCTGGCGGTTTTGACCTCATGAAGGTTTGTTTTGATTGGCTGTCTAAACTGACGACCCTGCCATGGTCAATCATAATTTGTTTATGTAATTTGCAGGAATATGGTATTCTGAAGGAGGATACCCACTGAGAATACTGATGTGGAGTCAATGGTTTATCCTGCACTTTAGTACAGCTTGTAGCCTGCATGAACAGTGGAAATTACTGGGATGCAGGAGGTGCAGTACCTCTCCAGTATGATGGGTCATTTTTATGTTATTTCTGCTTCATTAGATAGCACACAGCAGGAAGAAGACAACAGGGTCTGATGATGCATGGAAAAGTGGACAAAAATGCACACATCTCCATTTTCAGAGGCATTGATAAGGCCGGCATTTTCTATACTGATTGTAATTTTACTAATCACAATACAAAGACTAAAACCAACCGTGAACTGCCTCTACTCACAGTTAATGTCTGTCAGCCTGTCAGTCCTGGATGAACCTGTTTGTCTGTGTGACAGACCTCCGATGTTGTTCACAAACGATTAGAAACACAACAGGGAAACACACAGCTGCACTGCGTGACACCGTTTTTCTTTACGAAGCCCCCGGACCTGAATATACTGTATTGTTGAAGTTAGCAGGAATCAGAGTCAACTGCATGTGCGCTGTTCTTCGTTGACCTTCAGCTAGCAGAAGTGGAAAATAACTAAGTACATTTACTCAAGTACAATTTTACAGTATCTGTGTTTACTTGATTATTTTCATTTTTGGCTACTTTATAGTTCAACTTTACATTTTAAAGAAAAATACTGTACTTTGTACTTACTACATTTATTTGAACACTTTAGTTACTAGTTTTCAGAAAGATGTTAATAAAACAAAATAAAAGTATAATCACTAGATTTATTGATCCTTGGTTTAAAATTCACAAGCTACCAGCACTAATTCAAGTTATATGTATACAAAGTAGTTCAAATTAGCTCTAACCTAACCAGCTGCATCATTAAACGTGATTTACACAATAATACATCAGTAATTATAATCAAATAATGTGATATATACAAATGTAATCTGTGCCATTTTGTATAATGAGTACTTTTACTTTTTGTACTTTAAGTACATATACATTTAAGTATATTAAGTACCATTTTGAATGCAGGACTTTTACTTGTAACAGAGTATTTTTGCACTGTGGTATTGTTACTTTTACTTATGCAAACAATCTGAGTACTTCTTCCACCACTGTCCGATGGCTCCTCGCACTCGGGTCTGGGGTTTGCTAATGAAGAAACGTGGCCTAGTGCCACGGTGAAACTCACTGAGGAGTTTTTAATCTTTTTTGAATAAGTCTATCACACAGGCAAATAAGCTGATCCAGGGCCGACAGCTGACAGACGTTAACTGTGAGTAGGAGCAATTCATTGTCGGTTTTAGTCTCTGTATGGGGACTGTTGAAAATACCGTCAATACAGAAAATGTATGGGGACTGTTGAAAATACCGTCAATACAGAAAATGGCCGGTCTTATCCTTTAAAGACAGACATGCTAACACTGCCTGCTTTTTGTCTGTTCTTAAATTTCAGCAGTTATGAAAGCAAATCAAATCTGTCAGTGTTTTATCCTGTACCTCATGCAGCTGAACACCTGTTTGTGTGCTGTAAAACTTAATTCCAGGTCAGATTCATGCCAGCGCAGCCTGTACTTGTGGTTTTCTGCAGTGAACAGACTGTGCCAAATTCCCACAGTTCAGTAGTGCCTTGATCAAAACAGATTAACCTTTAATGCAGAGAACATCGCGAAGCTGTTCCATATATCCACTATATGAAAAGAGTTTGACATTATAGGCATATTAATTTTATAGGAAGATATTAGTGAAAGCTCATAACACCAGTTTGTATTGCTAATTAGAAAAAAAATCCATGCTTTTGGCTTTGCAGATCCTCCTGCCTGTTTTTACTGCCAGGACAAAACAAGTTAGTTCACCAAAGAGTCATGACTTTGATCATAAATGATTTTTTAGACTTTGAAGTCAGTCTGATCTGAAATAATGATTGTGTATATTTTATGGTTTACATTACATCAGGCTGCTTTGCTGAAAAGAAAACAAATCTGATCTATAGTTTTCCAGTAGAAATATTTTCAAATCAAGATAGTTTAGTGCATCAGATATGTTGATCAAACGTCTCTCTCTCTGCCTCTGAGCTGAGTCTGAATATGTAGGTTTACTGGGAGTGCATTTGGGAAAAAAAATAAAATGCGTTCTGTCCTTTTAAACTGACAAACGTGATCCATGATCAAGTAGAAGACTGTTTTCCAGACTTTGGACACAGGCGGTAAGCAGCAGTGAATGTGACCGTTCTTTACAGCACAGAGACAAAAAGCTATTTCTGTGTTTCATTCTCTCTCCTCACTACTTCAACATTGCCAAGACCAATAAAAGCCATTGCTGTGATGACCTACTCTTGTTATTTTCTGAAGTATATTGTTCCATTTCCTCTGTGGCCTGAGCCAGCAGGAGGAATGTCCTATTTCCTTCCCCGATGCAGAGGGGTGAAGGTGCCGACTGGGTCATTTGTTCCACAGCTTACGAAAAGAGCCACTTGGGAGGAGAGTGAACACACTGACAAAAGGGATATTTTTCAGAGTGAGGTGATTACAAACGTACAGGTTATTATGGACTTCATTAAATGAAGGTTGGTGAAAATCTGTTTCAAAATATGTGTAGTGTACATACAGTATAAAGACATTACTGCCAGACAAACCGGAATCCATCCAATTATGGAAAAGCCTGAGACAAATGGAGTGTATATCAATAAGCTATGGCATTCTAATCATTTTTTGTAATCTTACTATTAATGGAAAAATACCACCAACATGTTTCACAAGAACTTAATTGAATTATCTGAAACAAACCTTTTTGTTTGACTGGAAAACAGGGAGCAAAGAATCCAAATAGGGAAGACGGAAGAAAAGGCCTCACCTCTGTGAAGGAGGCTGGGGGCCAGATTTACAAAGAAGATGCCTTTGCCCTAATGTGCACTGTGGATTTCATTGAATTTACAACCACAGCCTGTGTGTATTCACCTCTGATTTACTAAGACAGCAGCTCATTATGCAGTCAGTTCCTGGACTGCATCTGGTAGTGAACCTCCAAGATGTTCTCTGTGAGTGAAGCAGAGCTAATTGGCACATCCGAGGGGGAATTTCTATGTGATCATATGCTCAGAAAAGAAATCCTAACTCAGTGATCTTGATTACAAAATATTTTCTTTGGTTGTGGTTCAACTCCATTGGGAGAAAAAACAACAACAACTGCCACTGTACTGATTTTACATCATTGATGCTGAGTTCAGTTTAGTTTTGATGAATCGCCTAATGGCTTCAATTTTGTTTCCCAATAATCAGGTTTTAGTTATTTTTAAGTCAATACTTATTTCCACTGCTACAACCTTATTTGTGGTTCTTGTAAATCCCATCTGCTTTGTGTTTATGCCTCCGTTTCAGAAGAAAATTGACAGTGGCAAATGGCATGGCCTCAGTAAATCCAGCAGAATACATAATGATTCTGTATTGACATGTCTCCTCCTATTTGCGTGATCCTCCTTTAAATGCATATGCAAAGAGGAGTGAGACGGACACTGCAGACATCGACACAAATGACAGGCAAACAACAACATCAGCCGGCTGCAAGTGTTTGATACATACAGCAACTGTGTTCAGTGCAGAATGTGTCGCATCTGCACATTTACAGC
>NW_018128005.1:887592-891152 GCF_001952655.1 Monopterus albus | reverse complement strand
TCTCTCATTTCCTGCAGATGGCGAAGATTTCCTGCCCTTGTCCAACCCACACAAGGGCACACAAGGAAAGTCATCCCAATTATTCAGGGTAGGAGGAGTTGTAGCTCAGCTTCACACTAGGCTGGTATACTGCTGAGAAAAAATACTTGCAAAGTTTACATGTAAGAAAAACATCTCAAGAATCTGCGGCAGGCTAAGTCACTTATTTTAATGGACATTTATATACAGGTTGCTCTGTTTGAGGCTGAAAGCTGCACACACATTCTGCAGGCTCTGTCACTCAGGGCCCAGGCTCCTCTCATCACAGATGTTCCACGCCCACACCCAGATCAAAAGCAAGGCATGTAAAGTATCCAACTCAGCTACAGTAATAGCAAAGTTTGGCAAACGTCTCAGCCATGTGTTGCTATAGCCAGGGAGGAGCATCTGTGTCTGAGAGTGTTTCATAATTTGACTCGAGGTTTGTTCAGTGTGCAATAGACATACTTGGTGATGAAAGGTGCCTGTTTGACACCAAAAACATTCTGTATAGGGATTTTTCCATTTTAGGAATCTACCAAAACATGCTGCATTGAGTAATGCCCATTACAGGTTCTGCGTTTGTTTCCATTACACTCGACCCGCTTTGGAGGTGTGTTCTGGGAGCTAAACTTCAGCACTACCTCAGGAGGTAGTACTGAAATCAAGTACCAGCATCTCGAGGGGGTAGGGGGTGTGTGTACGCAGAGCAGTTGCCGGTGATTGGTTAAATGTCTGCGTCTTTGCAGCTCGAGCATTAGCATTACAAGCACTGAGTGTAAACACACATCTGACTGCGTGTGAGAGAGGAGCAGCACCTCCCTCCTCTAAACAGAAAACGACAGAGAGAAAGCACAGTGGAAAAACAAAGCAGCTTGATCTGCGTCAACTCCCGAGACTATGCTGGTGATGATTAAGGGCAGTACGGGGTACAAGAAAAGCACAACAAGTTATATGCAACAACTGTGCAATGTCTTGAGATTCCTATGAAAAGTGATTATTTACAATATGTGGGAAATGCATAATAATCAGTGGCAAATAATAACTATGATTTAATAAGAATGATGTAACAAAAATAAAAAGTAAAATCTACAGTAGACTACTTTTAATGTGTCTTATTTTGATAGGTGTCCTATTTCAGGCATAACAAGCTACAGTTTGTCTGAGCACATGAAGCAACCAGATGTAAACTGCAGCTTTATGGTATAAACAGTAAAAGATTAAAGCTGACGCTCCATGAAAACTGATGTCAGAATCCTGCTACTTCATGTTCATGGGTGACAGAGAAGCACCGGGTTTAAAAACCAGAGTCAGGCAGAACGGAATTGCCTGTCTTGTATGTGGGAACCTCACAATAACTGTCAAAAACACAATAGCTACACTTGATTTGTGATTTAGTCATATTGTACAGCTGGGTAAGTGGGCAACTAATTTTCATTTTATCTTCAGAGCCACTTTGCACAGGCTCTCCATATTCAGCTCAAAGTACTGAGTCAGTAAGTACAACCAATCAGCTGGCATTGTGCTCCCTGCACGCCTCCCTGGCCTGGCAAGCTGCCTCATTTGTGGCAGTTGAAAACGAGTCCCTGTACTGTTGCCATTAGACTGGAATGTCTCTCCAAAGATAGTCTGCTGCTTTATGCTGCTGTTGTGGAAAAGATATGTAACTGCAAATTTGGTGGCTTTTTCCCTTCAGTTTTATTCCATTTTAGAAATTCAGCTGGCACTTTTTTATTCCATGTGGTTTAGCAGGATTACCTCAAGGGCTGACGTCTAGTGTGCTGTGGTCTCCAGAAGGATTCAAGCCCAATAAGTAGCGTATTTTATAGACAACAAATACAATGTAGGAGCAAAAGTAGTAATGAAAAGTCACAAGCATTCACAAAACACAACTTTAACAGCATCCTGTGCTTTATTTTAAGCCTGCTGGTGCCTTAAATATAGCCAAAAAAACCTTTAAGAAACACCCATTCAAAAAGCAAAAATGAGCAGTTGTGTTCAGCTTGGATTCACAGCAACTACAGTTGATTCCAACAGTAACCTATAGTCACAAAAACTCACCACAGTATGTAAATGTCAGTGTTAATTTATCAAAAAAAAAAACAAAAAACAGCACAATCCACCTCTCTGCAGTTGGTCCGTGTGTGCAATGTGCCTTAAACAATTGTCAATTTAAGAAGAACTTTCTGAATATGTTACTTCTGGGAGAGCTACAGCGGAGCTTTGAGGAAGTTATAAACTGCACTGCTTTTGTGTTGGGCTGTGTCTAAAAAGTAAGAGTTTAGTGGCGCCAGGAGTCGACGCTGTAGCAGAAACATTGTGACAATGAAGCATGGTCACATTTTTTCATTACGATGATTAAGAAGTCCACTAACCCAAACTGCAATATGCATCATTTGTCGCAACCTTAACATACAAACCAACCTTCTGTCGTCATGGTAACAGTTACACGCTCCATATGACCATTTCACCAACAACTACACCAGATCTTCACCGCCATATAACCAGTCATAAACACATGGTTACAATCATGGAACGCCATGGTTCAGTTAGGTTAAGGAACAAAAAATACTGAGTTCGGCTCAGATCAGGGTTTGGGTTAAAATAACCCTCATCATCTTGGTTAAAATAATAAGCATGTGCTTAAGGTTGTGGAACAGTCATGGATATAAAAAATGTTTCACACAGAATTCAAGCACTGGTCTCCTGTGGAGAAAGCTGTTTTCATAATTTACACAGTGTATTTTCCACTTACTGATATTCCCATTGCCTGCATTTTTAAGTTGAATGGATTTATACGACTCTCAGATTTGTGAAATCAGTCAGCTTCACTGTGTATCTTCAAGAACAATAAATAAGATACAAAGCAACAGCCTTATTCAGAATAGCACAGTAGCACACCCACCTCCTCCGGTCTCACCAGGGTCATTGCTGCCTCAGTGAGACTCTTAGAAGGGCAGACCAGGGAGGTTAAGTGGAGCTCAGAGGGGGAGCTCGGCTGTGATGAGGGGTCGCAAATCTCATAAGCCACCAGTCTCAGGGCAGGTTGGCACCACAGGAAGCTTTGATAGGAGATGTAGCAAAAGTGGCTCTGTGTCGACTGTGGGGGAATACTGGATGTGAGGAGAAAGGAATTTCTTGGCTGGCCTCATTGGTGGGAGAAGAATACCGTGTTGTCTCGGTTTGAACAAGCTGAGCACTGTGCACTATCAAGGGTGCACGCAGTGACATTTCTCTCTGAAATATTAAAATGTCTCAAATTCTACAGTGGTGAGTTCATTTTCAGCAACGTACCCCACCTCGTAGTTTTATGGACAGCATCATATTTGCTCTCCTCCAACATCAGGCCATATGGTGAGTGGTAACAAAGTAGAGAAAGTCTTCTTTGTTTTAGAGCTGACTGCTTGTTTGCATCTCACTGATTAAATCAAGGAAATGCTGCCTCAGCATAGTATACATTGATTATCATAACCTTTATTTAATTAGATAATACCACTGAGCTTTAGATCTCTTTTATATGAGAGACTTAAGTACAGCAGGAA
>NW_018128005.1:873628-887571 GCF_001952655.1 Monopterus albus | reverse complement strand
ACAAGTACACGGGTAAGTTTAAAGTTCAGATGATCCAAAGGGATGAAATGTTAAAGGTTTCAAATCATTTGTGCTTTGCTCCATTTATATTTTGACAAATACTACAGGACAGTGTATACCCATGAGGTATGTAAAGCAAGCCATTATTCCATACCTCTGTATCTGTTTATTCTTAGAGTATTTAGTTAAACTAACATCTCCCTGGGAGAGGAAACCCACACGATTTTAGTTGCCTAACTTTAATCTTACCTAAAATTTCTGTGCCACTGCTATTTCTTAACCCTAAACCCGAGCAGCAACCTCTGACTCTGAGAGACAAAGCCGGTGTGGAAGTGTTAACACCTGCAGTTCCTCAAAAGGTCACTTGAGTCCGACTCCAAAACGGAGTCAGTCCCCATAGACTTCCACGTTAAACTGCCTGACTTTACAGTAGAAATGAACACGTTTTTATATAACTTGCATGTTTAAATTATATTGAGACTAAAAGACATAATTAAGGACAGCTCCACCTCTTTGCCCATTTTTGGATTAGCTGGCGTGAAGGCGGAGTGAAGCCCTGCCAAGATGGATGGATATAATCATGAAAATAATAGAGTTACACAACATGCCCAAAATCATGTGTCCACCTGTATGTCACACCCACACAGTGTACAGTTTGTTGATAAGGCCCGGCTCTCAGCTGTCATTCCAGTTCAATGCTCAAAGCTGAAAACACTTCACTCCATATGCACATAACACCAGAAGTCAAATTTGGTTTAGTTGGAAAGAGAATTGTGAGAACACATTCAACATATAGAATATACTGTATGCATCTCTGTCAAGAATTAAACAAAATGACCGACTGGTACACAGTCATACAAGCAAGTAAAAATGATAACTTTATGAGACAGTAAAATGTATTTCAGTGCGGGCAGTATGTTCTGCTTTTGTGCAAAGGTTTTGATTTTAACAGTTTTGTTTCTCTGTCAGTCACCTCTTCACTATACCCATGGTTCAAAGATCTGCAAAATATGTTTTACTTTATCACAGAGTCATTATCCTCATAATGAAACTCATCTCAATGCATCACCTACTGATGATGTGTATCCAACAACCAACCGATTTTAAGGCTGGGCAGCCTGAGACTCAGAAGCATCCAGGGGCGGTTCTGATTGACCAGATAGAAAAGAAACGTTTCCTCCATGAAACACTCCTGACAAAGGCACCATCTCTGTGAGCAAATGCTGCATTATACATTTAATTCCTGTAGCAGTGGATCAAGATTCATTTCCCTTCAAAGAATGAGTTCAGACCAACGCTGAGAGGCATGACTGTCTGAGCTTTGTATTTGAACAGCAAACACAGCAGGGGAGACGATTTCCAGCCTGCAGGCGAGGAGGCTAATCTTCCAATTAGCCATTAAATATGCTCATTAAAACAGCAAAGGCAAATGTCCTGGAACAAAAGATGTGTTTCTTATACATTCTGTGAGTCAGCCAGCATAAAGTGAACAACATAACTGCACATGCAATCAGAGACTACTTGAAGTCACTGTTTGCAGCTGGCACGAGCACTGCATCACGGTTGTGTATTGTTTTACAGGTGGCTCCAGTGGTGCTGCATATTACACTTAAGTGGGTAGTTTGTTTGATTCTTAGAGTTTAACTGACATCACTCTTGCCCAGCTCAGTATGCTAAACTATCCACTGTGGAAAAGCATGTAGAGAATGTTTGGCTGTTTGTCTTTCTCTAACTGGTAAACATCTTATTGCCCCAGCGAACACAGGACTTGGTAATGATGTACTTTATGTTCATCCTTCTATTAATCGCTGAAAACCTTTTACAGTATTCTGTGTAAGCAGCTGAGAACTGCTCAGATTTGTATCCATTTTCACATATTGTATATTAACACTGACCAGTAATGCTGTGCACAAGAAAAAAAAAATTCCCACAGGTTTACAAGGTTATGTAACAGAAAAATGAAACCAAATTAAAGTGTTGAACATATTTAGCCCTGAAATTAGAGGAAGACTATTACAGAAATGTACACTGTCTTTGTTTTGTATTTCATAATGCCTTTGTCTTACAGTATTTGTAGTTTCACCAGTTATTTCTGCCTACCCTATATATGACATGTACATCTTGAAAGAGGAATACCCCGTCTTTTGCACTATTACTCAGTATTTCCCTTTTGGCCACTTTCTTTGCTTTTTCTTGTGGAGCTTTTCCTTTGAACCCTGTGAGGAAATGTTGTGATTTCAGCATCATGCCTTTCCATACATTCTGGTATGGTAAATGGGTAAATGGTGGCAATGAACCAGGCATCAACTGCAGCAGATCTTTATTTTGAGTCAAGCCTTATTACTTTACATGACAAGAAGTTCTTCCTTCTTTTGTTTTCACCCCAAGTACTGTGTGTCGTTAGAGAGTAGAAATCAGGAATGTGGTGGGAGGTAGGGCTTTAGTAAGTTGGGGTGCCCTGTACATGCATGTACACGCACGCAGGAGTCCCTTTGTTATCCACACTAGATTTAGTGGCTGGTGCCTCTTTTGTATGGTTTCTCTGAAGCTGCTTTGTAGAGAAGACAGGCCTGGCTTTCGTTTGGGATTTTATTTTCTTGTAGTGTAGCTGAGCCAGGTTTTGTTTTATTCACAGGACATTCTTTGGGCACAACCACCTGTACCGTCCTCTCTTGCCAAAGTTGTAAATATTGTAAATAGAGTAATAAATTTGGTTGTTATTGTGTCCACTACCTTGTCTCCCTTCTTTATCTCAGTTGTGGTGTGTTACTGTCCCTGCGTAGAATAACTTGGGGACATAACCGTGGCCAAAGAAAGTTCAGTTACATTCTATATTTCAGATTAGCCTTTTTAGATGCTTGATACTGTGTAAACCTATGTATACTTTATGACTGTAATACCATTAGAGAAGGCAATCATACTCATTATTTTGACATTTGAAATAAAAGTCAATTGTATTGTGTAAAGATGTTTTAACAATCAAGTTTGTCACAGAATATCTCACAGGGACACTCAGGACATAAATAAAGATAAACCCAAGGAGAAACAAACATTAAGATACGAGTCTGGACATTGAAGAGATACACATAAATCCTGGACCAGATTTGATTATAGGGAAAAGGACAAATGCAGTCCTGTTCTACGCTCTGGTCTGTTTTGAATATTGTTCGTCCTTGCCTGTTTAAATCATGTCTTGCTAGAAATGATTTGCTTACAAATGAAGGGCGACTCCATGTTCAGCATTAGTAAATTCTAGATTTACTGTATTTACATTCTAGGCATATAAGCACAACTAGAATATGTTGCATGTGGCATGAATTTGCCATAGGTAAATCAAACAGCTCAACCTTAAATTCTCTATCACACTTCTGCTGTGAACCCAGAATAATCATACAAGGATCCTGGGTTAAAAGGGTAAAGAAGAAAACCAAGAGCTAATGACAGAAAAAGGCAAAGAACAGACTAGAGGATGTAGCTCTGCTTGTTATAGATCAGTTATGTTGGCGTTTGAGATTACTCAGTGGTGAACTGCAGTGCCATTTGTATTTGGGGGGACATTTTATTGTTATTGCATCTTTTCAGTTATTTCTGACTAGCACAAAAACAGGACCTGCAACTCTGATACTTGTGCCAAATGACCACACAGTGCAACTCTGTGTGCATTAAACAACAAAAAATAAACACGCAAAAGGATTTGTGGGCTGGAGAGACAGTAGCACGATGAGCATGCCAAAAACATGGTTGTATAGGGGGTCCCATCTGGAAAGGTTTGATGCCATATTTACACAAGACTAATGGATCTTCTATTAATTAGCCCACAGCTAGTGTGTCATAAAATGCATTTGCACCAGCCTGGGTTTCCAGATCTCATGAAGTGCTGGCAGAACTTGGCTTTCCAAATTCACGGGGTCTGGCACTTCTTCACCGACGCTAAAGCCATTGTGTGCCCTCAACAGATTGGTCAGTCACAGCAACAGAGAAATCAAACCAAAAATACAACACTGCCGGGGCAGTGCTATTTTGTTGCCAGGATTTAATCAGCCATCTTGGAATTACACATCCTGCAAGTGCCTAAGAGCAGTGCTGAGCTGTGCAGCAATTTTGGCAAAGTCCCAGAGCAGAAATTGGAGGTCACTATGGGATCCATAAAATCTGTAAAGATTCTCAATCATCCAGTTCATTGTGCACAAACGTGGCTGAAAGTGTCAGTAGCCCTCCACTCAAACACAAGCAACAATTTCAAATAAGTTAAAACTGACAAAAGAAACCAGCATCTATTATTTCCCATTTAATATTCATCAGTACATCATCCTGCAGCACATTTAAAACCTGGAAAAAATGAAAATGGGATGAACAAACATATTCAGAAATCTAACCTTATATTCTGTAGCACGGCCTTCTGAGGCAATCTCTGCAATCGAGTGCTTTTTGTAGCTCTTAATGAGACTTGTCCACTTTTCAGCTGGTACTCTGGTCCACTCTACTTGATTGGTAACTTCTCTCAACTGCGAGACTCAAATCTTTCCATTGTTCAGTCGGATTAGGAGCAGGCCACTTCAGAATGGGCTGATGTTTTCTTCTCATGTGTTCTTTGGGTGCTTTTAGATGGATGTTTGGGTTTAATATTCTGTTGTTGGAGCCTTGACCTGCGACGAAAACCGAGCTCTCTGACATTGGACAGTATGTTTCTCTTGAGAATGCCTTGATCATCTTCTGATTTTATGGTGCTCTGCACAGCTTCAAGGCACCCTGTACCAGATGCAGCAAAGCAATCCCATAAATAACAGCGCCTCATCCATGTTTTATGGCGGGGATGATGTTCGTTTGTTTGAAAGCTTCATTTTTTCTTCTGTTCCATGGAGCCCACTTTTTTTCAGAAATCAACCTATGGTGTGACTGGACAGTACTGAACCTTGCTGGTTCAACAGCGATAACTGCCCGCCTTGCTGCTGGCAGTTATTTCCTTCTTTCTCTCTGCAGACGTCTCTCTTCTTTTTCTTCTCCATGTTCAGTGGGGTGCACAATGAGTACCTTTCTTTATTTAAATAGGTTGAATGACTGATTATAAGACTGAAGAATCCTGCAATGCTAATAGAAAATTAGGGTGCTTGACAGTACAGTGCACTTATTAAACATTTCTAAAGGGTACAAATACAGGTCATTTTAGAATATCTGTAGAAAAAGTGTGAATTCTGCTCTTTTCACAGGTTTTATTCTGTGGCAAACCAAAGGCTTGCTGGTACACATGACAAGCTTATAATTTCTACACTTCTCAAAAAGAAAAAACAAAAGACCAGAGCATTGCTCCATCAAGATGTAAGGGTATTAATACTCCCATTTTTGCATCTAGAAGTGCTGAGCCAGTGCCACCTGGACGTGATCTACTTGGACTTTTGACATTCTGTGGGTTGCAGGATCCTTCAGTCATTCAAAAGGCTTCTTCACTTCTGAAGGACAAATGTGTTCCAAGAATCTAAAGAAAGCCTCGTTGCTTTGTCTTATGGTTTGTAGAAATGGGATCAGAAGGTCTCCAGTGACATACTGTATACTGAGAGGAGAAGCTGGTGTAATACAATGAAAAAATGTCATGTCATGTCTTTGCGAGACTGAATTATCCATTTTAGATGACACCTACAGGCATATAAAGACATTTTTTCTGTGGGCGAACATCTGAGCAATGGTGAAGAAAGACAAAAAAAAAAAAAAAATCAATTTCCCCATTTGCTCTGGGCACTCACGCTAAATTCATGTGGAAGTGGAGGAAACCATTTTTAGCGTATGTGCTAAATGACCAGCTCTATGTGGAATGAATGAACTGCTGTGACTACACAGAAGGTGTTAAGTGAGCAGTGCGTGAGCAGAACAGCAACAGCAGCAGCCCCAGAGGTCCGTATTTGTCTAGGAGATGTTCAAGCACATTGTTCAGTTGCAGGTAATTTGTTCATTAGGTTCATTGTTTAAATCCTGGTATGTCCATGCATGATTCCTTCATTAAGTCAATTACTTTCCAACAGAAGCACTATACAGCAACAACTGGAGGAAGAGGACAATGATTAGGAGTTGGGAACAGAAAACGAAAAATAAATCCTACATATAACTAGAGAATATTTATCCATACAACTGAGTGTTGTCAGTACTGTCAGCAGCTAATGATTCAGGTGCCAATCTGAAGTGGGAATTCTTTTCCTAATCACATAGATTTTATTAAAATGACACTTGCCATTTGAGGCAATTATTACATCTCCCTACCCATCCTTCTCAGATAATATCAGTCCTTTGTAAATGGCACTTAAGATGTAAACTGTAAATGTAGATGACAAGGCAATGAGAAAGAATAGTGAGAAACAGGCGGATGGAGGGGTGGAGGGTGGCGGAGGGCTGTTGGTAATAGAGAAAGAAAGAAAAACACCCAGAAAATAAAAGCTGTCTTGACTGTTTAATTTAAGGGCGTTCTACGATCTGCTGTGACCCTGCCTCAGGCGGCTCACGGTCAACCTGCACTCAGGATCATAAAAAGCAGAGATTGTCACTGCCCAGGGACCTGTGGATGAGGTAACCCTGCAGGCGAAACTAACCAGGTGAACGGAAAAACAGAAAAATACCAAGGTGATTCAGTCCCTCCTTTGTTGCAGTCACCTCAAGCAGCTTCCAGAGCCTGACTGGCAACAGTTTACCTTCCATTGCCTGATACATGTAGCATTCGCCCACAAATTCCAAACTCGATTTTGCTGCCATACTGCCATGACAGCCGATTTCCCCCAGTGTATCAATGACAGAGCGTCTGAGACCTTGTTTCTGCATTCACCCTGTAATAAGTGTTCCTGACAGGCACTTTGTGGTACTGAATAGCTTGTCTGTTTGACTAATGTTACAGCATTTGGCGTGTAAAAGCTGCTGTCAGCACTGCCTTTCTCAAATCACATCTCTGTTCGGTAATTGATAAGAGCAGCAGAAAGTGTTTGTTGTTTGTGTGTGTGTTCAGGTGTGTGTGAGGAGGTCATTGTTAGCAGAATCTGTGTATGTGTGTGTTTGAGGGGGAAGCTGCAATACTGAATAAAATACATTTGTAAATTCTTAAAAAGTTGTGACCTTGTAGTCTTGTACAGTAAGTGAGCAGCATTTGTGTGCTTTGAATACGTTTACTTTTAAAGCTACTTTGATCATCTCTGTGCAACAGTGGCACAGAGAAACATCAGAGAAAGGAAACAGCTGCCACAGTATCCCCAGACTATAAACTGTTTTGAGGTGATGTACTAGCAAACAACTGACTGCGTCACATACGGTAGACACAGAATGACATTAGCATTCACATGACTTCATGTTTCAATACTTTAGTTTTACTGTAGCTCTGCTTTGGTCTCTAAGTAGACACTGGATGTTGGTCCTAAAAAAAGCAGGGCATGCTAAGCAAACCATAGTAGTGCACTTTGTCTTCTCCTCTTTCTGGGCAGCAACTTGCAAAGCACGGTCACCAGTAGGCACCGGTTGCTGCTAGGCGCACTAGAACAAGGAGAAGAAGAGCCATGGCTAGATTCTATCATAATGCACATGGGGTGAGAAAAAAGGTTAGACGAGAAGAACCCCAGTTGACTGACTGGTCTTAAAATTGTTAACACCAATTTATTTTCTTGGGAAAAAAACCTTTCAAATGTGTTCACCAGCAGAATGTTCCGAATCCAAACAGTCCAAATCTAGACACAGGCACAAAGCCCGTCACCAACTGGCCGCAAAGTTCATGTGCTTTACAAAGACAGTTGATGAGGTTAACTGAGCGAGGTGGGCGCAGAGAGTTTAAATTCCAGGGGTGTGTGGAAAGTGGAAAATCAAAAGGCACAACAAAGTGAGGAATTTTCACTCATGCCCTTGAATGTTTTTGTTTTCATTGTTTCTTTTGGAATGAGATGCTTTTCTCCGGTGTCCTTTTTTAAATCTCACTCACACAAACTGTAAATATTTTATGGTGTAAAATACTTTGTCTTTTTATATGTGCAAATTAAAAATTAAACAAAGCTTAAGACTAGGGAGACTGTGTTTATGAACTGGGTGTGTGCACATGCATCGGTATGATTGTGTGTGTGCATATACATAACTACATACATATACTTTGTGAATATTATTTATGTACATCTTATGTGATTATACACGTCTGTCTCTGTGCGTACATAACAGTAGCCACACACATGCCTGAGGACTTTGCAGAAACATTAATCCAAACTGCTGAGGAGTTGGGCGTGACCTCTGACCCTGTCTGACAGCTGGCTCAGCTGACTGCGAGCTGCTGAACTCATCAGGGAGAAACCTGCGACCGACTCTTCCCGGCACAGCAGTCCACTCCAGACAAAAAACAAAAGGGTCAAGCCCAAAACTTGTTGTTTAAAATTTGACTAATTAAATAACTACTCTTAACATTAACACAAAAAGTGGAGACAAAACCAAAGACCCAATTTCCCCTGATAAAAGAAAATAAACCATATAAAACATCCATTGGTTGGTGTGTCTGTATTAGATAACAGAGATACAGTAGCTAGTAATTGTATTGAAAACTCCTTTCTTCTTCATACAACTGTCTTACAACTGAAGATAAATTTGAGACTCACTGCTGTGATTTATGTTTCAAAAATGTGTCTGTTTTTTAACAAGAAGAGAAATGTGCTGCATTATCTATGTGACTTCACTGATATCACTTGCCTGAATGCTTATCTCTGCAGTGAGTTGAATAATGACCTGGTTTCTAAACAGAATCTCTAAAAACTCAGTTGGAATAGAAATATGTACAATAGTAGATTTTCATGAATACTTTGGTTATAACAGTCCAAAACCAAGAAAATGCTACTATACGTACATAAATGCCAATAGTTATTTAAGTTCAACATGTAGCACATACCATAATCCGTACAGTTGTCTCTTTTAAAGACGCACCATCTTGCTTTTTCATGACAAAATCAGATATTGAGCGCGGGTCCTAAAAAAGCTGAGTGTGCTAAGCATACCATTTTTAGAAATAAGATTACAACTACTTTTTGTCAATTGATAGCGACATCTTGGAATAACTACCACCAAATTGATCATGTCATATTGTGCTGGATTGTACTGTTAGCGCTATTTGTTTAAGTATCGGAGCACACCTATGATGCACATACAGGTGTGAGCGCACAAGGGGAGGTTGTGGCTTGTGTTGAGGGCTATTTAAACACTGTTCCTATGCTGGTAAGTTCACATACATTAGTCAACTATCTAACTGCTCACACAGTCAAATGTTAGACTGACTTGATTCTCTGCTGTGTTAGTGTTAATTAGTGCGCAGTTGTCAGAGAGTCGACATTACAGCCACAGAAATTCTTATCTATTCATGTGAATGACTGAGATAACTGTAACACCTACACTATATTTCACTGCTGTTGCCGGCCCACACTGTACCAGTGCACCCCCACTGATTTCGGATGCTTTTTGCTCTGGAACAGACCTGTTTTACCACCGTCAGTGTCAGTGCTGCTTAACTAGATAGCACTGGGTCTGTTGAATTCTTCCACCACTGGGTACTGAGTTTCTCTCAGACAAGTTTCCTTTGAAGCTGCTGCTTCATGTCACAGAAAGTGTTCTGCCAAAGGTCTGTTTTATTTTGGATTTGAATGAAAAAGCATAAACATCCTAAGTTGAGGTCACATGAGGAACATCTGGGCCACTAAGTCGACAGCTGGAGGCAAAAGGGTCTTGGTCATAAATTCTGAATCTATTTCACTCTGTTATGCAAGATCAAGAATACAAGAGCACGGCTGCTTTTCTCTCTGTCCGTCTCTCATGGTTGTAGCTACTGAGTGGTTGAGTATGTGAGAGAAGAACAGCTGGTTCACGTTGTGCGCTGGCGTCGAGCCTACTCTCCCAGCATTGCATACGTGGGTGTAAATCTTGAAGGAGATGTTCTTTCCAAATCTTGTATGACCCAGTCAGGCTGGTGGGATGGGCCTGGAGCTCTTCATCCAGCAGCCGGAGACTGAAAGCAGACTCAGACTGCAGTGATTCATTTTATTTTTCTCATGTCAAATTGGCTGTTTTCCTGCTCTGGTTGTTTTCTCACCAAGACTTGATTTGATTCCTGTCTTCTTTTCTGCTCTCCACATCTCTTCACTATTTCCTCTTCTCCTTTCCACCTTGATGCTTCCTTCCTTTCCAGCCTCAGTTTTCTCCTTTCTTTTTTCATCCTTCCTTCCCTTTCCCTCCCTCTGTCATCTCATCTCATCGCTCTGTGTGGCCTCTTAATTCTCCTACCCTCCTCTCACCTCCCTGTTCTTTACAGGTTTCTCTCCCTTCCCAATTCCTCTTCCTTTTCCAATTTTTCCTCCCCCTTCCTCCCCTCTATACTTACATTTTCTCCACTTTTTTCATTCTGCTTCTTCCATTTCTCATTTCTCTCATCAACTCTCCTCTCACCTCCCTTCTCCAGCTCTCTGTCCTCCTCCCCTTAATTCCTCCCACCCTCTCTCCTCATCCTCCTCACCCACTCCATCCTCTCATAACAGCTCATGGAATGATAGAGTAACACATGAAGCCAATCATCCCTCTGAAATATTCTCTATTTTTCCGGCCATATGAGGATTTTCTCAATGTCACCAGCAACTTTTTACTTTTTTCTTCATTCTGTTTATTATGAACATTTGCTGTGCATTTCAGTGAGTGTAACTGCCAGTGGCACCAAAAGCAGAGATGTGAGGGCAGAAAAAGATGGAAAGCTATGACCTCTAGTGAGTGATAATTAGGATCAATGAAAAAGGATCTAATTTAAAAACACTGCTCTGCTTATAGCCACGGATGTCTCAGATCGTTTACTGCCATTATTTACTTGGACTGTGGTAAACTTCAGGCCTGTTGGTGAAGTCTTTGGTTTACTATTACATGCAAACATAATATTTTTGGATATTATTTTCATAGAATATATGGCACAGTGCAAAATCCTAAGGGCAGCTGGTTTTTCAAAACAGCCAGAAGCAAATAAATTGTTTTGTTTTCTCATCTAAATGCATGAGCATCTAAACAAACTGTTGGGTCTTAATATAACTCGTATGTTAAGATGCACTCTTGCAGCTTTGAGTCCAGACTATTCCCCACATCGTTGCAGTGTGCTATAATGCCTTTCACTTGAATAATAATCAGCTGTTCATTTGGTTGAGTTCATCGAGAGCTGTGGTGATATATAGTATATATGTTTTGTGCTTGTAACACTTCTCAATAAAATACAAAACCAACAGTGAATAGATCCTACTATCATGTAATGTCTGTCCAAAGCCTGATATGGCTTACACTACATCACCTGGCTTCCACCTTTGTGGCGGTCATAATTGCTACGGCCGGTAAAGGTCGCCTAACAATAAAATGTAACTGTGGGTCGTAATAAGATGCTTGCATGGACGACTTATGGGGTCATTTTTTAGAGGACAGTCTCCAATGAGCCCATGTTCCTTAATTACCAAAGGCACTGGAGTTTATTTTGCTGAAGTGCCACAAATACCACTGTCTACTTTGAATTGACTACTGAGTTGTTTGTATCAGTAAAAATCAGGTTTGCAGATGAGTGCCATGGAAAAGGCAAAAAAGTCATTACTGGGAGACTCACCAACAGTGTTGGTTTCAGCCTCTACACAACTTTGTTTAACTCAAACCAGGTGGACTACTGTAACTCACAAATTAAATGAGGTGGGCAGACGCAACCTGTTTTTACAGATTAATTATAGGGAATTATCCTGTAATGCTTTTCTAAGTAAATTTTTACTGCTGCTGTAGTACGTGCGAGTATTATCTGGACCAGGAGAGTGTGTGTGTGTGTGTGTGTGTGTGTGTGTGTGTGTGAGAGAGAGAGAGAGAGCACTGCAGTACTTTTTAATGAGATCTGGGTTGCTGCACATTCAGCTTCATATGCAGACACCACCCCCCGTCTCTCTCTCCTGACAGGTCTCTGGATAGCAGGTCTTAACAGGGGTCCCTGTTGCCCAGTGATGCTGTCGCTTCATATCGGCACACTGTCTTTTCAAATTCATATCTCCCCTGGGTTCCGTGGGTGGCAGCTTTGAATGCAGCCTAATCAGAATTCTTCTCCTTGTGAGTCCACGTCGTGTAAAAGTGCCTCTGTGTGTGTGTGTGTGTGCCGTTTCAGTCTGTATGTGTGAGCATGTGTGTTCATGTAAAGGATAAGTATAAGAGGATCGAGCTATCTCAAAAGGTCTCTAATGTGGGAGCTAAGACTCCACTCCGATAATTCTTGCTATGTTGTGCAAGATTTCACCTTGGCAGAAAAGGTTGGGATCGTACATTTAAGAGTGTCTGTGATAAGCAGGGGTGTGGTGGAGCATCAGTTCGGAGGCAGGAATAGTAGAAGCTAAGCCTCATGAAGCATGTTTGTAGTTGTTTATTGTAACCTGAAGCATTTCCCTGATAAAGCTCACTTCACGGCTCAGTGTCATCCTGAAAATGTAACATCCTTCTTGCACCTGAAGAGGTGTGGTTCATTAAAAATGAGAATGTAATCCACCTGCAGAAGATGACCCTAAATTCAAATCTTTTAGGGCTATCTGAAGACATGTTGAAATCTCTTAGCCTGCAGTCCAAGGTGCTCAGAAAGCCAACCTGAACTCAGAGCAAACTGCCATCTGGACTGATGCTCATATTCCTGTTTTTTTACCCATCTGGTACCTGCAACAGAGAAGGGAAATGATGGCAGTGCACAAGCAGAAGCCACCATTAGCATCTAACTTGTAAACTGGCTCAACAATGCTTAATTCCTACACAGCACTTTCATGTGAAGATCAGACATAAGTGATATGTTAATGATTTGTCCTCCTATAGCCTGCATTATACACATCTACATTCACACACACTAGCTTCATCCATGGGAGGGGTAAATTGCTGATCGTGAGCAATCCAAAACACTTATGCATTTGCAGCTAGTAAAATTATGTTTGCTGCCTCAGCGTAACATTAAAAAAAAAAAACAGTTGGCAGATTAAACTTCTACTTGTTTACAATAATTGAGTGTCCCCATCTCTCGGTTGCAAGCCCTGATTTGGTACCACAAGCTTTAAGCAAATTCAAACATACAGAAATGCAAATTTCTCCTATGACGCAGACCCAAAGGAAACTGTCTTTACATTCAAGATATGTTCTGAGTAAACAGATTACTGGAGGCAGAGTAAGCAGCCTTAGATCATCCTGTAAAGACTTTATACACTGCAAGTCAGTAAATGCATTTCCTGGTAAAGCTGGCAAAGGAGTTAGTGTCAACATATTCATTTATAAAATCTCTGTGGAACAAAAGTAGTATTCCACTTGTATTCACAGATTAATTATTGCAGCAAGTTGCATCGGTTCTGGGACGAAATATTTTAAATCAATGAAGGTGAAGTTTTTTAAGGTAATTTTTACACCGACATGTCGTATTTTCTCCTGAACTTAGAGCAGCTTTAAGGCAAACTCAAAAGTGGGAAACCACTTACTCATTTCCCTTTTCCTCTGTGGCTAATCGATGGGTGAGCAGCATTAAAGGAGATGTGTAAATGAGTCCAAATGACTAGGCATTCACAGGCCTCATTTCCTCAGTGATTAGATCAGGATCTCCTCCCATGCAGTGATGTTTTCATTATCCTCCACTGCTCTCCTCTTCCTCTCCTTTCCCTTTGTCCATTAGACGAGGCAGCTAGAGCCCGCAGCGTCACTGCTCAGAACTCAAAGATGTGATCATCTGATCGCTTGACTGTAAAGAGAAGGTCGCCTAAGCATAAAATGAGCTGTTCGATAAATCAATGTTGGTTCTTAGATATTAATAAGGCTTCACAATGCCGTCAAAGAATTATGAGTTATCACCATGGTTCGAATGTAGTTTATAGTATAATACAGTTTGAGTGTTTTTTTTTTCTAATTACAGTGAAGTGGAGTTGTCCCTGACTAGACATGCTTTC
>NW_018128005.1:870714-873597 GCF_001952655.1 Monopterus albus | reverse complement strand
TATATTGGCTATTGACCAAAAGGGGAAAGAAATTTAATTTCACCAGATTCTTCCAAGAGTGTTAATGATGGTCGGTTCATAGTAATCCAGTGACTTAGTGTTTTCTTGGCAACAAATCGTCCAACCTTTATGACCTGTCTGGTCGTTTGTCCCTTTCCTCTCTCATACAACCCAGAGGTGTATCATTAAATGCAGTTGCGGGAGGAATTACTAAATTCCCATTAAAATTGCTACTAAGAATTACAGACTTTGTTGTCATGGAAACAGTCATAAACACAATGGCCAGCGAGCAGCTGCAAACTGTTATAAATATGAAGCTACGATTATGAAACCGTCATGGTCACGTTTGGCCAAACTAAACATTTGGTTATGATTAGGCACAAAAACTATTTGGTTATGTTTAGGGGGAAAAAAAAGGCTCAGTCAGTTTTAAGAACAAACCCATATTGTTAAATTTAAAACAAAAACTTTTCCAAAACACAAACCACAGACTAGAACAGAACTTGGGTCTCCTGAGGGAAAGTCCTGCGCTGTGCGTACCTAGTCATCCACCCCACCTCCTTCTCCAAATAGTCACAATAATAATCACCTTTATTTGGCCAAGTAGGTTACATGCACAAGGAATTTGTTTCCGGTACAGAACCGAGGCAGCCATTGGCGGTGCTGTGGACTGCAGGCACCGAGATTCGAACCTCCGACTTTCTGGTTCAGTGTTCTACCCACTGAACCACAGTCGCCCCACTTTGCGTACTTTGTGCCAAACTATGACATGTAACACTTCATCTTAACACCGTGCTGGCAAAAATGATGTATACTGTTGCATTTTACAGGAGAACAGTTTCTTTCTTTGACATATAAAAATGGACTTAACAATAGGCTACTACATTGTATCATGTATACAGAATTAGCTTAGATATCGTAATTTAAATCTGCATTAGCATTGCTTAAAAGGCCACTAGGGAGCAGAATGCAGCCCCAGTATACTTTACAAATTCATTATGCTTGGCGTGTTAGCAAAGGAGCCAGCAGGAGTGGCACTTGTTCAACACAGTCTCTTTCGCTCTAGTTTGGTCTCCAGTGACTCTCAAGGAAAACATCTAGCTCTTTAGCTACTAATTGCTCAGTTATGTTCACCAGCCAGTTGCTAACCATTTGCTGGGTAGGTGGCATACAGTTAATGAGAGCTTGTGACATGGAGGAAATGTTCTGTACAGCCAAAATTGAGCTAAAAGAGGTTTTATCAGTACGAGTGATACATGTGTTAATGCACTGATTCCATTTAGAACTATTTGATAGGCTGAGATTAAAAGGTGTGTGTGTAGAGAGAGAGAGGTATTATTATATGTATATTTGATTTAAATGTGATAATTCAAATGACACAGCAATTTATTTTAATTTCTAAATTAAGTCCTCACGGCATTGACCTTGCATCATCTTGTATTCCAGTCAATATGACATTTGGAATGAAGTGTTGAGATTTACTTATTTGTTATACCTACTTTGCTTACATACTTAATATACAGTTTATATTTCAAGTATTGATTTTGTGCTTCCCAGAATACACTATGAAGTTCCTTTAGTGATGCTGCACTATTTATCCAGAGCAATAAGAAGAATACAAATAATTTAAATGATCAAGCTATAGGTTTGCGCATATCGCCACATAATTTACAGGCATGTAGTTAGTACATTTAAATGAGTGATCTGTATACGAAAATTGCTTATACTCACTGACTTTTTGGTCTTTTTCACCTTTGTCTCTCAAGCTTTCATTTTCTGTAAATGCTCAACTCAATATCTTGCTCCATCTTTAACCCAACTGAATATCCTTTATTGGAATGAGTGTTATTGTATAAGCAGTACTGCCAAACTGGCTGGCTGTGTGTACCCAGTCACATAGCATTAGGTCCTATTACAGCCTATATTTACCTCACTGTACCACAGAAATATCCGACAGCCTCAGATATCTGCCTTCAGTAGCTGACCTGCTCGTTGTGATGGGGAAATTGTTCGTGATTGCATTGATCTGAAACTATGTTTAGAAAGCAACAGTGTACAAAATATTTATCAGTCTCTCTGAACTGCTTTGGCTCTGGAGAATACTCAGCTCGTCTGATTCCTTTTCTCTGCTTTTGGCATTTGTTTTCTGCCTTTTTTTTGTCTCTAAGGAGCAGCAGTGATGTTTCTGCTCAGTGGTTATGTTTTGTTTTAGGTTTGAAGCCAGCGACTGTGGGAAACTGGGCAAATTCCAGTGAGTTCTTCTTCATGGCTTAAAATTTGCTGGAGGAGATGGGAAGCTTTTAAAGCGACCACTGAGGCTGCTGGACTCTGTTTCATCAAATATCAAGCATCAAATATCAACCAGTCAGTGCAGCTCATTGCTGATATGATGGAAATCTATCCTTGATAACAGTTTAAATAACAGCCATTAAACTTGGACTTTATAGTTATTTGCTTATTTAATTGCTCCATAAATGTTTATTGATTTTAATTTCAGAACACTGGCCAGATATTTAGCTGACATGTATTAGATGAGGGCTGTTTGCCATCAAAATAATAAACTTGGTCTAATTTCCTCTGGAGAGTTCTGGTGTTCCATGTTGTTTTATATGTGGTTTTGACAAACTTGTCTTTACCTTCAACCTTTGTCTGCCTCTACAAAACAACACTGATCAACAATGTGCACACACACACCAGCCTGTACACATGTGATCATTCATACATAGAAACATACAGACACACAGTTTATGATTGTGATCTTCCCACGGAGGATTAAAACGCCCGGTCTTGTCTGTGCACATTCAGATAGCATCCATCCATCCATCCATTTTCCTCTGCTTATCCGGGACCGGGTCGCGGGGGCAGCAGTCTAAGCAAAGATGC
>NW_018128005.1:852733-870685 GCF_001952655.1 Monopterus albus | reverse complement strand
CGGGGGTAATGCCGAGGCGTTCCCAGGCCAGCCCAGAGACATAGTCCCTCCAGCGTGTCCTGGGTCTTCCCTGGGGCGTCCTCCCGGTGGAGCATGAATAACCTAATCTCATTCTAAACACAAGGGACTTGTTTTAATTAAGATGTCAGTTTAACACTGTGGAGCTACTGGGACTTCTGTCACAACTGAACTTGTACATCTTAATCACTGATTTCATCTACTGATGAGTCAAAGTTTTGTCTTTGTGAAAATAGAAATAAAAAATATAATCTTCCAGGAGGTTTGAGATCAATTTCTTTTTCTGATGTCAATCAGCTATGCAAATCTGATGCAAGTGTGTTGTTGAGTGAAGTGGCATCATCCTGACACAGCTGGAAACCTTTGTCTGATCTAGAATGATTATTTCCATCGGCCTTTTCTTCCCACATCTGAAGAAGATAGGGCTGTTTTTCCTTCCTAACCTCAGGTCACAAAGTGGCATCAAACTTTTAAGCCGTTGTCAGAGTTGTCCTCCGAGTCAGCTGGCTACTGTACATTACAGACCTTTTAAATACACACAAAACAGGGCATCTGAATGCACATGAACATACACATTTTAATTTATTTAAAGTGTTATTGATGCTATTTTATTGCCTCTGCCTCTTTTTATCACTTTATCAATTTGCAAGGCTCTTTAATAGTCCTATACATAAAGTTTATTGCCTTTATTACACAGAATGGACAGAGTGGAGAATGGAAACGCATAATACTGGGGGGACTGGGAAGAGAGCAGCTCACATAGGAATTATTCATTATTTATTATTCATACACACACACACACACACACACACACACACTCAGACACTGTGTTTGTGCAGCCAAGGTGAGTGAAACTTTTCAAATTTCAGCTCATATCAAACACGAGGCAGTAGGATGTCCCCGGGGGGGCAGAGAGGAGTTGAGTTACGTGCAGTTTAAGTGTCTCCTTACTGCATGGTGCCAACAATAAAGAGCCCGATATGCTGAGCTAGAGCTTCTAATTCCCCATTTTCTCTGTACTAGGGAAGATACTTCAAACCAAGAGATGTGCTCCGATACCAGCAAACAGAGAAATAAATGAAGTGCAGTACATGGTTGGTAGAGCTTACTTCAATATGCTAATAAATAAAAATTGATTTGAAATAGAGAAGTAACAACTGACCAGTAATACTTAAGCAAATTCTCTTTACCTTCATTTTTCAGTTGAATTGATTCCTTGGTCATTTCCCTCAACCCCCACTCCTCCAGTTTTTTTATATAGCCTTTTGTTATAAATATCAAATCTGTGCTCCGATCCTAAATAACCCTCGTGGTGAGGAAACGGTCTTGTGTGTGAGGTTCCCTTTAAGATTTATTTCAGAGAACATTCTTTTATTTGCTACCAGCCAAATGATCTGCGTTTCTGCTGCTGCTCAGTGTCCTCTGCTTCATATTGGGGATTTTTGTGATTAGTGAGAATATAGGTTTACTATTGCTGAGTCACTCAGAAAGAAAAAAAAAAAAAAAACCTCAAACACAGTTGCTAGATTATTTTACAATTTAAAATACCTGCCAGTGACTAAATCAATTTGTGCACTGAATAATTTACACCCTGTCCATCAGTGAGTCAGCCCAACACCCAGTCATCAAGCAAATCAATCAATCATTCAACCAATCTGTCCTGGAGTAAGCTAAAGCGTGGTAGCCACAGCAAACACAAAGGTGTTTCAAGTGAGAAATATGAAATGTGTCAAGAAACAAAGAATTAAAAGAGGAAGCAAAGATTTCAGTCTGTGCTAATGTATCTGTATCATAGCAAGACAATATCGATGACTGTCAGTCCTTGAGCAAGATGAATAGAAATAGGTAGGATGACGTTGCTATAGAAACCAATAAATGTTTCCGCCCTGCACGCACAATACTGTACCTAATGAACCTGAGCAGACAGAAGAGCTCTCCCTATTGTTAAACACCGACATCGGCTTCAGAGGAGACTTTAATAATGTCAGGGAAATTAGCACAGCGCTGTGGCTCTGGACCTTGCACCTTTTTAATGTCACCTGCTTGTGATACAACACAGCATGATGTGACATGCATTACTGTCCCCGTAGGAAAGCTTGTCTTGGACTCACAGAGGCGCTGATCTATTGTAATACACAACACCATAAAATTACACAAAGAAAAGTCAATAGTGGGAGCCAATCAATACACACAATTCCAATACACGTGAATGTACACACAACACCCCTAACAGTTTTATCCAGCACATTTGTTCAGATTACAGATATATTCTACACATTTAATTGCACCAATGAAGATACACTGCACAGCTCCTGCAGCCAACAACACATTACCACTTAGTGTTAGATAAAGTGATAAAAGGTATGAATTAAAGCAATTAAACTCATACTGAGAAGCCCTGAATAGTCTGCCCAGACAATAAAAGCTATAAAAGTATGTAAGTTTATTTATAAAGCACCTTTCAGGCATCACAAAGTGCTTAAGAAAAGATAAAAACAAAATGAACCAACACCCCCCCCCCCAAAAAAAAAACACAATACACCTTTTCAAAGGTGTCCACACACCTTCCACTACTCTCTCTAATTCAGAAGCTCAGTGAGTTTTAAACCTGAAGCAAGTAGCAGCCAACCAACCCTGACTAACATTCCTCAGCAATGAGAACATTTTGTGGAGGGGAGGGGGGGGTTATACTGTCCATATGAGGACTGGACATGGTGTTCCAAGATGGCACCCACATCATTCCAACGAGTATTACTCACAGGGTGATAGAAAATACAGAGTCTGTCTCCAGCTGAGCCTGTGTGCATCCTGTTGGCTGCCTGAGCATGTAAACAGACGTGATGTTATTTACTTACATGACACTTGTAGACTTCTGAAATATTAGTGGACCAAATGGATCATAATCACAACTCTTTCTGGGGCACTGAGCAACAGGTAGAGCTCCTTGAGGTAAATTTGTGATATTGGGCTGTACAGACAGGAAGACCCGACTCAGACCTCATCTTTTCACGAAGTGTGAATAAACCATATTAGATGTTTTCACATCAGATCCAGGCCTCTTGCACATGTGCTCCTAGATCAGATTCATATCCTATCTGACTATACGTGCACTGACAGAATCGTCAGATCAGAATTCATGTGCCGTTTCTAACGTCTCCCTCCTGTGCACATATCGCCTGTCGTCTTCATTCTGTTTTGGCCCCTCACAGACTAGTAGAAATACACATGGAGGAGAGCAACAACAGTGACGAGGGTCAGTGGAGAGATGAGGACGTTTCACATTTATGGACAAGCTTCTGATCAAGTCAAACTGGAACGAACATAACAGAAGTTTTTGAAAAAACTATGCGATTTGACGTTTTTATTCTTGTACCACAACTCATATTTTAGATAAATAAAGCAGCATGGCAGTTTAGACCTCAGTGGTCTTCACATAGAGCAGGATACTGTACATGACATTTTTAAAAAAATGAACGTGCACCATCAACACAAAAAGATCAGATCTGACTTTTTAAAAAAATGAACATAGCCTTAGTCTGACTGGCAGGTCTGTGTTCACACACCACTCAGGGTTCAAACGCGTTTCCTCTGTGCTCCTCAGATGTTACAATCATGCAAATGCACAATCAGAAATCTATAAAAACCAATTACTGCGTCTTTGCTTTAAGCCAAGAATAGCAGCTGATGTTGGGATAATGAAGTTTATTTTACCATCGAAAATCAGTGCAAGCTGCTCTGAGATGTTCATGAGGAAATCTGAAAAATAAGTACAATAAATTATTCTGTTGCTATGTGCTCCATATAGGACACAAAGTCAGGATTGAGCCCAGACAAATTTGGTAATTACAGTAAACACCATTTTATGTCGGTACGAATTACTTCAAGAAATGATCAGGGAAAAAGAAATCCTGAAACAAGTAGCTTTTGACAAGACAATCTTGCAACCTTCCAGTCTCCAAACAGCAAATTACTGCGCATCCTCCTTACAGAGCCAATGTTACCACAGCAAAATTGTCTTCCTGAGCATTAAGATAATTTGTATAAAGCTGATCTGACATATGCTCAATATGTATGGATGGAAAGTGAATTCACTTGCCAGGCTCATTATTGCAAGGCCAAACCTGTCTATAGTTTTAAAGTGCTGGGATGTGAGGATGCAAACATTAACGTCTACATTTTTATAGATAAATACGAAGAACTCTGAACCTTTATTTAAGCAATCAAGCTTGATCCGGTGATTTGAACTGCAACAAATGGTGATCCAAGTGCTTAAATGCTTTAGAAAATGAGCTCAGAAAGGCTCCTCAGTACTGTAGAACGGTGCCCCCCAGTGTGCAAACAGACACACATCCAGCCATACGGCGCAGCGAAGGTATTATGCAACAACCACAGACGACACGACATTTGAATGGGAACCAGTGGGTTAAAGTGAAACTCTCCACCGAGGGAATGAAAACCAACATGGTGAGTTGTAGGGTTTCATGTTAGATCCTGGCAAGTTGCTGCAAGCTAAATCCATGAGTCTGATGGTCAGGATCTCTGTCTCACCATCATTCTGTCTGACTCATTATCTCTGCACAGCATCTCTCCCCCTCTTGTTATGGCCTCAGTCTTATTCCTCCACTCACTTTTCATCTCTTCCCTTCTTTCTGAGCAATTTTTCTCTGACTTAATCCTCTTCTCTGTAGTCACTGCTTCCACTTACAGTACAGACCACAATATTTAGTGTACAAGTATCTTCAATGTGAATCAGAATCCTCACCTTAAACAAAAACTTAAGCTTAGCCTGTATTTATTTTCCAACCACTTAAACTTTGGTTGGCCAGAGTCTCCTTATTTTCAAAGGTAATCATTTTTCTAAACTAGTGGGAACATTGGTTCTGTTAAGAATAGAATTACACAAACGTACACACACTTTTTTCTGCCTCTCTCTCTCCTTTCTAGCCAGCTCCAGCCAATGCTGGCGTGTGCAGTGCTCAAGCCTTGCGCGCTTAGTCAGCTGAAAGTACAGATGCATAGTCTGAATCAAAAAAGCCTCTGCATTCCTGTGGCAGCATCTAAAGGAAAATTTCAGTAAAAATCAACCGTGCCTTCCTAATGAGATCAAGATGGATTATGAGCTGCACTCTGCAGCAAGCTGCTAGCGCCTGACACAGCCCACCGTGCACTGGGCTGCTGTTCCCCAAGATGTAAAAGGGCAACTTTTAATCTCATTTCCCCCCTCATGGAAAGGCATAATAAGTAATCGTGTTACCCATCAGCCTCGACCCTGCTCGAGTTATGAGCATTACTGACAGTGAGAAATGGTCCATCTGAAATTTAACCCGGCACTTACCCCTAAGAAGATATACGCTAGTGTGTGTGTGTGTTCAAACGTGGGTGTGTGTAAGAAAGAAAGAGAGGATATTCCAGTGAGACAGAAAAAAAAGTCAAAGGGCATCCATCTGCAATTTCAAGACAAATCTCCTCACTTTTGTAGAGTAGAGCAGCATTTACTCATCCATCCGCTTCACCTACGCACAGTGATTCAAACAGGAAAACCTAAACTTCCCTACAGAGAAGGCAACCATGCGACTCAGGCCTATTCATACTGTCAGTTCACTTCTCAAGCTTAGATTTGATTTGTCCAACAGGCCAGTTTTACTGGGAGTTTTTAAAAAGCTACAGTTTCATGAGTGTTCTAAAGAGTGAAGTTTGATTCACAAGCTTGTTCTGTCATACTTATCCTCTGGAAATCTCAACTAGGGCCCATAAGGTGATGCTACAGTAACTTACTATTCAACCTCCACAATGTTGCATAAATAAACAGAGACAGATGCAATTAAAGCCAGTGAATCCAGACTTTTATTCCTTAAGGTGTGATCACATTACAGCAAAAAACAAGGGTATTACGCTTGCTGTTCCATGCAGAAACTCAAGAAAATCCCAGGGGCGCTGTACAAAGTGACACTTTCTTAGCTACAATGCTAAAGGTGCTAGCACCTGATCACAACATTTTAGAGGTTCAGACTGTGTTTTTTGAAAACAAACAATCTTGGTAGCAGCACTTGTGTGCTGATATTTTTCTAGCTAAATAGGTTGATCTCCATATCAGGATCATGTTATTGCACAGTTTGGGAAATTTTGAAACACTGGTTACATACCATGACCTGATATTCTGTGAGTATCGGTGCAGCCAAGGCAAAAATAGAAGACGTGGACAACAGTGATTAGCTGGGCACAGAATGACCGCGCAATCAGGGTCAAAGTTCAATAAATTCGAACTTTCGGTGCACCACCGTTCTGCGCTGTGCACCACCAATGGCTGCACAGAGCCCTTACACATACATAACAATAGCTGGGATGTGCAAAAGCCATTTTTCTGCTGCAATGTGAACTCGCCATTAGACCGATCCCCACCTGTCCGGGGCATACACCATCATCCATCTGATGTCAGGTGGATTTGGCTCCAGTCCTCCCTCTACAGGATGACTGGTATAGATAATAGATAGATGGTTTGAGATCCAAAAATTCTGAATATTGCTTATGCTACAATGCAACTCAGTGTAATCTTCGAGTACAGACCCTAGTCTGTTATAGTCCAAAGCTGAGTTTGCATCACAGGCTTTGTTAACTTTTTGTAGCTGTTTAGGCCTCCAGGGCCCCATGACGAGTGAACCAACTTCACTGGAGTTCCTCTTTAATTATCACTGCACAGAGTCCTACAGATGGAACTACTGTAAATGTACTGGTGTTTAGCACCTAACTATCAAGAGCAAAGTACATACAAACAAACTATACAGATGAATGAATACAAAAAATGAACAGATACTCAACAGAATGCACAGTTTGGGGAAATGTTGCCATTGAAGAATCTTTCATTTTTCACTGCAGTGAGCACAGCAAACATAATTCCATCCACCCCCATTGTAATGGGATGGAGGCAGAGTTCTCAGAGCCAGATCTCCTACAAATGGAGAAATAAAACCCAAATAGCTGCATGGTTAGATACTGTGCTTTTACTGCCAACATTTATTCAGTTAATGAATACATTTGATGACTGAATTTAGGGAATGATGGCATAAAAATCAATGAGAACTTCAACATTAATTAGCAACTGTAATCAAGTGACATCTGCTTTTGATGATCTGATTCATAGCGGCAAATATAGCTGTATTACCGTAGTCAAGTCCTGTTATCTCTGACAAAATGCTTTTTACTCCCACAGACTGAATGTAATATTGAATGATGAGATCAGGGAAGTGTCTCTAAGGAAAAAGTAAAAGAAAAACGGCTCAATTTTGAAATAAATCTCCTGATTCTGCTCTTATCAGCTTATTCAGTACACGGAGTTAAAAATCAAAACGCGCCTCCCATCTGTGAACACCATCAAATGAGTCAGTGACAGATCATCGGTTGCTAAGGTTTTCCATTCCTCTTCCTTCCTCCCTTCCCACTCTGGTCCAGTAATCCCTTCCACATCTAGGTCCTAAACATAACTTCCCCAGCACACTCATAAAGCACAATTAACTTCTTTTCCTCTGTCTTATAAATATTCATTAGCTCAAGCATGTTGTCATTTTGTTCAAATTGATTGCAATCGAATTAGCATAATTAAACATTATCTATGGAAATGCGGGTGGATGAGCAGCCCCGGCAAAACTCCCCAGCCATGTTTCAACGTATGTCAGTGTGGCAGAGAAGCATGATGGATAATATAATTATGTTTGGGAGACAATAGAAGCCCCGCAGTATTGTTATTAATGGGGCTTTGTTAATAATGACGCCCCCTACATGAACAGGAGTGTTTGCAAAAGGGTTTCTGTGTGTTAAGTGCAAAGTGAAGTCTTTTAGTCTTTTTGCATGAAAGTTTGTGTAGATGAAAGTTTGTGGGGATGCTGGAGAAAAAAAGAGAATGATAATTAAAGATTCAGCCACCATGTTATGTCTATAGTCTGTTCTTTAATCCATACTCTGATTAAGGCCCTGTGCTGAAACGCATTGGTTAAATACTGCAAAGGTCAGACACTTCCAGAAAACCAATCAGCACTGCTGAGTTATTTGTTCACATGTGATTCTTTGTTACTTAAGCAAAGACTTGGACCGGTGAGGCAGTGACATGTTCTGTCTACAAGGCTGTGTACCAAAATTATTTTCAAACTAAATGAGTTTCACAGTCATCTTATCCGTTTGTTTCATCCCTGTGACGGTCTAAACCATGGATCATCAACTGGCGGCTCACGAGCCACACCCTGGCTGTCAAAGCTTTTCGTCCAGCCCGCAGTATATGAACAAATCAGAAAATATTAGTATAAAAAAAATGTGTTCTAGTATTTAGAGTTTTTTCTGAAACCTACAAAACATATGGAAACAGTTTTATTAGAAATGATTTACTGATCCCAAATATGTGCATTCAACTCATGGGTTCTAAAGCCATAAATCCTTCTGTCAGCTTCTTATTAGCGAGCAGCCTACACAACCTGACACAGAAGTCATTATTAGCGAGCAGCCTACACAACCCGACACAGAAGTCGGGCGCACCTCGCTCACAAAGCTGCGCTTGCTTTGCTGGTTGTGCAGTGAAGAGCAGTAGCCCCCAGACTAGTTTTAGGCATTGTGTGAAATACACGGGGTCTTGGAGTGCTCCTAAAGTAATACACTAAAAATGTACTGTAATCGGTGCATTTATGCTGTTGTACCAAAAGTGATCCAACACCAGAAACAGACTGCGGTTTATCGGAGTGTGAAGGATGGTAAGGTAAGTGAGGTCAGACAGACCTTTCCTGCACAGACTGATCGAGACAACTGCAAGGTATTTACCATGGCTCTCGAGCTGCTTTCACATGTTACTGTGTGTGACAGTGTGTAAATATTATACTTAGATTTGATGCTGGCTGGAGTACGCCCTCAGCACAGCTGCTCGGAAGGAGACCCCACCCCTGAAGCGCATGATGTAATTCACACACTGATTTTAGGGTAAGCCTTTTTAGAATGAAGTGCGGCTTGTTCTGTCTATGCATGAATGGGAAAAACCCCTGTTCTTATTTAACTTTTTTTTCCCCACAAGTTCTCATTTAGCATTTAAGCAGGCATACACTGTGGGTGTTGGTTCACACTGATACAGGGCAACAAAAACAGTAATTTGGCCTAAATTAAAAATATTCTGCCACGTGGGCAAACACAGTCAATGACTCCTGGTCTAAACGTTAATTTAGGAGCTTAACCAGAAATATGCTCGAGGGAAAAACTGAGTAGGTATACCTTTTTCAATATGACATTTTGGAGATTTACTAGTGTCTCATTGTTGGCAGAACATATCCATCAGTAATGGTGTTAAAAGCCCTTCAAATGTTCTTGTAAACAGTTTTCAATCTGCTCATACTTGCCATGCTGACACTTGTAGAACTAAAATTATGCCTCGTGTTGCAACAGAGCGAGTCCTGGGATGACCTCGTCTGCAGATCCACGTGCTCCTCCATGTGCGCTTGGGCATGTAGGACAAAAAACACTCCCTGTACAACCGAGAGCCAAGTAACTAAACAGACACTGGGTGAGTCATAAGGGTGTGAGAGTGTGTGTTCCCATCCATTCACCACAATAACACAGACCTCACAGGCCAGAGGCTCTGTGTTCAAATCCAGCCATCCTGATGACAAGCAGTGTTTACATAGTGATGGTTGCACAAGCTCGCACTAAAGTTTGATCAGTCCCCCCCCCTTTTTACTTTGCAGCCATAAAAGCTGCGATTTGTGGTGGAGGAGCTGGCATCCCATCTGCCCCAGCAATCTACTGATCTACTACTGAGTCTTAGTTCTCTCACTACAAGTAGAAAAATATATACATCTACAAGTAGAATGAGAAATGTCAGACCGTTTCAAGAGTTGTCACGACTAAAACCATTGTGTTGAAAAAAAAAAAAAAAAGAGACCATTTGCTTCTGAGCTATAGGGGTAAACTGAAGAATGACAGCACCTGGATGCAACTTTTTAGAGCCGCACTACCCAGACTTCCTGCTCAGTGAAGTTAATTAAGGATGAAATTCACAACTTGCACAAGACTGGCTGAGAGATGTGACTGGAGTCAAGTTTGAACCACAATAAAGATGACTCACAGTTTGCACATTTCATTACTGTGTGTGAAAAGCGTCCTAATGTAACCTAGTAAACATGTTCCTGCCTGATCAGCTAACAATACTGACTGTACTCTGACAGTGAGCAACACAATATGTTTTCTATGAAGTCTTTAAACAGAAGTTGTGGTTGTGGAATAATCACCTCGCCTAATGTTTTTGTTTGGAATACAACTAAATGGTAGGCAGACAATGACAACAGTATTAACCACACCGTGTACAAACACACATGACCAGTAAGCCTGCAGGTAAGCTGCTACATTATTTGTCCCACTGTACCTCACTTAGTTTTCCACCATGTGGATTCAAGCATCATTACTGATCCTTATTTTTGTCCGAGTTAATTTTCATCTTCACAGGATTGCACCAAAGTCATCATTTGAATGTGTAATTTATGCTAAAGTGAAACATGCCAACCACTCAAATGTATCACTATTCATATTATACAGCTAAATTTAATGCATTCAAAAAAAAAAAATCTACTGAATGCACCACTTCCCTCAGCAGAACAGATTTTATTCACATTAAAAAATTAACAAGATAAGCACCGATTGTGAATACACAGGGAGCAGATCCACCCTCAGTAAATAGCCTTCACCCTGCATATTACATAAAACATGCTTTATCAAGTGCCCCCCCAACCATATCTAATGTAGTAATTTAAACTGAACAAATATTGTGTCTAAGATGGAGCTGGTATCTAATGACAAAAGGCAAAATATCTGGGCTTTTCGTTTCTCTTTTCAACTGATAGCCATCTGCACTTGCCAGTTTCATCACCGTTTTGAATTATAACTACACTGACCATATTTCCAACCAGTCAAAGGCACGTCTAGCTGGTTCAGAGAGGTCACTGTGATTGGTCAGCATCAAACCATGTTAGAACTGCTTCTCATTTTAGGATCTGGGCTGAGATGAGAAGATTTATTACTCTGTGGCTCAGCTTTTAATCAAGGTCTGGAAACTTATTTGAGGAACATTTTTGAAATCTATATAAAAAAAAAATCTAAACTATCTCAAACCACCAGCTGATATTTTCTCATTTGTAGAAAGAAAGAAAAAAAAAAGACAGAACACCTTTGCTGTGTGAGAACATTAAGTACAGAACATCTAAATCTGAAATTACTTCTCATTATAGAGCTTATTTTACTTACAAGCTGTGATAAGACCAGTAGCAAGTCATAAGAAATAGAAAAGACAGAATCATGCTGTCATTTCATGTCATGCAATTGTCACAGTTAAACGACTCTGGCAGCTGTGACACTTTGAAATCACAGGTCAGGACTTTAATACTTCACAGTCAGAAGGAAGAAGACTGTCCCGGCTCGTGGCCTGCGGCATTCCCTCAGAGTGCACAGAGGCCATAATAAAGGAAATTATACTAATAAGTGGCGAGGGGATATGCATAGCAGGTTATGTAATTGTACTCTATAGAAATCAATAAAGTCTTGACCTGGGAAATGAGCCCAGCATCAAGTCTGGGAGTTGGTTCCCTGGCACCTGCTGTGAGTGCTGAAATGAAAATCAGCATGCAGTGAAGGGGGGGGAAGGGAGAAAGTGAAGCAGTGCAGAGGGTCTGTGTCTGTTTAATATGATGACTGACGGGACTGCAGTGTGTTTTAGGGGTGGGGGGGTTCGCTTCAGGTACATTACATCGTCATATTTCTTCCCAACCTGTTGTTCACCACAGGTCAAAATCAGAAAGTACACCAAATAACACACAATTAAATCACCAGTTTTATAGCAGCACCTCATATGTGCCCTAATTTCATTACACAAGTCTCGCAGCCCCCAGTCACAACAGATTATTATACAACACATCAGCAGATGGATACTTAATTAGTATACTGAATTGTACTTGGCCCCTTCATAATACACCAGAGGATGTACGAGTTGCTAAGTGGAAGGTCAGCAAATCAGTAAAGCACTTCGGACACAGGGGGGTGGGGGGACCCAAACTTGTCAAATGAAGGCAATCTTCAGATTGCTCGTGTTATTTACGGTGAGCTGCTTGGGAGCAGCGAGACCTACAGTACGAACAAAAGAAAGATGTTTTAATCCAGTCAGATGGCACCATTTTTATCATAAAAAAGATAGAGATATTCATTATCTTTGCCAGAGTTCTTACTAAAATGAACCAAACACAAGAGTGGCATCAGTCAAATACTTGCAGTAAGAGTTAAAGTAAAACTCTGCAACGTTTTCATATAGTCTGGCTCTGTTTTTCTATCTCCAATTCATAGTTTTTATATTTGTTTCTCTTTAAATGTTTTTATTGTGTTCTATTTTATTGTCATTTTATTGTTCCCTCCATCCATATTTTTCTTTTTCGTGTTCATTAGTCTCCCATCGTTTTACTGCTTATATTTCTAGTTTTATTGTTAGCCTGTCAACTGCACTAACTCACAGAAAATGTGCTACTCAGATAAGGTTTGATTTATTGACAGCTTTTATACTCTGTGCAACATACTTTTTCATATATATACATACATATATACATTATACACACACACTCTTTATGGATTGTTTGGAATGCACTTATAGAAGACGTTGCTAATCTGAGCAGTTTTAGCCACGAGACACTAGGAACTTGTGTCATTTCATTCCAGATCAGTAGCCTTTCTTTGGGGGGAGCTTAAGTTTGAGAGTTACAGCTTTATTAAGGGGATACTGTATTTAACACATGTACACAGTTATAGACCATAGGATTTAAATGTACCCACAGGAATTAGTTTGACTTCTAGCAGCAATCTTTTGCTACTTCTTGCACACACAACCATGCAAATGCAATCCTGTAGGTGATACTCTCTCAACAGAGAGCAGTTGAATAATAGAGACTAAAGGTGAATCTTGGCTCCCTCCTTTCCTTCACTTGTGCCTTTATCCAGCCCATGCAAGGATAAACTGCGAGGAGGAACCGAGGAGACATGTTTTAATTGACTTAAGAAATCCTTTCCTCTGATACTTCATGTGAAGCATCCATCACAAACGCATTTCCAACGAAGGGGCACGTCAGTCCATTAACAGACTTAAAAGATGCATTTGTGTATCCTCGGTTATAGCTCCTTCAGCAGCCTCCCTGCTCCTCAGAACAGAATTAAAATCCTTGGGACATCCTCCTTCGTGGCGAACCGGAATGACTTCCGGGTTGAGCGAGGATCGAAGAACAAAGTAAGGGAATTGGGATTCAGCTTAAGACAGGTGGGAGCTAACAAAAGTTGAATGTTAAAGTGCAGGGTGCAAATAAAATAAAAAAAAACTGCAAATGGTTTATGAGGAAGGAAATGCAGTTACCGCCTACAGGCCTCAAGGTTACAATGAACACATTTGGTGAGTAATTGTTTAATAAAAATACAAAAAGAAACTCTACAGGGCACCTTTTAGGGATAATTACAATTGCATTTGCTCGTCTGGTTGACTGACAAGTTTTTCAGAATATCCCTGTTCACTAGCTCCTTCCAGACTCCGGCTCAGTGCCTAAACATGGAGGCTGTAGCTTCAGTAACTGACAGAGCAGAGGGTAACCCCAAGGCTTTAAAATGTCCCTTTGGAAACCTGCCTGTAACGTCAGCTACTATGCCCATATTTTTTCAAAGCTGTAGGCTTTAGCAGGTCCTTGCAAACAGCTGTACTTCAGAGTACAATGTAGTCTCTCCCCATAACCACAAGGCCAACTGGCCTCCAACTAACACTCAAGAACTTCATTGAGAAGGGCTGAAAAAGGTCACAGCTGCAAGGCCCAGTCAAAATGATTGTCAAAGGGATGCAGGGAGAAATTTTTCACTTCTTTATAGGTCAATGAAGTGTTTCTTTTAAAGGTCAGAAATGTATGTCTTTTCTCCCTTCTTACCTTCAAAGGCCCAACTCACTTTTCTGATCTCTGCAACACATAAAGAGGTGATAAAAGTTTCAGCCTCATAAACCCGCTGTCGAGTTTAAACTTCCTGCTGGCCGGAGGCAATGGTGTGGAGATACGAGCAGTGTTTCAGTGGAACGAGCCACAATGCCACCATTACACCAACTATAATAATCTCTCCATCAAATTAAAGGGAGGAAAAAATATAATAAGCATATTAACGATGAGAGAAGAGTGAATTTTAATCACAGATAAGGATTTTATCGGCCTTTTGTGGGCATGAATCTATTCCACACTTTAGTCTGTCTGAAAGATATTACAAACTGAATTGAGCTTGTATGAGACGGAGAAGGAAAAAAAAAAAAAGTCATGTTCATTATGAAAACATTAACTCAGAATCCATTTGTTTTCCACAGTAAAAGCGGTGCAGAGCGGAATACTAATCCAATCTGAATAATGAAATCATTAATATAAATTTAATAAAATGTATGGAGCCATCCTTTTAATGTTTCAGGGTTTTTTCCTTTTATATCAGGCCACCTTTTCCCCCTTCACCATCCAGAGAAGGCCCTGCGAGTCAGTTCTGTAATTAAGACACATTAACACATAACACCTAACAGACTGGCTCAATTACCACAACGGCTGTTAAATTATATCGGGGTGCGAGAGGCAGTGGAAACTGCAATCCACATATTTCCATTGCTGAGCGCCTTTATGAGATAAAAAGCCAGCAGGAAGGACTTGTGTTTCTTTCATAGTAGAAAGTGTGAAGTTGGCAACTTGTCACCTTCCAGGGTAATATGAAATGTTCTGTTATTTCAGATATCTGAAATAACAGTTTATTCCTCTGACTTTATTGAATAAACGCAGCTGGCACAGACATCATTCAGTGAAGGGCATGCAACATAAGGCAATCTATTCAATTCCCTTTACATATACACTCACTGGCCACTTCATTCATCGGTGTTCATGAAGCTAAAAATGTTTGTTTTTGATAACATTGTGTTCCTAATATTCTGGCCCTCTCATGGGGTAGGACATAAATACAGAGACGCCTCTGAATATAATGTAGTCCAGTACAACACCACCTTTAACTAGGACCTCAGTAATAAACATGCAATTGAATTTATACAGTTGACAATTTCACCAAAAAACAAAACACAGTTTCATAAACATGACGCTGAGGCAACTTGTCACATACAATTGTACAGGTGTACCTAATAAATTGGCCAGTGAGTGTACACTGAGCCTCATGTCTGTGTGTGTATTCAGCCAGCAGAGATAGTTTCATGGCAGCAGAGGAATAATGGTGGTCGAGCAGCGACAACGACTTGCACAGTAAGAGCGTGTGTGGCAGAAAGTTTCCCTGGAACATTCACTACTGTAATTTGGGGTTTGAAGCATATTGAGAAACCTCAGTGTCCACACAGTAAGAGTGTGGTTACGTTTAAGTCATTGCTGCTTGAAGAGGAAAAAAAAAAAAAAAAAAGTTACACACAGAGGCAAAAAGATAATTATCTGTGTTGCAGTGCCCCCTGCTGGATGAATGCTATTGTGGTTTACACATGAAACACTCTGGAAGAGATTTACCATTTAAATGTTTTGGAAAATCCCCTTTTTCCACTTCTTATTGAAACGTAAGCAGTTCAAGCCCAGTGAATAACTTTAAATGGTTCCAAAGTAAGGTAGGCGAGGTAAAAAGGTTGAGGTCACCATTAAATTCCATTTCCTATACTGTATTATAAAACAGACTTATCAGGGATCAAGTAATGTGTTTACTTACAGCTTTTCTGCTACCATGAAAATAAATAAAGCCTTGGTGCAAACACATTCTACTTTCAAGCCCTCTGTCTGTGCACAAGCAGACCGTTACAACACCATCTGAAACTTTACCGGGACAAGTACAGTAGCATACTACTGGTGACGAGAACAGTGAGAAAAGAGCATTTAACAAAAGACTGATTGGTCGAGGTGTTCACCCCACAGAAAAATAATGACCCAAGACATACAGCACGTCTCCCCAGGTTGAAATGAAAAACAGCCCTCTTCAATACATCATGCATTTTAAATAGAAGTATGACATTTCTGCAGTAACTTGAAACATTTTTAAAATACAAAGCACCCAACTCATTACTGCCATGAGATGGCAGCACTAAACCTTTTTATTCGGCACTGACCCCGACTGGAAACCAGCTCCTAACTTAAAAACTCATGAGAAAATGTTACAGTACACTGTGCATTAATCCTCCTTTATAAACTGACAAATCTTCCATTCAAATTAATCACTATACTTACAATAGTGCTGAAGTGACATTCACAACAGTATATAACCTTTTTTGCAGTTTTTGCCCAAATACTGTCAGTGGAGGTGGAACAGCAGAGAATCTTTGGAGTGAAACTTTACTTTTACATCCATTTACTTCAAAATGGATGTAAAACTTTTACTTTTACTTTTTTAATGGATGTAAAAGTAACGTTTTACATCCATTTTGAAGTAAATGGATGTAAAAGTAAAGTTTCACTCCAAAGATTCTCTGCTGTTCCACCTCAACTAACACTTGCATTACTGTCTAAATAGGACAGGTTCCTGACTCAGAGCTCAGTCTTAGCATCAGTGAATCAGTGACTGCTTGTGGAAAAGTGTAACATGGAACAGACAAAAGGTCATCTCATCTCCCTGGCTTAAAAAAAAAAAAAAGATCAGATTTGCACAACAATTAATCTTGTTAGGGCAGATTATTTGCTGTGGTGCTTCTCTTGACAACCTCATGTTTTTGTCTGCTCAAACTGTCAAATCAATCACAGGCTCTTGGCTAACAAACCACACACAACTAACAAATCAGCTGAAAGTCAAAAGGACAGGCTCCTGACTCAGAGCTCAGATATTTGCACATTTGCAATGTGATACAGTTTTGAACTGTGTAGAAATAGACTAGATGGCGTTTGGTTTATAACATGAAAACAGTTTTTTCAGAAAAGGATCCCTTAACAATTCTCTTATGCAACACAAATGGCACTGCCACACATTTAAATTGAAAACACAACAACACTAACTGGAGCATGGATCTGGCCCGAGCAGATTTTCCCCATAAATCTATAGTCACTTAGCAGAACACATTTAATAATTTGTTTAAACAAGGAAATTGACATCCCACTATGTGGCTTTTCTCCTCAACCTGGGTTCAGGGATAACTCCATGCAGGAATTCAGGAATTCGGTTCTATTAACATGTCACCATTTTGCCTGATAAAAACATGAATACAAATGATATGAATCATATCTGCAATGTTGCCCCTTAATTCAGAGGTTATATTATGTGGATTGTAGATGTTTTCTCATCAGAGTTCCAGGAAGCATCTGTCTGTCATGGCCATCCCTTTGTAAGTTAAGGTTGATGAAGTGCTCTTCATAATTTGAACTGCAATCAGCTGCTGATTTGGCTTGGCCTGATCTAAAAGAAGTAGGAAAAAAAACTCGGTGGCCTTGTTTAGAAAACATAAATCATACAATGTCAGTCACACCATGTTCAGCCAGTGACAGAAAGCACACATTTTTTTTCCAGAAAAAAAAAACACATCTTTCTCCAACCAAACCTCTTTTTGCTAGAGGCTGAAAATATGGTGCAAATGTGGCTGAAGGGTTTTGATAAGTCCATGAAACTCTTCAGATGTAATTTTTTTGCATCAAAACTCACTCTATATATTTAAACCTTTAAATAAATTTTGGTACTAACCTAACTTTCACAGGCTTTGATGTTAGTCAAAGTTGGTGATTATAAAGTATAGTCTACATCATGCGTGTGTCTCTGGGTTTTTCATTTATATTATTTCATTTTATTTTATTCTTAAAATCATGTGTTTATTATTAGACTGGTGTCACATACTCCTCTTCTGTCTTCAGATGCGCTGCGGAGGTTTCTCAGCCCCACCGTTGCAAATCCTCCTGTCGCCTCCACATCAGCAGCACAACC
>NW_018128005.1:851029-851262 GCF_001952655.1 Monopterus albus | reverse complement strand
TGAGGCACTCCACATACAATGTCCAGATCACTCGAATGATATTCACCCAACTTCACAAATTGACGCCTCTGTGTCAAATAACTACTATTCCTTTTCACAGCCACTCCTCTTATCCCATATTTTTCTAACTTGTCTCACCAGATGCCCTTGGCTACTTTGTCAAATGCCCAAAGTTATTCAAGCTCTTCTCAGCCTCCACCCATAGGCGAGATGTCCTCTTGAAATATGTGAAA
>NW_018128005.1:808200-850764 GCF_001952655.1 Monopterus albus | reverse complement strand
TTACCTGAGATCTACTATGATGCAAGAACGTCTCAGTGGACTTGCCATTATAAGCATAAACCATGTGGTCTCAAATCAGTTGTCATATGATGATGTTGTAGATGACTTTGCTGCAAGAAAAACCAGGAGAGTAAAGCTGTAGCAGGTTATGTGAGATTGAGGAGGTGATGGTGTAGTTTTTAAGTTACGGCAGTACCAAAAACACCACTAGAGGTCTTTGTAAGATCATCTTTTTATTTTTATTTAAATCCTTGTATTTTTTTGTGCCTACTCGTTTCTTTAATATCTTATTTTGCACAGTGCTGTATTTATATTGTATTTTTAAGTTAATGTCACTTGTTTACACTTTATTTTGGGAGTATTAATAGGTACTTTATGTAAGCTATTTATATTGCATTTCATATGTTCAGTTCATTTTTTTGTATTTGTTTCTTTAATTCTTTAAGTATTTTGAATGTGCAATTGCTTTATTTAAATAAAGGAATGTCCAAGACAAAGCTATTACGTTTCTTATGAGTATATACACTAGCAGTGGAATTTACTGTGATGCAACGGGGCGCCACCTGAAATCTTGCCTAGGGCGCCAAATTGGTTAGGGACGGGCCTGCCCGAGAGTGTGGCAACTGAACCAGACTCGAACCAGTTAGTTGAGTTTGTACAGTGTTTTTCCCCCTTATTAAACAAAAGCAGACATCTGAGCACTCCAGCCGTTTAGCCTGAAGTTTGACCTACGTGTCTGAACCCGATCAGAATTTCACATCATTTTTGCTCTGACTTGTCTCTGTGGAGCACTTTGATATTTAAAAATGTAAATATTCACACAAACCTTTAGACTTAACAACTAGCCGCACATGGTGCTATCATAAGATGATTATATTCACAGCAGGATTAAAAGAACCCAAAGCTTGAGAATGATCAACCTGAGATGTGGTACATCATGCGAGCAGTAAAACAGCAGCATGAACCATTTTGACTGACCAGAGATAACATGTGTTTCCTGGTTCTGGGAGAACATTTTGGAAACTTAAATGGAAAGTGAGACTTGTTGAGGAAGTACAGATTCATCATCAGCTCATCAACATTTCCACCCAAAGACTCTGTTGCACATGCCAAGAGTGTGAATGAATCATGAACAGTTGGGAGGGGGCAGAAATATTTGATATGACACACTAAAGTGACAACAGAAAGAGGAGAAATTAAAAGCACACCTGCTAAAAAGTTAAGGAACAGAGAACATGCAGACTGAGGCTGGAGGCCCTGCCTGTCCGTCAGCTTCTGCTTGAAAGGCAAACTGACAGATCAGCTAAATGGCTCTAATATACGAGCTTGTGGTCTCAGGTGGGCTGTATGTTAACAAATGTCTGGCTGGCTGGGGAGAATACACTTGCCGTCTGGCCTGGGTGCCAGACAAATGCAATTCATCACACACTCCCTTGGAGAAACACACAGCCAGCCGCCTCCCTGTAAATCTACCGGACACATTCAGGAGCAGCTCGGGTGAGTGTGGGGGTGTGTGTGACTAGACTGCATGTCTCAATACAGGACAGGAAGGCTGTGCTGTCTGGTTTTGTATTCTTTACCTTCCATGATGTGTTACCTATCAGCCTGAGCATGACTTCACTTTGTGCATCGTCTTTATTTATTGCCCATTTAACATAAATCTCACAATTGATCTCAAGTTGTACATGTGGATTAATGGCTTGTTTGTTTTACTTGTAGAGAAACATTCATCTCCTGTACAGGCACATCTTATTCACCAACTCCACTGCTGAGACTGTGGGATGCCACGACTTTCAGCACAGCTTTACAATGATAAAGAGCAGCAATTTAAGGACAGTCAGGTCATAACAAATCTTCAACAGTTCATCCAGCCCAGGGAGTCCCAAACTGTGGTACGAGTTCCACTGGTGGTACGACAAAGCTTTGCTGAAAGGTCCAACAACTGCACCCCAACTGGCCCAAGTCCTTAACTTAAAACCAAAACAAATGTCATTTATTACTGGCCATGGCCACGTGTAGGGTAATGTGCTGTTAAAACAGATTTTTGACTAGTACCTAGCTCATTTCAATCATTCACAACCATGGACAGTGCTGTTTGACAGAGTGGAATTCTATCTGCAGTGTGAAATGTGCTCAGTGAGCTTGTATGATTGTAAATAGAACGTTTGGCCCTAATTCCATTCCATCCTCCCCCAATCATTGCAATCCACAGACAGAAAGGAAGCGACAGGAACAGTCAACAAGAGAAAAAAGCCTGAGTCAAACATGCACATGCTTTGTGCTCTGATTATGAAATGTTTTGTTATTTTGAAAATTAGCCTTGTGATATTTTTTTAAACCCTTTCAGACTATTGCATGGTTAAATCAATGAAAAACAAAATGCTGGCACCAGACCTGAGCAGTAGTAGCATTACTAGCAGCAGCACTCAGAGGTACAGTTACATAAGTGAGACTGTTTTTTTTCTTAGCATCTGCAGAGCAAAGTGCTACTTGGCAAAGCTACTTTGGTATATGGTCTGAAAAGTTTGAGAACTTCGGATCAAGACGATATTTTCCTGAACCAAACTTTTTGGCAGCAAAAGAAAAAGTTGGTGCAGTTAAACTTTTTTTGCAAAACTGTACAACTCTGGAAAGCCCTGCTTCTAAAACAGATAAGCATAATGCACATTAGGAATAGACATTAATATCCATGAGTGGCTATGAATATTCAGACCCACCCAATTTACTCACTTGTAAAGCTGTGTTAAGATAGAACATATCCACTAACCCAATCATTACTGGAAGAGAGCCAAAATTTACATTGTTAAAAAAAACAAAAACAAAAGAGCACTGCCTGTGCTCCCTGCAGACAAGAACTGCCAACACAGAGGTCAGTCTGAGGTTGTACTGTGGCTCAGTCCTCTCCTGTCTCTGTGGATTAAGCCCAAACCTCAAGATTTTGTTTTTCTGATTCTTATGCTAACCGCAGACCTCTACACTAAGAAAGCTTAACCTTACAAAAGACTTAGATCAGACAGTGATCTCAAATACTTTGACTTATTTTCTTGATTAGTCGCAATCACCATTTCAGACACTCCCTGGTTTGCTTCTGAAGAAGCCCTGAAAGGAATGAAGAAGAGTCTTTTCCCAACTCTGGCTCCGTTTTGACCCTATAAATGACCTCAGTGATCTCTCCCTCAGAAACTCTGGCTCGCCGAGGACAGAGCTGTAGCTTGCTGGACAAAATGCAGTTGTGGTATTTCTAACCACCAAAAGATCTGGTGTCAAATTAAAAGCCAGCACTGGAACTTGTTCAAAACAGAGGCAAATCGGAAGAAGCCCAGAGGTGCTGTTGTGCGGCTGGCGGTGAACTGGTAAAGTTTCACTGTTGCTTAGCACTTTGGCTTCCATCCATTTACTCCTACACTCTGGCCGTTAAGTATAGCATTACAACGACAAAAAGGTTAAGAGCTGCTCAGCCACTGGAACTCAGGTTGAAACAAGAAGACACCAGGTCAATAGAGCTGTCACTGATAAAATACCAGCTGATCTGTGGGTTCAAGTTCACTCGATGCATCTTGAGTTCACAAAGATTACAGCTGTTAGATGCTGGTACAGCTAAGAGCAAACTGAAAGTGAGGAAAACACAGTGGTCACTGAGGGAAACTCAAAACTGCTGAGGCTATTCTGTGTTCTTACAGATATACAGCCAGATGTAGCTGCAAAGAAGATTTCTTTATGAGTGGAGAGATCAGTGATATGAGGTGGGCACAGCTCTCACGCAAGTCTGGATAGAACTACGACAGCCTTTTGCCTCCAACTGAAATATTTTATATGATGGTCATGATGAGACACTACAATAACATATCAATGTGCAAAAAAGTAAAGCAATTGAGTGACATTTCACTTTTAAGTGTTGGGAAAAAGGGCTAAATAAGGCTGCTCTGACAAAATTAACTGAGTTGAAAAACTAGTGTGAGAAAATGTTTCTTCTCAAAGATTCTGCAACACTTTGCACATCAGAGGTAAAACTGAACATTTATTTTGATCCAGATACTTAAAAAGGTCCTTCGACCAGATGACCCAGGTTTAAACCCTGTAAACATCTGTTCCCGAGCTCATCACAGAGCCCAAATAAAGCCTTCTCTCTTGATATGTCAAGGCCTTGCTGGTCTGTTTTGCAGCATGTCTAAGATAAGTGCTTGTGGTAAAACTGCATAAAAAGAAACCTCTAGCTGGAACTTCTGGTAGAACGTACACCAAGAAAAGGCACGAAAAATTCTGTTTTCCAAACTTGGAACCCACCAGCCACAATTAGGAAGTTATAATTACACTGACAGTCACGTCCTCTAATTGCTAACCAGAACCAACACAACTTCAACCTTGTGCCAAACAAAGGAAAATTTGTACTTTTCTCAATTTTGTTTACAATTCTGCCGCACGTACGTTCTGCCCACTTCATACTGCGTTTACTCAGCTAACCAGCCCTTACTGTAAACCCAGCCTGAAGGAAAACTACTTCTGCCAGCTTGCAATCTTCACCATCTCCTGTGGTTTCAGCCGCACAGCTAGCCGTAGCCTAAGAGGGCATGCTAAGCTACTGAAGGCGCAAAAAAAAAAAAGAGTATTTGCCTTTGAGCACTTATAATTAGAAAATGTTCCACTTGCTTGCAATTACAAGGCCATCCACAGTGCTATTAAAGACTCTTTCTGCTTGGCTGTGCCCCCGAAATGACTCCCATGTGGTGTTTGTTTGCCTGTGCGACATGGCTGGTGTGGACAGCACAGATTGCTACTGCCAGCAAGACACGCCGCTCCTCAAAATGTTAACCTGAGGCTAAGCTTTCTTTAGCACAGAGGGAAAAGGGTCACCAAGGGTAGAGAGGCTGTCACAAAAAATTAAAACAAGTATACACATACTCATGAAGGCAATTAACTTTTTAAATACTCACAACATGTCGTTCTATCCTGCCTCCAGACAGGACAGTGTGTACACTGCATACTAAGAGTTTTCTTTCTTTTAACACATCGCACACTTTCCTGAAACAAATCAGACGTTCATCCTTATTCTCAAATGCTATCAGAATCCTATATTTAAGAGCTTTTCTTCAAGACCATGTAAAAACAAAACATGGCCAGTAATTATGCACAGAATAATTACAGAGACTAGGACCGACCTTGTCCTGACAGAGGCTGGTGGCTCTCTGGGAAAAGTACTAATGCGGTCTATACTGCATCCAGATTTAGTTAAAACCAAATGTCTATTTGACATGCGTTTCAACTGTGACAAATATGGTGAGAAACATTGTCCGTAATTAATATAGAACTAAATCACCGTCTTTGGAAGTTTTAACTCTGCTTTTGATTCGTTTTTAAAATCTACTTTTGGAACACATCAGTGTGCAGGGGACATTTTCTCTGCAATTAAACAATTCCTGAGAACATCTGTGGGTACTCTGACTCCCCATTAGGGCATAGACCGGGCCACATATTTCTGTCTGAACAAGACCCAGGCATAATTTCTTAATGTCAGTCAACACCGGCCAAAACCCTTGGGTACTGTCAGGCATCCATATTCAACTCTTCATAAATGCCTCGTGATTTAAAAAATAAAAAAAATTTAAAATTGCAATAAAATTATGCTATATGACAAGCAATGTTTTAGAAAACGAATCATAACACGGCTTAAGCAAAAACTAACATCCTACATGTTCATCTCAAGTCAAACTAAGGCTTGTATAACTCTTAGGATAAGAAATCCCTTCCAAAACCCAATGAACTGTCAGATTCATTAGCACCAGGCTTAAAAGAAGGCTGCATTAGATCATGAAAGGGTGAGGTGACATTTTGGAGTTTCAGATAATTGGCCTGGTCCTTTCACAAAGGATGTCATGTATCAACCTTTTTTTTTTTTTTTTTTTTTTTTAAAGCTTCCCTAAGACAAAAGCCAGGGGTGTTGGGATACATATCAGTGCTGGCAGATATTTCACAACCATAGTCATCTAAGCTAATCACAGCCACAAATGCCACCATGGCAACCTAATAACCAAACCATGTTCTGCTTTTGGGCTCCTTGCTCATATATGCAGCAGTTCACAGTGAGAACTTTGTAAAGCATCAACCTGACCCTCAGAGCCACTCAGTGCTCTGACAGTTATACACCCTGTGTGCCTGTCACCAGTCACAGCTTAATCCAGAATGGTGATAATGGAGTCTCCAGCTTCAAGTCTGCAAAAGGAATCACCATAAAATGTTTTCCTCTGGGCTGCAGAAAATTCATGGGCATATTCTATCATTTTCCGTCCTGTTTAATGTCTTCAGCAGAGCAATCCGTTATAAACCCGGAATTTAAGCATCAGATAGGATCTAGGATTACCCAGAAACCAGGCCAATGCTCAGATGGTGATGCCAAAATTAATTTCACTGCACCACAAACTGTCATGATGTAATGTTACCAGTAAGTCAGTTTGATTTGCAATCTCCTATTTCAGTTATACATACAAGTTGTGCTGAATCTCAACTATATTGACCTATATATAAATTTTACCCACTAGAGGGTGCTGTCTGACAACGCAATGACGACTGCAAAAAGCGCATGGGGCTGGTTGTTTCTGCATCACTAGAAACAAACTGCTGTCCCTGCTCCGGATGCAGCAGCTAAACCCTACCATGATGCAGATGTCCTGCTTACTGTTGACCACCCTGACCGCTCTACTTAAGGGGCTAATTATACTGGATAATAGTCATCTAACATCACAACCCCGTGTTAATGGCTCTCTATCCTGTAACAGCAACATCTGTTGTCTCACTCCACACTGGCCGTCAAGGGTCACAGTCTGCACAGTATAGGATTGTTTTGTCCAGATGTGGCCCTTCACAGGGCAATGAGAGTCAGCACAGTGTAAGCCAAGTGTTGGGGCTTTCTAGTGTCTGTATGTATAGATAAAATTTCTGTCTACTAATGTTTATCAAACCATTTTTAAAATAGTGCCAGTCTTGTCATCGTTACATGATTAAGGAAAGGTTATTTTCCATGTTCCCCACCCATATCCAACCTTTTCACTGATCTGTTGTTCAAATAGCAGCATGGTGTTGCTGTGGTTAGCACTGTCAGCCCACAGTAGGAAGGTTCTGGGTTCAAGCCCGGGCTGACCAGGGGCCTTTCTGTGCAGGATCTGCATGTTCTCCCTGTGCGGGTCCTCTGGCTTCCTCCCTCAGTCCACAGACATGTAGCTTAGGCTGACTGGTGACTAGCCCGCTCACCAAATGTCAGCTGGAATTTGCTCCAGTTCCTCTGCGACCCTATTCCAGATAAGCGGTATAAATAATGGATTATTTATAAAATCATTTTATCACATCATTGTCAGCATCCTATGGACAAGAGGTGCCTGTGTAGCGAGTGCTTGATGCACAGTACCTTACCGTATTACTCCGTACTATTGAGCTACTTTCATAAGATACAAGTTTAAAAGTTGATTCAGAGTCTCCAAGGTGCCTCTTCAGGCACTGCAAAATTATTTTTCTTGCAAATCAGCCAAGACAGAGTGGCACAGAACTGAATCGTGTGACACAGCTAACATGACAACTCCCTGCATTTTAGGCACTGGTTCCACCCATTCCCTCAATATCACAGTCGGTGTTAAAGGTCAACAATGCAAATTCCTATTCAGCCTACTCGCACACACCCAAACAACAATCTCTGCCTCCCCACTAGTGTCTTATTGTCATTGCCAGGCACAGGCAGCGGCCTGTGCTTCCATTAACACCTCACTGCTGTGAAAACATGGAGAGAGAAGAGCCAAACCATATGTAGGACCCCACTGCTGTGTTAGACCAGAGGTTTTGACATTGAATCTGTTAGTGTCCATTTCAATGACAAATATTCACCTCATCTTTGAAATAAGACAAAAAAAATTCAAGACACTTTGGGTCTATTGTCTCACACATGAATGGTGAACCTTAAAAGGAGCAGTCTATAATATAAAGTTTAGCTACCAACCAGCAGGGCCTTTGCTTTTCAAACAGTGGTCTCATTTTTCTAGAGAAAATACTTAAAAGGTGGTTACTAAGTGGTTGGTTTTACATTTGTTTTCTCATCTTTGTTAAAGTGTAGCGCACAGCCATGCTCCGACCGTTTCTGTGAGATGTGTCCAGGACTGTCTTGGTCCTAAACAGGACTAGTACTGCTTTTGTTTGGCAGTATTTGTCAGATTAGGTGTTTTGTCAGATTCCTTTCCACCTGTGTCATTTCTTGAAAACAAATGCTGCCACAGAACAGCTCTAAAAGTCAACAACGGAGCATCCACTACATCAATTTCATGACCTGAATGCAGGTATACTAACAAAATAACAGTCCCACAGTGGCATTGAGAAATTTTTCCATCACAAAGTTACATCTTGACATACCACTATGTAAAACATAACATTTTGCATAAAATTCCTACAAATGATGGAGACGACATGTGAGCTATGACACCTCTACTCGTTTAGAGCAATCACTTCAAAACAGCAAGTAGTCGTCACTGTCCTTTGTCAGAAGACAATACTCTATGCTGCTATGCAGATGCAGTGGACAAGCAAATTGTGTCAGATTTGTGCTTTGAGGAAAAAAAAAATGCTGTGACACGAGTGCTCATACAATATGTGAGCTGATGAGCTCAACACAAAAACAGAGGTCCTGACAGGAGCAAGACTGCTAGGGATTCTTTCAAGCTACTTTGCTCTGTAATTTTAAGATTTCTCCCTGATTTGGTGCAAATCCTCCCATTTTCCCACTCTTCCACTCCCATACTTTTGCCATTTTCTCTCAACATCCTTCTCTGCTTTCCTTATTTTTAATCTTCCTTCCCCTCTCTCTCTTGACATCTCTGCATCTTCTCCCCCTTCTGCTGCTTCTTTTAATCTGCAGTAGACAACTTTGCACACTGGCAGTGAAAAAAGGATGTTTGGAAAATTTTAACTTCAGTACCCAGAAATTCTGTAATGTGATGCAAGTTAACTGCACACAGCTCATAGGTGAGAGCTCTCAAACAATTCAAAACAGGCAACAGACATGCATGCTGCTCTGTATGTAGACTAAATGGAATGGCTGCAAACACATTCCACTGAAAATCAAAATGATGAAGCAGGTGAATTTGCATCATTGAGAGCAGACATGGAAAGCATGCATTTGCTTCTAGTGCTTCAGTCTGTCTCTCTCCACCTGTACTCTGAGTCTCATCTCCCCCCCTCCTTTTTTTTATAAACTGCTCCTCTACTCGCTCCTAATCTCTCTGCAAGGGAGCCAAATTAGTTCAAAGACTATAATGTTCAGAAGAGAAATCCCTCTATTTGGTGGTTCGTTATGCAGAATGAGGCACAGTGGGATTCACCTCAGTCACACGCCTCATGAACTGCCCACAAGAGACAAACCCGTCAGGCTAGAGCTGCAGGCCCTGGTATGAACGCCTCCAGATCAGCAAGGCACTCTGGGTTTTGTCTGCTGAGAGTATGGAGAACTTTAAGGTGGGGTCGAGGCTGAATTTAGATGGGTTTGGTCTTACTCGGCCCATCATGCCAGGCTTTGACTCAAGTATAAATGGAAATGCACCTGCAAAACAGAGATGGGACATTTTTTTTCCCCTCAATATGAGTCAATGCACGATATGGTGTGTACAATTCAATGACAACAAAGCTGTGGAATACTTGTACTTTATTTCTCCTTTTTCCCCTTTTCTAGCACTGGTTTGATTATGTAAAGAACAACTAGGTATGACTTTTTACAACAACAACAAAAAAAGTTTCTGGTGGATGGAGACCACACGATACCTCAATAGACAAAGCAACACTTTGTGATGTTTTTGTATCACTATATTGTCTGATCTCTAGTGCGAGGTAGGTCTTCCAAAAGAAAAAGGCTAAATATGGTTTTGGAAGAAAGCACCAAAAGCAGTATCTTAATTCTTGCTATGAAACAGTGGAACACAGCTTAATTTAAAAGTAGCCATGACAAACTGGTCTGAGGAAGTGAGAGCCCTGAATGTTACGCCTTCAAAACAGTTTGGGGTAAATGCGTCGAATCAAAATGTAGACAATCTTAAAACTGGTATCTCACAAGTGAAATAATAGTTGCCCTTTAAAATAACTTTTACCTGGGGGAAAAGGCAAAATAACTGCTAGCTTAAATGCTTGGAAACTATTAAAGTTTGGCTGAGCTTTGAAGTAGATGTACACATCATTTAATAAGAGCGTGCTTCAGGGTGCCCACATTACATTCTGAAAAACAGCACAAGACTCTCCTTATTGTTGCCATACATTTTGTCATTGCTTCCAGACTAACCAGAACTGGCATTTATACAGGCGCAGAGGAACAAACACCTATCAGTCCTTCAGTGACAGCTGAAGATCAGGTGAACTCTAAAACACCCATTTGTTCAGAGCGATCAATTGTCCATTTAGCCCTGTGGCGAGATTACACCCCTCAGTGTTGCTAAAACCTGTAATTACAGTCGACTCACCTGTCCTGTGCAAGACAGGTGTTAACGTGCAGGGATTTAATCTGCTGTGCAAGTACTGAAATGACAACAGGAGGCGGAATCATGCCTTCCTTCATTTGCACAGCCATGATCACCAGCTAGATCAGGTCACCCTTAGAGGGAAGGACTCTGTAGAAGAGGAAAGTGCGCTAAATCAAATTTCAAGTTTAAGCCATGGTGGTGACACTGAAGTCATGGAACCGTGGTGTAGTTCGCTTATAGCCTAACAATTTGTACTTCTAGCGATCGTATTTGGGTTTCAAAAAAAATCATAAGTGATGTTCACTTGTGAAGATCATCTAAGGCAACACAATGTGCAAGTGTCAAACTGTTGTTCGTCACAGAGCTTATTTTCTGCAATAATCCAAAAGCCTATGGAAAAATCCCACTGGTTTGTCAAGAGATCCAGGATGATGCCAATTCCTGTATTGGCCTACCAAAAATAGATAAAAAGCCATCCCTACAGCACTCTATACGTATTAGGGCCAGTTCATTGTTGGTTTTAGCTTTTTAATGTAATATCAGACAATAAGAAAAAAATGCAGCCTCATCCTTTAGGTCATGAAGCTGTAGTACGACTGTTTAGCAATACCAAACTACCCCAGGGTTGGCTCATCATGATTAGTAACTGTGCAAGAATTCAGAACGCTCTCCGCATACACACACATAAATACACAGACAGTTCATCGCCCTGACATCTGTTGCTGTGTTTGGCCCTGACGTGCCGTGTACCGACTGCCCAGCTGACAGTCATGCATGAGCCCTAGACACAGAGTGGGGGAAGAGGCAGGACAGGCCTGGTGGAGTCGGGCACCGGCGCCACCACGCTCAGAGTTGGATCCACGTGTCACGTTCCATCTGTTAAAAGGAGGGTTATGATTTGGCAGCCTCTCAGAATAGCAAGAAGTCTGCTGGCACTGGGCTCACTAACCACAACACTACCAGTGCTGGGCCCAGGCCTTATTCAGGTAGTCATTACCCTGACACTGCTGTCGCCGTGCCAGTAGGCCACAAGACATACTAGGTCTCCTGAAAAGACTGTTTATGTAGATGACAGAGAGCGATAAAATGCCGCATTTGTCTGTTTATACAACATTTTTGGCAAGTAAATGCAGAACGACAATTAAAGCTCCCAAACGATCCACACTCAATAGGTACCACAGAGTTTGGCAGTCAATGCAAAACACATTTTAAAAATTGGCATTACGTAATCCATTGTACAGACTATGGTACTTTGAGTTATAAACCTTCAGCTGAATATCTATGTTTACAAGAATCACTGCAGAAGCCCTGTGTTCACCCCATTAGTTTGACTGGATGGCAGGAAACATCGTTTTTAGACTTGGACTGATTCAGCGTACAAAACTCTTCAGCTCATTTAAAACAAATGCATTATTGCTGCACAAATGCCAGGACAACTACTGGATCTCTATCTCTCTCTCTCACACACACACACACACACACACACACACACACACACACACACACACACACACACACACAGGTATTTTGTCTTTCAGAAACTGATGACACTAAAGTAATATTATTGCTATTTACTGGTACAACAAATTCCAGTCACAGTCACTGAGTCAGGAAAGAGTTTAGTCTGTTTTAGTCTCTATACAGAGATGAACAAAAATACTATTAATATAGAAAATAACCAGCCTTATCCTGAGACTCCTTTTGAATAACTGACCACAGACTACAGAGTCAGCAAAGTAATATCTATAATAAGTTCGGAGAAAAATATTAAAACTTCACCAGTTGACAATTTAAATAAGTTATGAGTAAACACAGTTTAGCTCTAAACTAACAGACACCCCAAATCTTTCCTAAACCCAAGTTTAAGCACCGGAAGTAGCCACAGAATCCTCATTATATTCAGAAATTAGGCCCACCCCAGTCTATTTTGTTAAGCAAAACAACGAGCCCGCACAAAATAAACAATGCTGCACCCCTGTACATGATCCGGTGCGTTGTGGTTGATAAGATTCTCTCAACTCACGCAGAGTAGAAGACAAGAAACTTCCACCTGCTGTTCAGTTTCAGTCCTGGAGAGATGGCTTGTGTCGGAGAAAGGAGTCGAGTAACCAACAGCTGCAGAGTCCTGGTCAGAGGCACACAAAGGCTTTTCTGGTCATGGTGCAATCTGACCTTGTAACACCTGAGCTCGCCATCATCGTCTTCATCAGGGGGCCCCCACCATTTCCCTGGGCACCGCGGAGCCCACCTGACTCTACATCCAGGCTCACTGTCGACTAGTTCGAGTATCCATAAGTCACACAAACTAGCTGCAGAAACTAACGCCACAACATTTCCACAGCCTTCTATCTGTCTCACACCATGGCCACGTTATTCTGCGTAACTCTCAGGTGTGCGTTTGTCCGAACGCACTAAAGGTAGTTTCCCAATGTTCACTCGAACCTTCTCCACCTTGCCGAACTCCTCTGACTCTCGCAGGTGTTATTATTTAGCCCTCTGATTTAATAACGTGAACAGACTTTCCCTCTATTTCTATTTTAGTTCACCCAAGTCAGACTGAATTATTCCCATAATCCATAATTAACCGTTTACATTCTACTTTATAGTAAATTACTTTTAGTGTTTTGTATTACCAAATAACTTCCTCTAATTAAATTTGAACCATAACTCTTAGCTGTAAACCACTTAACTTGTCAAAGCCATGATGATATACCAAAATGTTAAAATAAGAAAATATTCAACCATCATTAGTTTCTTTAATTACTTATAACCTCACCCAGTACACAATAATTCTATTTTGATTGCAGCCCCCTTGTCGCTCACCATCAATATTTTTACAGGTTGTCAGTTCTCAGTTTGGTCTTTATGACTGAAGAAGCAGCTGTCCCCAGTTTAAGATTTAAAGTTTAAACAAGTCAAGTCAAACTTATTGATAAGCACATATAAAACAACAGGAGTTGACCAAAGTGCTGTACATCAGTCAATAAAAATGAGAAATATAAAAGTAAACATCATAAATATAAAAAGCAAGTATCTAGTCAGGTTTAACAGCAGAAGAATACAAATGGGTTTTTAGCCAAGTCTTAAGCATTTCCAACATTGTGATGCTCGGATGAGTATTGGTAAGCTGTTCCACAGCTTGGGTGGGACCCATTACAGCAAAGGCACGATCTCCCCTAAGTCCAAGTCTAGACCTCGGAATGATCAGAAGCATCTGGTCTGAGGACCAAAGAGCTCTGCAAGGAGTGTGGAGATGCAAAAGATGGAGCTAACCCAAGTAGTGCCTTACAAACAAAGAGCAAAAGCTTAAAGTCAATTCTGAATTGACCTGGAAGGCAGTGGAGAGGTTCAAGTATGGGAGAAATGTGTCAACCTACTGTGCAGTGTATTTAGTCTTAGAAACTGGCATCATAGTATGACAAAGCTTTTATCAAATGTTCATTTCCACCACATTCTCTTCTCCTGCTTATGCTGTTGGTTTTAAAGGAAGAAGCGGAACGGAAGTGCGCTCTCTTGATGGTTGACTGAATTAAAAAATGCGTCTTCAGATGGCAGGAGACACTCCAGATAAACCTGGCATCGGTGGGGCTCCTGTGCCATCATAAGTTGCATGAGGTACAGTACACAGGAAGTAGCCTGGTTTATATCTTTCACAGTGAGTACCTAGTTTGGGAATGGCAGCATAGAGGAAGTGCTTGGTTGTGTTTACATACCCAAGTGACAAATGGCCAAGAGAAGGTACATGCTGTAGGAAGGTTGAAAAGATGAAGAGGGTGTAATGAGTCATCTGCCAGTGGCTGTATGGCAGGTTAAGCTGCAAAGAAGCCAAACAGATGGAGGAAATAATGAGACCTGGACACGTGGATAATTTCAGTAATGGACAATACAACAACCTGAGTAGGAAAACATGCAGAGACATTGAAAAGTTACAAGTTATTTTGGAGACTTAAATCAAATGACTACAAATAAGGTATGCTACACAGCTAGCCATTTGGTTTTGCTTCTTAAGCTTTCTGGCAATATCAGACATCATCAGCAGACTCTTGCTTAAGTTGTGTAATCAATCACAATGAGGGTGAAATTCACAATGTCAAAAACAACAGCTTTCAGTGTATATACTCAAATATCTGAAACTGTACATATACACCATGCAAGTATAGGTTAAATGATTTGTTTTTCAGGAGCTGAATCGTGGTAGCTTTGAATGCTGATGGTGGTAATCAGGCATAAAGCTGAAACACTGGGAGTGTGTTTTCCTTCACTTAGAACGGCGATGCTGTTGTTGACTGGGTCTACAAACAAGAATCCTTAAAATTGACTGAAACTGGTGAAACAGCCCTTTTATCTTGATGAAATTCACTACGATGGCGCCAACAGTGTCATCCAACTGCTTCCTTACTGCTGACTGTACAGTGCTGACAGTCATGCATTTACTAGTAATCAGATCACTTTATGGGAATCATTGAAGTGGGGATAAGGTCAAAGGGGAATTCTTCTGCCACATGGCCACCAAATACTCTCATGTACAAAAGACTGACATACATACATATGTCTTGACACAGACATGTACACACAGAAACACACCGAGTGAGCACTACACACACCACATCTCATGAGCAGCAGCAGCAGCTGTGTGTATGCTCTCTGCATTTCTCCCGTTTCCCAATATTAGCACAGAACGGGAAGTCCATCTGTTAATAATGCCCTCAGCAAATGAGCGATAGCCACCACTCGACATCCAATACGCAGGAAATGTGAACAGCTGCCGTATGCTGAAGAGGTGCTTTCAGCACGTAGACGTGTTTGGGGGCTACTCCTTCCTCTCAGCCTGTAATATTCAGCCGTCTGTTGCTGTGGCCGGACACACACCGAGGGAAACATGCGGGAATCCAGGCATATGCTGACATATGGAACATGTAAAAACAGGCATGTATAAGTTACAAGATCAAATTATCTGTACCTTAATGGTCAAAACATCAAACTTGCTTTATATCTTTACAGTCACAGTGTAGTGGTCTGTCTTCTTTTTACCTGTATTTGCCTTTTTAACTTGTAGATGTGATCTTGAGATACATCATCATCTGAAACTTGGAGATATTGATCCTGCTGCAAGCTACTCCTGTCCACATCTGAGGTTACAATCCAGAAGATATTATCATCACTGTAAATAACGGAGATGCCAACACGCTCTGCAAGACTTTGAAAACAGGTCCTGCTGCTAACAGGTCCAGGAGTACATACTGTAGGTGAGGTGACACTGGACACCTTGTAAATATGCAGTAGATCAGCTAATTCATGGAAGAATCCACCCTGTCCTCTCAGTCACACTGCTGGAGTTTAAAAGTCAGTAAAATAATTTGTGACAATGAGGCATTTAAAACACTGCAACAAGAAACAATGAATTAAACCTCACTCAGGCATGAAAAACACAAATTTTTAATAGAGCTTACAACAAAGTGCTGAGTGAAAATAACAAAACGTTACACAACCTTACAATATATGAAGTATTTAATATTACACCAACTATAAGCCTGTTTATAGTATTACTGGGAGAAAATGTGTCTTTGGCTATGCTGTGAGGCAAGTTTGCGTTTAAAATAATCCTATATGAAAGAACATGTCAAGAATGTGTCAGACTGATGAGCGAATGATACAAACCACACAGAGAATGTGAAGCTGACATCACACTGTGTTGAATTTTGAGTAAATGTGCCATGTTTGGAGCATCATGATCATTATCCATTATAAAGATATACACTACATACATCTATAAGTTAATTTAAAAAATAAATACTATCCTATACAGCCGTATACAGTAGTGGATGCTTCAACTGCGTCCAAATGTCCAGTTCAGATAGGACATAAATAGATTCATCTGCAGTGTTGGTGCTATTTGCCAACACCTGCTAGCTAGCGTTAGCTCCTGGACCGAGATGAGATGAGTGTGCAGAGTCACTTTTCAGTCTGTCGTCTCGTCGACAGGATCTCTAGGTCTGCTACGAGTAGCTACAGTCAGCTAAGGTTAACCATTCTCAGTTATCACAGTCAGTAAATAGAGATCTGAACGACTTAAGCAACTTTTTAGCCAAACAAAACAGGAATGTATGCGGATAACTACAGCGCCTCCTCCCAAAATGGCGCCCTCGTCCCAACATTCAACATGACGCGACATTCCTTCACATTCTCTATAAGATACTAGCAGGACATTATTTACAGAGACAATTTTTCAGCTTGTTGATGGAATAGAAACAGATGGATTCTTTTGTATGTGCAGCAAATCCTCTATTATATTTGATGCTAGTATTGTTATTTAGAAGAAAACTTAACAGTTTTTGCAGCAGCCAGTACCCTGTTCAGAGGCACCCAGACAACAACAACAACACGTCTTTGACCCATTTGGTGTCCTTTGCTTTTTAAGCATCACAGGTTGTAAACATCAGTGGGTTGTGTTCAGTTTAGGATTTCCCTAACCTCCCACGCACACACACAGGCACTCTATAGCAAAAGAGCAGCATAAATTCTGATCTCATTACTATACACACATTCCACATTTGAAGTAGACAAACCACAGAATTTCCTTTTACACTGTCAACTCACTAAAATCTACAGCTGCTCGTTTTCTGATGAATAACCCCACTTAGGCCTTTCCAGAGTTGTGTGTATGTGCTACTCAGACTAACTCAAGCTAAATACTCTTGAATGTTTGGACCTTCACATGTATAACTCTTTACTGTCCCCTGCTTCTCCTGCAGCGAGGAGATTGATGGCTGTTTGGTTTGTGGTCACACATCAGCAGGATCTGTCAGCATCGTAGATGATAAACTAATCTCCACCCTCCTCCGGGGTTTCCCTCCAGCTGTGTGCGTATGTGTGTACACGTTCAGAAGTGTATCTTTGCATGCTTCATTGTCATGCAGCAGCATGTTGTGTCTTTGTGTGTTTCTGTGAGTATGTCCTGTTTTTCTGCATGTGTTACAGTTATCTTTATCTGTGTGTTTCCCGGCCATCATTCAGCCCATTACCCGGCCATCATTCAGCCCATTAGCACCCACCAGTCCTGTTAGAAATCCTGCTGTGTAGTGAATGAGCCAGAAGGCCTGTAATGTTTGAGGTGAACCTCAGGAAGGAAATGATACTGGAGCTGGACTTGTTGATAGAACACATATCTTCATCAGATCTTATTAGATCAGACTGTGTGTGTGTGTGTGTGTGTGTGTGTGTGTGTGTGTCCAGCCATTTGTGGTCAAGTGTTTCCTGCATGTGTGAATGCTCACCTTTGTACAAGGCTTCCCTTGGTATGTTTGTAAGCGTGTGTAAATATATATCTGTCGTTGTGTAGGTATTTGCAGTTTAGTGTTTCCTGCGCTGTCTGTGTGAATGTGCGTGTTGTTTGTGAAGTGTTTCTTCCACATGTATACACAGCTTTGTATGTCTGTGTGAGTGTATATGTTAGTCCCCGATTCCCCGCTGATCCCCTCAGCTTCCTGAATCAAACAACCCACTGGATTCCTCACATAAATCTGCCGGGTGCGTTTACATAAATCTAAATAAAACGGCTGGCTCTCGGGTGGACGAGGCGATTCATTGGCGTTGAGAGATGTGAAGGTCGCACACAGGAAGCGGAACACAGACAGGAAAGGGAGGGGGTAACATATAGGGATGCATTCATTCACTCCCTGACTTGTGGAATTTTCATCACAAGGGAATTTAGCAAAATGGAGCTTTAGAGGGAGTGTGGCTCTCCTGCGAATGTATGTGTGCCTGGAATCACTTGTTTCTAGTCTGAGACAAATGACTTTATAATTGTCCATATCGAATATGAGACTACATTTTGTTAAGCTTTGACTAAGTTTTCAGAGCACACTCTGGGGACACTAAACACCTGGATGATCTATGCTATGATATTTGCTCGAAGCAAGAGGAAGCATTTGATAGAAAGATGTTTTACAAGAATTATTATAAAAATGCTAAATTATTCTTGAACTTTCCTCCAAATTTTAGTGAAGTCCACTCATTTAAAAAAAAACTTGTTTTGTTTCAGTGTCAAACTGAATATCAGCATGGCATAGGAAACCCAAAGCTTATACCCACCACTCATCTCTTGTCCCAGAGGACTATTTGATACAGACTTCAGGTTGGACAATAGTGCACAAAACACAGCACATCCTACAAAACAGGTATAGCTGCCCTACAGTTGCCAGTTTGTGTTCCTCTGTGTTTACATGCTGGTTTCCTGTGTCCCAGTTAATCAGTGGGATCTGGGTGTCTGCCTGGTGCGACGTTGGAAAGAAGCAATAGACTAAACTCCTGCAGGAGTGAGCCTCTGTGTTATTCATAATCACAGTTGTGCAATAACAAACTACCATCCTAAATTATACAAAGGGCCAGACTAGCTGCTCATTATCTGGCAGGCAGTGAGAGGTGAGGTTACTGCATGCAGGAAAAATGGCTCTGTTCATAACCTCCATTCACATTTCTTCCAAACAGCGACATTTAAATAACAGTGACAGTTTCTTGCAGTTTTGCTTTTCGACAGCTTTTTTAACACAGGTCACAGTGAGCTTCTGCTTGTCCTCTCACACCAGCGCCTCCAAGATAATCCCCTGAATCTCAGGGGATGCCTATCTTAATTTAGTTTCCACCTTTGTCCACTTGTTTCCACCTTCACTGATTTGTTAGGCAGATAGAAAAATAATGGCTCCCATTTATCTCAGCTTTGGGTGGAGCTGAGATTTGTATTGCAGATTCCACAGTTGATTATTTGGTGAGGAGGAGGTCAGAGCATGTGTCTGCTTGTCTGCCTTCGCTAAACTGTGTGGCATTTTTTTGTTTGCTTTTGTCTCTTCCTTGTGTACGATTGTGTGTGTGTGTGTGTCGATAAGGATCTCCCATCATTCTTCACTTTGTTTATTTGAGATGAAGGCTTCCTGTGCTTGTGCAAAGCAATGAGTTCTTTTCAATATAATGCCAAGGACCCTCCAGAGTTGACCTGCAAGCCATTTCTTACTTGCTGAAATAATGACAAGACTATAACCACACAGATTGTTATTGGCATTTTTATGTCAATGTAAATTATAGACTTAAACAACAATAAGAAAGTCACAGTATTAAATCTATTTACTATTACATCTGCTATTGAGTCCTAAAAGCCTTACACATACACATACAGTACAGTTTTTATTTTATCCTGAGAATCCAGTGTAGATAAGATCTTTTTTCTTTGATTAATATTCTGTATGTTAAATATCAGAATGTTGAAAAACAAACATGTGACCATTAAATGTTTCACATTACACCCTATTTTCTGTACTTTTTAAGACACATTGTATACATATTGTGCAATAAATGTTTAATGTTCAAAGCATTTTTCATTAAAAATAACAAAGAAAGGTCTGAAAGTTACCTTTCTTTGCCAAGTGTCATGGATTTTACTTCGAGGAGGCCCAGCTGTGATGAGTGTCTGAAGTATAACCCAAACAGCAGCTTGGTAAATCTGACAACACACGCTCAATAAAGTGCTCTTATCACATGCATTCTGAATAATTTTGATGAGTCCATTATTTACTCTCTCTCACACACACACTCCAAATTCTATAGACCAACATGTTTTTGCCCTGATGTTACATCCATTAGAGCCAAAGCGTTCTTGTTGATCCCGACGTCCATTTTACTCTCAGCTCAGGTATGTGCCACTCCAAATAGTGCTTTTAAAAGGATTTTTAAGTGTGTGTGTGTGTGTGTGTGTGTGTGTGTGTGTGTGTGTGTGTGTGTGTGTGTGTGTGTGTGTGTGTGTGTGTGTGTGCACGATGGCATTTGGTGGGGGCTTCTTGCCTTTTTCTGCCCTCCATGTCTCGCTCTACTGCTTCTTTGTGTGCTGCTGCCTGAGAGAGAAGCAGCGATGAAGGGAGAACTGATAGAGGTGGAGGTGGTGGCTCCAAGATGTTTAAAGACAAAGGAACACAAGACGTGTAACATAAAACTAAACTATAAAAAGCTAATATCCAAGAAAAAGTTTCCACAAATTAAAAACAACACCTGCACAACACTGAAATACAAAAAAGTTGGTTATGTTTATTGAGAATTCATGTATATATCTGTGGCCCAAGAAGAAAACCCCTCCACTCTGTGTGTGTATGAGCTCAGACTGAATGGAAAATCATTCAGCATGAGGTACATATTTTTGTGTGTGTGAGTGGATGTATGTCTCAAGATTCTAATGTATACGACAAGCTTGTGAAGGCTTATGAACCTATGTGTGTGCACACATGGCAGGGCTGTCAGCCGAACCTTCCTTCTGCTTCACTGAGCCCATGCAGAGCTACTGGGTGCATGCCTTCGGCTCTGTTCGTGTCCTGTTTATCTTCCAGCAGAACCTGTTGCGAGCAGCTCACTAATTGCCATGGGACAGTGCCAAGCACTCCGGTGACAGATGTTTCAGCTGGATGGCGGCTAATGAAGATCGACTGAAAAACATCCATTGGACTATCCTCTGGAGGGCTCCCATGATTCTTCATGCATGCATTTGTGCCAGAGGCCACTGGATCCACATTATCAGCCAGCACAGATCCCAGTAAATTTGAAGGCTTAGCCGTGCAATGAGCTGAAGGCTTCTTGTTCAGATGATTACTGTGTTATTGACACATTTTGTATTCAGTGGAAGCAATATTTTTTAAATTACACTTTTAATCAGTCAGTTGTTGTTGTTGTTATCAGCTTTCCAGTTAATAGCCTTTGGCAATTTAGCATTTAATGACATTTATCCATAGCTTGAGGAAATAAGTGGTTTAATTTCTAAACTGTTGTAAACAATGTCGAACTGGAAGTCTTTACTTAAAGTTGTAATTTTTAGTTAATAAATCATCATTATGTGTCGATACTTAAAATGGAGCAGTTTTACTGTGACTAGAATAACTCTCCGTGATCTGTTAGTGACAAATGTTGATCAGTTCTGTTGGATCAAACCTGTCCTTTGGCCAATGCCAGTGCTGTCTGTCAACAACATCACTAACACCACCAACAATTGGATGTCACACTAAGTCAGTTCAATGTACATTATATGGTCCAGCTTTTCTAGTATGTGCCTGTGTCCTGCACCAGGTGAACATCTGCAAATGTTTGTTTTGTTTTGTCATATTATTACAGTAAGCTGTTAACAGAACATGTCTTTAGTGACATGCTTTAGGCATAGGCCTACAATATTTTTCTTATCATAAACACAGAAGTTAGGATTTTTATTTTACTTTGAAATTAATCTAATTACATTTTTTTCACACGAAATGGGCATATCTCAGTGGCAATTCAAATCAATAATCACCTCAGTATAACACATTTATGACATATAGATTCATAGCCTATTCTTACATTTCCCTTTTCAAACCAGCTCATTAGTTCTCATTATTCTGACCCATGGTTAGCAAGGTGACGAGGAAGCCATACAAATGGCACTCAAACCGGACAGCTTCAATAACTGTCAAAGCCCCACGAGTGGGGCTTGTATGCTTATCACCCCAGAGAATACAACCAATTGAATCTAATTGGTTTGCTTCCAATGGCAGAGAGGCAGCCGAGGGGTTACTCTCAGGGTTCAGCTGAATGGAGGCCGGTCTAATCCAGCACACAATGAGGCATATGGGACTGTGTCTTTTGCACATGTGTGGACAGAATGAGGGTTAAAGCCTGAAGTTCTCCTCTCTAAAGGAGAGCTCACTGAATGGTTGGGAGTGGTCTGGGAGCCTGGACGCATAATTGACTCACTGCCTTCTGCCTGTGTGTAAAAATGAATTAATTATGGGGTAGTAAAAAAAAACGAAGGGCAGAGCATCAAACAGATGTGAATGAATGGATGCATATGTTAAGGTAAACAAGGGCTCAGGTTGAAATATCAAAACTAAGAGCTGTATATCTAACCCCATATCTTAAAGTTAACACTGTGTTAAAGTATAAAACATATATACTCAGTATTATGTCGTCGGCATCAGCGCTGCTAAAAAAAAAGCACATTCCTGCAGATTGTGTTGACTTTGATCAGACTCCAGGACGCTGTGCAGTAGTCTACGCCTCTTCAAGGCAGGATTATAGAATTCTGAAAAACTTATGACAGCAATACAACTTTTGTCCTTTGTCCAGTTAATTTGATTTATTTATTCGTTTATTTAACAAGGGCACTGCATATTAATAAACACCACTGTAAATGTGTCGGCTATTTTCAGCTGTAGCTTCTGGACACATGTCATTCTACAAAAGAATAAATATATTATGCTCGTAAGGTAAATAAAAAAGTTTGCACACATGATATAATATCTATGTCTATCATTTTTGTTTTTTTATACTGGCATCATGATGGTTGGAATGTGGTTTAGTCAGCCGGTCAGCCCACCTCTTTGGTCTAGACCAAAATCTCACAATAACTCCTGGGTTGATTATGATTTTGTACAGATAAAGATCCCCAGAGGATGATTCTTAACTTTGGTGATCCCCTGACTTTCAGTGGTGCACGTCTGTAAGTGTTGAAACATCTCAGAAGCTACTGCACAGACTGCCACTGAATTTGGTGCACAAAGGTACGTCTCCACTGCAGCACCACCATCAGGTCATTATTTATCAGTACTGATAAACATTATACCAGTGTTACAGCAACGTGTTAGCACCGTGCATTAGTGCATGTGAGGTTACTCTATTAAGAAAAGGATATACTTGTAGTTATCACAACAATAAACATTTTATCCCCCATCTCCAAGACTGCAAGGTAAATTGGAATTATGGCATCCTGTTACACTGTGCTCAGCCAGCAAGCGAGCCCTGACTTCCTCAGCCACATCCTCCATCTCGTCCTGGGGCATCTCAAGACACTGCCAGGGCAGATAGGATGTGTGGTCCATTTGGACTCTGGCCTGGAATATCTCCACAGGAAGACATCCAGGAAGCATCATAATCAGAGTCCCAAACCACCTCAAATGACAGTTTCTCATGGGGAGGAGCAGTGGTTTTATTGATCTCAAAGCCCAGTCACCCTGCAAAGAAATCAGGTTTAGGACTTCACAATGGGAAGCTGAGCCAGGTTCAGTTTTCTTTGCTGGACAGTCCTTTGTTTATCTGTGAGAGCCCTGTACGTCACAGCTCTTGCTGTGCCAGCACAGTGGCCTCACTGAAAAGAATAAAGCCGCTGCAGCTTTTGATGCAGTACTACAGTCTCTCTGAACAAGGACTTAGTCTTTCACTACCTGCTGTTGCCAGAAAACCCTGAACACTTTGGTTTCTGCTATTTCCTTTGGCAGAGCAGCACCCTCATTCTGTTTGTACCATCATGCAAACCAACATTTTTCTCTCCAAACCAAATCCACTGGCTCACAGCGCAAAATGCCAATGCAGAGGTCAAATGTGGTTTTTGGTCTGAGAAAAACAGTTAAAATGCAGGACATGGCACCTTTAAATATTCATACAGCTCCTTGATTCTGTGTCCATACAGATGTTATCTTTCCAGCTACACACCAAAATTCATAATGACCTCATTCATGCTGAGTCCAAAAGAGAGAGGGGCCATGCCGATCTCGCCCAGTTTGTCCATTGTCTGGGGGCTTTTAGTGCTCTGGTTTCCTGGTCACAATTTAAAGACACGGTATTGGTTTTCACTGGAAGCCTGGCCTCTGTGGTGCAGGTGCCTCGCAGATTTAGTTTCATGCCCTTTATGCGGAGCACTTGCCATCTGCTTGATGCGACTTTGTAGGCAGGTCTGATGGTTGTGAAAGGAATCTTCTGCTCAACTTTCAGATTTGTATGTGTGTAATTTGACAGCAAGGAGAGAGGGGACAACAGAGAGAGCAGGAAAAAAACAGAACTGTGGGTGTTTGCTTCATTCTTGAGTTTAGAAAAAAACTCTTATGGTCGTGTCATTTTGTTCAACTACTTTGTCCCAAAAATGGTCTGTGGAAACAAATTCACAGACAAACTATTTCAGAAGTACATTTCTGTTCACAGTATCCATGCACATTCTTCCTTTCACCTATTTAAAAACATGCCCCAGATAAGAAAAAAAACCCTCAGCACTTCGACAGTATTCCAGTCAGAAGACAGAAGAAGCTTTGGAAGAACATCATGCAAGACAGTTCTTCTAGGGTGAGGAATTTAAAGCATCCAGCAATGTGTACAGCGTCAAGCAGAGCGCCTGGGGGGGCGAGATGGATGCCAATCTCCCTGCTGTTTTGTCACACTGTTCCTCCCGTCAAGAGACAAAGCTGCCACAGACACAGATTGCATATGGAGACTGACATCTCTCGCTGTGGGACTTGGGTAAACACACCACGCACCTCTATGATTGACGCTGAAACGCTTTTACCTGCTTGCCTCTACGAGCCACATGAACGTGGCAGAAGCGTGTGCTGCATATACACCTACACTGTCTTGGGAAGAATTCTGACTCAAAGGATGTTTCATAGGGGTTCTTCATGTGCTGCAGAGAAGACGATGCCATTCAGCTCCAGTTACCCCATGACAAACCGATGGTTGCACCTGGGCCGATGGTTGCACCTGGGCCGATGGTTGCTGGTGTCCTGTGTGTGTTTGTGTTTGTGTTTAAACAAGCATTATCTCAGATGAATCCCAAAAACCTCCCTCATCACCAACTTGGTCTGCACTAGTTAAAAACCTTCTGAAGGGTTGTACAGGGTCAGGTGCATGGACAACTGGCCTTTGCTGCATGTCATTTTTCTTTTGCTACTCTAAAACAGATTTAGTAAAGGGATTAAAAAAAGAAAAGCATTTTCAAGATGCATTTTGATACGGCCCAGTACTGAAGCAGCCTTGTTGCATTTTTGGTTTAAGAGCCCTGAAGAGAGAAGAGTTGTGACACTGAGGGGTGAAAAATGGTAGTGGGTCAGGTGACTCATGTAGTTTCAAATACTTTCAAACAGCTGATTCAGACTCACTGTCGTCTACAGGGAACAACAGGATTTAGCAGTAAATTTCTACTTTTAATGACTTGCAAACTAATTTCGTGTCTAGTTGTTGTAGATAGCTCAGCTAATGTAGCTAGTTAGCTAGGTACCTAATTATTAAAGTGATCCAATATTTGAGAAAGACAGTCAAAAAGGTTTAAAAGGTGTATAAATGGTTAGACACATGTGACTAACTTAAAATGTCACAAGCTATTACTATTGATTTAGAAGGTAGCAACCAAGTCAGTGCAACTCTATGATGCTTCTCCCAATGTTTGGAACTATTCAACATTCCATGATCCACCAGTACCTTAAATAACAGTTCTCATAGAGTCAGTGGAGATGTCACAAGTTAAAGATGGCCTAGTTGTATAAGCAATAGATTATACACATAAAATACCAGGAGACAGTCCATGAAATGAGATCAAAAGTAATGTACATTTGGGAACTTGTAACCTCCCAAAAACAAAGAAAATGGAAACTTCATAACATTATTGAGCAAAAACAAAATGCCAGAATAGAGGAAATTAGGTGATGAGGACAAAAAACCCACCAAAATGAACAGTCACCACTGATCTATACTGACGTTAAACTGTTTTAAACACAGATACAAAATAGAATTATTAATTTAACTTAGGAAAATCTGACTGTTTCAGTGTATGTTGCCATCATATGTTGCTCTGTTCTTGAAAAAGCTACAGGAAAAGTTGAAGTCTGGTTATTCAGCCACCAAGAATTTGAGCTCACGCTCATAATCAATATAAATATGTCAAAAACAGTCAGGCTTTACCAGTTTTACCACATAGTCATCAGCTTTTAATTATGACCCAGAAAATGTAATAACAGCTTAGCATGTTTTTCCATTCATTTTGTGTCAGGTTAGATTTAGGATAAATGCTGATGCATGAGACCCTGGTTGGTGCAGACGGTTTGCAGTTATGTGCCACATTTCAGCGCATGTTGCAGAATCAGAACGCGAACGTGAAGCTGCTGCTTCACCACACCACGGCCCAGTGCATAGCAACCAGGTGTTTTTCAGTTTGCATCCTTCTGGAGATACAACACAAACTGTCGAGCATATGTGTGAAAGGTGAACGCACTGATAGATTTTAAACATTGCAGGCAACAGCGAAAGCAAAGGTGGCGTGGGAAATGGTAGTGCAAACACACATGGCCATCTCATTTTCAGTTTGAGGGAAACAACTTGTCAACTTTGGAATGTTGATGCAAAAACAAATGTCAGCACTAATTGCTTCCACTGTTGGAGAAAAATCGAGAGCCTGGCCAGTGTGAGAGACATAAATCTGACATGTTTGGCCTGTCTGTGTGAGCCCGCGTGTAGGTGTACACTACACCATGTGTTTTGCTGGTGTGTGCTCATCTCTTATTGTGTTGCATCTCCTGAGTGTACACAGCAGAGAGAAGTCTCAAAGTAAACACACAGTGTAGCTCAGGTTCAGGTAGGGTTCCAGTGCTCACCAAAAAACTATTTATTCTAGTTACACCTGGGAACACTTCACTGTGAACCGCAGGCTGCTCATAATGACATTGTCTCAACAGCTTACTGTGAACAAAACTTTTGTTGGCTCACAAACCTGTTAATTTCACAGTGGAGAGCGGGTATGTGGAGCAGAAATGACAAGACACAGACTTTATGAAAGTAAAGACCAGTTGGGTGAAGATGAGGCACCTAAACATGGCGACAGCCTATTGATCAACAGCTGCTGTGATACTGGGGTATTCATTTCTATCCAACAGGGCACAACTTTTTCAACAGCCTTTGAACAAAGGTTCTGTTCAGGTCAGATCTATTTGTATGGTTGACAATAATGGATGATTTCTCAGTGGGTTTAAAAACTGACAACAGCAATAATTCCTTTGATGCAAAAATGATAAAAATAAAAAGGCCTGGTGCTCAAAATCCAAAACTGATAATAAATCCATCCTAAATCCAACATCAGACATCAAAATCAAACAGAATTCTAATGTTCCTTAGCTGGCCCAAAAGGAACCTTAGAAATAAATAAATGCAAAGAGAGATGTAACTATGAAGGTGCCAGAGAAATTAAAACTGCACCTTAAACTACATTAGTTGCCTTTAATGTAGTGCTTATATGTATTATCCCAGATAGGAGACTAGCAGTATATCCATCCATTCATCCATTATCTATACCGCTTATTCTTGAGGAGCGGTGTGGTATTGTAGAGCAAAATGAAGTTGTTTTCGATACAGCACACACACACAAATAAAAACATCAGGCTTGATTTAAAGAGACTTGGAGGAGTCTTTATAATTATTGTAAACAAATCATTCCATTCCCTGAAAAGACTGTAGTTAAAGATCTGCTACTGGCTTTTTCTCAGGTACAAGGAAACAATTTTTCTGCATGAATGCTCAGAAAGCAGCACGGCCTGTACTTTGACTCCCATTAACCTGTTTCACATTAACAAGTTTCACAGTATAAAAACATAAACAATAAACTCTCAGTTGATTATTGCTTATTCACAAAGCTTGGACCACCTGCTACTGGCCCAGTTAACCCTTCCAGTCCTTCCTCTGCTTGTCCATACATCCATAGCAAACTCAACTTCATCTGCCCCAGCAGCAGAAAATGCACTGATCTAATAAGGGGACTCGGAGTTTACAGCACAAGTCAGATGCTGTTTCCAAGTTAATCCATCCTGAGCAAAATACCGCAACGAAGGGCACTGGCCGACCAGCCCGGGTTGTCCCAGCTGTTTTGCCGCTGACAAAGAGAAGATTGTTAATTGTTTCTTTATGAGTTTAATCCCCTACTTGTGCAGTTATAAAAAAAAATGAGGGAAGGCAAAAACAGCTGGGAAAACATCCCACCCAACACTTCTGCTGGTCAGAGGAGTCTGGATTAACAAACCACTTCATGAAGACAGATGAGGCTAAATGAACATCTGTGGGCTTCGTCATTCTCCAAGTGCCCAAAGTTTAAAAAACTACACCCACTGAGATTGAACTCATGTCGGTAATGTGGACATATGGACATTACTGTGACAGTAATGCATTTATTTATTAGTCATGTAGTAACTCCACTACCAATGTGATGAGAGAAGACAAAAGGCTGCAGAAATACCCAGGGTGTTATGAGAGGAAATTTTTAACAAATGACCCAAGTTAATTGTGCAGATGTTGCAAAAGGGAAATATAGTTTTAACAAAGCATTAAACACCAGCTGAGCTGCCAGCATTATTTTCTCTATGGGGTGTTGAAAGTGTAGTTTGAGAGTCCACTGAGTTCAGACTTCAGGCAGAGATGTTGAAGTAGTTCTACAGTTAGTTGCACTAAAGTTCATCCTTTTTGTTTCTAAATATTTTTGGACATTTTGATGTTTTTATTGACAGAAATGAGAGAGAGGAAGTTGGGGAATTTGTAACAAAAGGTCCTTGACTCATGATGGTTGGTGACTGTTCTCCCACTATGTTTCCTGCAGCACAGCACGCTTATCTTACAAAGTCTACAGCTTTCTTTTTATCAAACGAGAAGAAAAGTTTAGGAAAACAGGTCAGTTATCTGCTGATTATGAGCCAGTGTCCAACTAAATCAAACAGGCATTTATTTTCTTATTAAAATTGCCAATATTGAATCCTAAAAGTATTTAAAATTCATCTTAGCCTCAGGTAAAGAGGGGAAAGTATGTGTCTTTGTTGCACTTTTGCACAATTAATCAAGAAAACTAAGCAATGAATGTAAGCATTCATATTTGAAACATTAATAGCATTACATCACTGAGTTAAATGGCGTGAAGTTTTGTAAGTTGTGAACATTTTTATGTTATAGCTCGGAGTTTTTCGACAGACCTGTAACAGCTGCACCCAGTTATGATGAAATATACTGTGCGTCTACACTTTCTTTTATCCAAAGTGTCCAGAAAGTGCCATTACCTGCGTGTGTGTTTAAGCAGTGTTAGGTTTGCAGAACTACTCCTGCACTCTCAACACAAGTGAATGGATCCACTGTCTGTGTTCTGTCTCAACTGTTATCATTTGGCAGGAGCACAAGGTTGATCACAATGAGTTCATGTTTAAGCTGACTCCTCTACCATGCTCCGGTGTTTTTCAGCCTGTGACGTGTTGCATCTCGAGGCAGCCATGTGCACCAGCTAATGGAACCAAGACAAAACATTTCATATGGCTGATAGCGTCTGTTTGCACAAGTAGACCTAAATGGGTGTCAAGAGACCAGAGGAAAACAGGACATGGTTGAGACAGAGTGTAAATGGAAAGTGCAGACATCTGAAGCCGAAAGCCGTCTCTAAAAGCATCTAATGCAAACTATATGAAGAGGATGATAAAAGGTTCTATTCATACCTAAAATCTTTTAGCTTGAGCTAATGCACAGTGGCCACCAGATAATACAGAAAGGATTATTTGGATTAACTGTGAGAAATGGTGAAAGGTCAATGAGGAGAACAGTTTGAGGGCACGGGGCTACCAGAGTTACTCAACACATTTGGAATGTGTAGAAACTAGCATTCAAAACATTATCAACAAGTTGCTGTGAAACTGATGGTTTTAATTTTGTGCATCATACCAAAACCTATCTTTTTCTCTCCTGTTGTTTTCCTCTACATGTCAGAGGTCACAGCAGCAACAGCTCTGGAGGGGGATGGTGGAGCTCCAGCACTGGTGTCCACGTCTCCAGCTGCTGACTGTCTCTATGAATGAAGATAATGCTTCATTACGAAACTGTGATGACTTCATGAATTTGAGAACACATTAAGCTGCAAAGCATTTAAACTCAGGGCTCTATAAAACATAAATCAAACCACAGCTAGCTCGATTTGTACAAATGGATCATACAGACTTGTATGAGAAAGAAACAGTGGATCCAAAAGGGTGTAGATAGAAATTCTGTGCCCCTAGAAAGGGTATTTTTCAATGTCTTACTTTAAAGGAAGGGATGTGGGACATCGAATCATCAGCACATTTTATACTTTAAGCTCTGCTGATAAAAAAAAAAGTGTCACAACAGTGCATATTTTATAAATACTGTGCATGGCCACTAATCATGCCTGTTTTGCAAATTCTAAAAACGACATATTTAGATTTTCATTACTGTAACAGTAGTGACACTATTATGATACAACTTAATCATGGCTTTTGCCTGAAATGTTTATATGCAATCACAACTAAGGAATATCTTCTTGTATTTCTTGCCTGTGGTGGATATTTATACCACCCACACAGACTACCCTGCAGCTGCCCTCTTGACCTTCAGTGATCCCTATTTGTCAGGGCACACACCATCTGGGCAGGAGCGACCACTGGGCAGAGGAAGCTGTGGTCTCCACTCTATCAATGACATCAGCCTCCATTAGGCTGCATGCACTGTATCCTGCGTCATGTGCAGAGGACAGTAGGTCTATAGTGTCCATTAACTGTATATGTGCAAACATATTTTTACTTTTGCTACATTCCACATTCCAGTCCACATGTGTGTGCGGATTTGTGCTCCTGAGTGCGGTCGTCACTGTGTGTAGATGGTTGCCTGGGTCACCCAGCCTTGACCTGCATTTGTGAGAGGTTGAACAGCCACAGCAGATGCCAGTCGTCCTACTGAACAATAGTTAGTTCATCATCAGGTTAGATCTATAGTCATGGAGAGAACTGTAAGAACACAACAGAAGACTGTAGAAACATACAGCCGGTTGATGACTCCGCAGGCAGTTCTCCCTGCTCTCCTCTGTTCTCCCAGGATAAATTAAGATGAGCTACCATCGCTGCTGTTCCCAGTCTGTGAGATATCCCACATGGCCCTTAAGCTGACCTTGTGCTGTCAGGGGTATCCAGTAATTACATGTCTGTATGCTGGGTGGACCTGCAGTGGACACCGTGGTTAGGGCTGACATCTCTCATTGCCTGAGGCAAGGCTTAACCAACTAACTTAAAGGTCTGGCATCTTACAGCATAGCACTGAAATGGAGCGAAAGACAATACTTGATGCATCTGGAGAGGCTTTATTTTATCATCCTCTTTATAGAAACCACTGCTGAAAACCTCACTGAAGGTTCATTTCCAATAGTAAACATGTTAAATACTTAGAAGACACATTCCTTGACTGGAATATAGCTGCTCTGCTACGATGTTTTCAGCTCATTGTTTATGTTTGGTTAGTTATGGAAAGACCATGTGGCTGTGGGGAAAGGTTATAGGCCATGTCACTCATATGCCTTAGTGCTGACCCTAACCACACCAAACCTAAACTTAACCACATTTCTGTAACAGCATAACTAAAATAAAATAAAATTCTAGTCTAATATCCACCCCAGTAATTTTTAGGGCAACATAAGTGTATGGGTCTAGTTTAAAATAAGGATAAATTTGGTTAAAAGTAAAAAACCATTGAGGTCACATGTACTGTAACCATTGTTTCATCATATTTAAAATGACAATATAAAATAAAGAATTAAAGCACTCTTACTGTGTAACGAAGGATTTTATATGACTATTCAATAATTTTCTTAAAGGGCATGTTTATCCAGTGTTCTTTATTGCTCTCTCTCTCTCTCTCTCACACACACACACACACACACACACACACACACTTCTCATTCTCACACTGAGGGCCCATAACTTCATTGTTGGTTGGACTCCAAGACAGCCATCATTGGCTTGACCAGGACCTCCTGTATTCAGTTAAACCAATGAAAGCTCCATTTATTCCACCAGCCAACGCTGCCCAATTCATTTCCAGGCAATAAAAAAGAATCAGTTGTCATTTTAATGGAAATGATTGCATATGTTTGGCCCCTTAAGCCAAAGCAATAGTGCTAAAAGAAAAAGCTTGAAACGACCTGAGGTAATACTCCAGTAAAACAAAACAAAGAAAAACCACAACCTGTTTACTTTGGATGTGTAAAGAACACAGATATTGCACTCTGTAAATCAACCATGCTGCTTTCTAAATTAACAGGCTGGGACTGTTAACTTCCATCTGTCTTACAGCTCCCATCGCTGCTCTGACATTTATTGGAAGAAAGAGGAAGGAGCCGATATACTGAATTTTCTACTGTTTTCACCCATGGAACAACCTCCAGGCTGTAGGTGCAGTTAATGTGGTGTACAAATTTAGTGCGCCAAAATGTTTGTAAATCCCCCATCATGCCTCGATAAGCAACTTTATCTGTTTGACTTTATTTAAACTCGTTTAAATTAAACCAGATTAACTTCTGCAACATTTGGCTGATCCTCTCTCCCAGAATCGTAACACAAAGCCTTGACCAGCACTAAAAGAAACTTACTGGAGAGGTCAAGCGTCAGAGCCAAAACACTGTCACAGTAAATGCAACACGTATTCTTGTGTTCCATGACTCCTGTGTAACACAAAAGCAGACGCATAATAGGAACAAAACAAGAAACATACTTACTTTTTCTGTTTTAGCTCAGTCAAAACTGGTTAAATACTTAGGCACACAGATGGTTTTGTCACTGACAGGGGCATTTCTAGTACGAGGCCAGGGTCAGACAGATCCTCCCCTGAAATCATTTTGGCTTGACCCCAAAATTTTGGACATGCTATTGATTAAGGAAACATCTCAAAGGAACAGTCTGTCATGTTGGGAAACCTGCTTTATTGGTGAGAGTTAGATGAGGAGAAGGCATAAGTTTTCATTATCCTAGCTTTCAACTGCATCTCATGATCTTTATCAGCAGATGGACACTGATGAGTCAAGTTTACTTACCTCCAATAATGTTCTATTGTTTGCTCAGTGCAACTGAACAAACTCCAAACTGCTGAAGACCAGTTTGATTCTTTTAACTTTCAGCTCAGGTTTAATAATCTAGTCAGGGATCAGTCCTTCTGAGTTTTATTTTGACTTTGACCAAACCTTGGACAGATGTTTAAATACACAGTTTAGAGAATTTAAGGTCTCCAGACGTAGTTGTAGTTTTTGCCACAAGCTGGGAAATAAAAAAAAGAATTACTTTCCAATGCTGTAGGGAAGGACAGAGACAGGTTTATGCGTAAAAGCTGAAATAAATGAAACTTGGTTCAACACCAAGGTCTACAATCTAAAAGAAAGACACAAGTTTCTGTTAAAGCTACAACACAAAAACATCCTAACCTAACCTTGGCTCTTCTATGCCATCGATCTGAAACAAGATTACTGCTCACCGACGGCTTTTAGGACACAACATGTAATCAATATGAAGCACAGAAACCAAGATGAAAGCAAACAGCCTGAATGCAGACGGAATGTTCCATGTTCACAGTTTTGCCTTTTTTAAACCATGAATTTAAATGTCAAGCTTTCAAAGGTTTGTTTTAGGCAAAATTCTAAATGAAACTCATGAGCATTAAGTATTAGGTCACCCACACATTTTCAAGGTCCAGTCCATGATCCAGTGCCCAGTTCAGTTACACGAAGTGCACTGTAGGTCAGTCTGACACTGTGGCCCAGAACAGTCAGAACAAACTATCTTGTCCTTTATTAAGGCTTTTTGTCACAAACACTGTAAACAAAAGTGTATCTAAGACTGCATCTTGAGAAAAACATCTAACAAAAAATGTATTTAAAGTAAATACCAATACTCACTTTTTTAGTGTCCATTATGTGCAGAACTCCTGCAATACAAGTCCAAGTTACCTGCCCTGACCACAGTCTTGATGTAGCCCTATGTGTTTAGCTCAAAACATCGCCCTGGTAAACACGTTCAATCATTTATTTGTAGAAACAATTACTCTCAGTCAAACCTATGGGACTAAGCGTGTCCTTGTGGAGATGTCAGGACAAATGCCAAAAAAAAAAAAAAACAGTGGTGGAAAGTACCTACGTACATTTACTCAAGTATTATAGTTAAGTACAAGCTATATTCATATCTTTTGCTAACACATACTTTGACTTCACTGCATTTGATAACATTAGATTAATAATACACCACAGAGTATAATCATGACTTTGTTGATTCCTGGTGGAAAAGGAGAATATTTTACAATGTGTTGCTACTTTTACTTAAGTAAAGAATCTAAGTTATTCTTCCACCACTGCTGAAACCTCTTGGTTTCTAGTTGGATAAAAAAGTCTACATAAACTCAAACAGCCATTTAGTGTAAGCTGAAAAATGAAAGCTACTAACTAGACTAGACATTTGTAGCAAAAGCAGTTTAAAAAAAAATCTGGATCATCATGACAGTTTTTTATGTTGCAGTGCATCCAAACAATAAAGACATCAGGAAGTGGAAGCAGTTAGCCTGATGAGATGGTGCTGATGGATGTTGATTGATGGCTGGGAAGTGTCCGGATCCCAGAGGAAGGTCTAACCTCAGTAATCACAATTAGCCAGCCCAACACTCAATCACTCCACTCAATGGCTCCCAAATGACAGGAGACATTCTGCAGCAGCCCTGCATCCAGGAGAGAATCAGGGCTGTGCTCAGGCAGAGGAATGTGCTTCAGCCTGGTTTGTTGGTTATTTAGTTTGGCCTGGAGAGAGAGCGAATGCACTTCTGTTGTTCTGAATGGTTCCGGGACGGGTTTTCCTCTCTGACTTTGTGTGTTGACACCATGATATGTGTGTTGTCCACAGTGTGCTCCTGTCTTCCTGGCAGTGATCGCTAATGATTATTGCAGACATGTCTGTAGAAAAAGTCCATGTTCTGTGTTGGGTCTTCGCTATTTTGGTAATGACAGGTTTCAGAATGGCTCTTTTCGAGTGCTGAAGCGGTTTGGTGAAGGTCTCCGAACTGTTCATTATTGGTTCATATCTATTTATGCCTCCATGTTCTGTGACCTCAAAGAACATCCAGATCTGCACCATGACCAATGGTTTTTTTAGTCTCCCTCCTTAACTGAATGAACAAAGTACATATTGTAGAAGCTATGAATAAAACCTCCACTTCGCTGTTTAAGCGTGACACAGTCAAGCTGTGTGTGAGATGCGAGTGGAAAAGGAAACCAAAAACTTGATGCACTTCCCTCTCACAGAAAACTGAAGCATGTGCCCAAAGACTTTCATTTCTACAGCTGCTGGTTGCCAGCAAAATGTCAAAGGGACCTAGAATTCACATTTAGTACCTGCATAAATGGTTCCCAGCACATTTGTATATTTAGATTGAGGCACTACAGTATATACAGTGAGTGCTGCCAAATAAAGCCAAAAGATAACATGTGAGTTGCTGAAACCTGAGCAGAGAAACTAAACTTAACCGTTTCTTCACAGCCCAAATTACTGGTTGTGTAAGGTGACCAGTATATTATTCAGTAAACTGTGTTGGTATGATTAATGTGCGATGAAATCTCACCCAGCATGAGACAGCTGAGACAAACTATTGCAGGTTCAGACTACAGTACTTGATGTGTTTGTCTGACTTGGCCCAGAGACATGATGATCTAATTTGGTAATATTGCAGTAAATAACAGTCTTGACCCAGGAGTGATTGTGAAATGGTTACAGGTTCATTGAAATTAAATAAAACATTCTACTTTCACTATTTGCTATGGCTACAGTCACGCATGGATGAGCACTCTGAACTTTTGTGGGTTAGTCTCACGGAACAGTTTGTGTCAAGTTGTCAAAGAGAACGCAAAGAAGAAAAACCGACATAACAGTCTTTTTGTTCGCCAGTCGTCAGTCACTTGCCTCCCACCGTGCCACATACACAGCATGTGAAAGTCGAGGCATTAACTGGCTGATACTGTGCAGCCTGATCTGTCTTTTTGATATGAATTTGAAAAGCAGGTAAACCTTAAGTTTTGATGTACAGTAGTAAATGTCCAGAACCACAATAAAGGTCAGTATCATGAAGTCCTTACACAGTTTTACATCTTCAGTACTGCACTGAAAAAAAAATACAATTGGGACTTGCCCTTGAATTTTTGAGACTTTAATGTTACTCCGAAGGACTCGGAACATTAAAGACACAGTTCTTGGCAGAACATAGCCAGCCAATTTTTCCATCTCCAAAATTATAACCAAATAATATTAATGCCAAAGCAGGAAATATGCTCATGTCACTGAAACTATCCTGCATTGCCGAGAAATGCCAGCTGAAGAAAATATTTTTACAGCCATCAATTCAGGATAAAGACAGAGCCTAACAACTTAATTTCCATGAAAATGTTTTTGCAGGGTTTACACTGTGATTCAGCGCTCCAGTTCACGGCCAAAGCTGTGGTGGTACGAATATGCAGGTTGTTAGACAGTTATTATGTTAGGGGTAAAGGAGTGACAGGAATGGGAGCTGGACCACTTCAGCCTGACTTACAACCAGACAAGGGAAGAGGGAGGGAGGCAGGAATCAAAAAAAAAAAAAAGAAACAGATGGGCCAGAGACTGCAAAAATATGATTTAAACTCCCCTGTGCTCACTTCTTTACAGTGAAAACTGCCAAAAATATCTTGCTCATTGCCCCAGTGACTGCAAACCTTCCCTCACTGCCTGATGGAAAACTCAAAGACTGTACCTGAAAACACATCGCTGCTATCAGGAACTTTTCCACACACTGTACCCAGCAGAGCTTGGATATGCTTCCAGCTTGCTATTATAAAATTTGCCAACAATTCACAACATCTTCAAATGCACACAGGAACAATGCATGTACGTTTTCAGCAGTCCAGCTACCACCTTTACACTGCGAGAGGCAATTTCCAGTGCTGCTCAGCTGATGAGGTTTCAGTGCAGAAACAGGCTAGTAATTGAATCTGAGCTCTTGTTAAAAGCGCAGCTGTCGATAGCAAAGCTCAGTGGAATCAGAGTGAGAATTCTTGGGTCATGGTGCAAGCGGGGATCTCTGGCCACATGTGCCAGCCATCAGCACCAGACTGCACAGTGTATTTTAGCCAAGAGTCTCCAGAGAAAGCCCTGTGGGGCCCTCTCACACACGTGTGAACAAATGCAAGCAAGCTACGACAAATGTATTGTGTGCAAAGTTTCACACATTATACTATGTACATGTGTTTTTGTATAGTGATGGCAAGTGTACTGTTTAACATTTGATGCTAATGCTTCTAATTTATTTATTTCAGAGGAAAACATTGCACCTTTGTACTCTATATTTACTTACCCACTGATATATTTGTAACAGATAAAATTTTTTGACATATATAGAAATATATAAACTGCTTACAAAACATGATTATAGCTTAAACCAACCAAGAGCGTTTAACATTTATATGTTGTCAAAGATCAAACGGTAAGGCGAAAGACACAGCATTTAAATCTCAAAAAGGTGGGATTTTTATTTACCCCAAAATAAGAACAAACAAACAAACAAACAAACAAAATCAGCATCAAAATCTAACTAACTAAAAAAGGTCAACAAAAGATAAGGAAACTCAAAATACACCAAACTAACCTGCACAGTGCCTCAAACCAAAACAACTGACCACAGACATGGGGAGCATATATACTCTCTGGCCAAACCAATAACACACACAGGGAATGGACAAAGACACTAACTAAATCTACCAATAAACACTGAACAGATAGTCTGCTAACAACTAAATATTTTTTCTTAGATGTATAAAAATAAGATAACTCGACAAATGAAGTTTTAACATAAACTACAAACAAATAAACAATATATTTCTCCCAAACTCCCCCCTTTCCTGTATTGGGCACTTGGTGCAGTCCAGGCCTAGTGGGAGGTATTTAAGCCTGCTGCTGCCTCAGTCCAATCTTTTTGTCTAGATAAGTCTTCTATTGATCCACTCATACTCATATTCACTAATCATTTGTAGGACTACATGGAGACTTTGTCTTATTCTAATTCTATTCCTATTCTAATCTGACACTGTAGGAACACGCTAGGCCAACTAAACTGTTTTGCACTAGCCTTTCCTGTGTGTCTCACCCCTGAGACCCTGTTTTAGCCTGAGGTACATGTAATAAATGAACTAAAATGCCTTCAAAATTTATCCCCATTGTGACTGTGCAGCTTCCAGATTTCCACTCTGTAGCTGCTGGCTTTTAGCTACACAACCCAAAGGGCCAGACAATGAAAATGACATCGGTCAATCACAGCCTGGACACAGTACAGAGCTGTCAGCTCCAGAGCTGCTTTGTAGAGGCTCGTATGCAGGTCAGCACATAAATTACACCGCCTTAGCTGGAAATGTCCAAAAATGAAAAAGAGCTCCAGACAAGTGAGACATGCATAGTAGAGCCATGAATGCAAACTGAAAGCTGGAGTTTATTGGGATTTTAATACTGCAGCCCTGAACTGTGTCATATTCACCAGATACAAATAAATTCATATTGACAGGGCCAGTGTGAGTAGAGTTTATTACAACAGTAAGAATTTAAGCTTATTTTTCCAGTGAAGTTCCTAGATGTTCCCTGCTCGGTGCCTTGCTTATTTTCTCATCTGTATTTCAATTAGTAACCCTTCCATCACAGTGCCTCTCTGCCATTTATCCAAACCTGCTTCCTACTGGAAATTGTTTTCAATTAATAAAAGACAACTGTAATTTACCAGCAATATAATATGCCATTTAAAAAGGTGTGTAACTGTATACATGCTGAATAAATACAGTTCAACAATCAAAGGGAGCTGATGCATGGTGGGAAACTCTAATGGTCCAGTCCAGTTGGCCTGTAAGCATACTGGTCATTTTACATTACTGTCATGCACTGAGGGCACCGGGCACTCTGTGCCACACAGGGAGCAGACAAATGACTGCAGGGGGTCAGAGGTCACCAAATGAGCTGAACAGGAAATACCCAATACAGTGAACAGCATTACCCTGTTCTGGTCAATTACAGAGTTGTTTATCATTGCTACTTGCAGAATCAATCACGTTTCCTCCAACGTCATGGATGAAAGCAAGTTGAAATTATTATGGTACATATTGTGAAACTTTCCCTTCGACTCTCTTTTAAAAGTAAATTCAATCTGGGTTTCTGGTACATACACCAGATGTCAACTCGTGACTGTATTTTAAAGGAGACAGTTTTGAGAAATAAAAAGCCTGGTTGTATTACTTTACTGTTGTGTATCTTGTTTGTTAGTGTTATACAGTATTTACTGTGTAGACAAAGGACAAAAGTTGGCCACTACTGTTTATAAATATCACATGCATGATATGAATACTGAATTTTGGAGGTAATAAATGATTTCTGATTGCCCATTCCAAGTTCCACAGTCCACAGCTGAGTTTTCTGGTAGTCTTCTGTTTTAGGACGGGGAGCCAGGAAACAATCAGCGCAATTCAATAATCACTGAGGCTGTTTAAACCAAACCAGGGAGGCCCTTCTCTCTGTTTATTTTCCTTGTATCGTGTTGCATTTTCTTTTTAATTTCATGGCCAAGTGGACCTCCCTGACATCATACCCCCCCTCCCCAACTCCACTTTTGTTCCCCTTTCACCCTCACCCTGCTTCTCCTCCCCTGTGACCCTAAACCCCTTCATCACCACCACTGGAAAACACTCCAGATCCCCAAAAGGTCAAGATGCTCTCGCACAGTTTCAGCCGAGGAGACCGAGCGCGCTCTCGTGAGTACACACTAAACAAGAGTGCATATTTAATACATACATAAACACATAGGTAGCACATACAGAAAACTTGTTTGTACACATATGTTTGGTCTTTGTTAGTCACATTATCTCAACCACCCTAAAGCTGCATTTCTACAACCTGTGAAATGCATTTAATCGATGATAATGAAAGCTGCCAATCCAAAATTGAAAGCCACATTATCAATAGTTTTATGATAAGATTGGGTCAAATTACTGTGTAATGTAAAAGTAAAAAAGACCAAACATTCTGTTGTCTCCTGATAAATAAAACAATATATATTGATTATGAATTTGTCACAGTGGCCAACGCTGCTCACACCAGCAACCCAGTTATTTTGCTGTTTCCAGCCAAAAATAGACTAAACATCACTTCTAGATTTTCCCCCTTCATTAAGTTCTATCTGGTAAACTGATAAACATTCATATACTGTAGTAGGAGGATACATGTACAATAGAGCTGAACAATACTGAATAACTAGAACAAACAGCAGTAAGGATCAAAATGGGATTGTTAGAGGAAATGGTAATTAATCCAAACAGATAAACACTGTCAGCCTGTGGTTTCGGGTAAAACCTTTCCCTGTTGAGCTCCAAGTAACATTAGACATTAGAAACTATGTTATCTCCTTGTGTCATTATAACATTTACAACAATGGTTTTTGTATGAAGTGGGTGTAACAGTAGTTCAGGAGAGATGTTTTGAAAGCCAAGACGATGCCCTTAAGAAATTCAAAACAGCTGTGAAGTGACCACAACTTGGACAGACACGCTGTCGGTTGTAGCTGACACAAACACACACTCACACTGACGCAGTTGACTCCCTCCCAGCACACAATTCCACACATTGTGTCATCTTGGCAAAAATAAATAGGCCTAAAGGCAAAGTGCAGCACAGTCACTGTACATTACCATACAGCATGTAGGACACACGTGCTTGTTTTTGTCATTTAGCTGGTCCCTACATAGACTAACATTACTCTGACCTTAACCAAAGCTGACACCTGCTCTAACCAGGGTCTGATGCTGGTCCCCTGAAGCTAGCGTGCTCGGTGGTTGTCCGTCTCAATAAGTTTAGCAAAAACAAGGCTGCTGAAACCCCTTAGCGTACCGTACATGCGCATGTGTTTTCCCCTGGCATCTCCAAAAGGAAAGCGAACATGCATGTTTCTTCCAGCTGATTCTCTGCATCACATAAAGATGTCATCAGACCGGTGCTATAAATAATTCTGATGGTGCTCTTTATTCCAGCAGTGATGGATGAGGATGAGTCAGGATCCATACCATAACTGTACAGTTCCATTACATGACAACATTAACACATTTCATTCACACTAAATGTTTCATGTACAGATTTGAGCGCTTGCTGGTACATGTTCAAAATGCTGATAAGAACTTGCCAAACCACTCACACGACTGTGTTTGCTTACATTTGTTATAAAACTGTGTTCTGAGCCATATTTGTTTGCAGTCAAGCGTTCACACCCCCACACACATTTGAAATAATGCATTTCTTGGCCCCTTGTGTGCTAATGACAAGTTTATGTTATTAGTTTCCACCCAATTTAAATCTATGAGGCTAAACTAAATAACAGAAACCTTGATGTGCAATGCCGTGCAGGTCAACAGCACCAAATTATTAAGTTATTTAATATATAGTGTCAAATCATCTTCACTGGGTGTTAAACTAAATCTTTCTCAAGAATTTAGTGTCAGTGAAAACAGGCAAAAAAGAAAAAAGAAAATGAGATTAAAGACAATTTGAACATTTTGAACATCTTTGGAGTGTCACTTGAACTGTGACAGCTATCAGTCATCTCCATCCACTCCACAGGGTGCAGCCCACAGCAACACAGCAGTCAGTGTTTGTGGAATCACAAACACACTCAGTTTCTATAACAAGAACATTAGTCACTGTTGGGTAGAGCCTGCTGCCAAGCCACAGAGAGAGGCTGAAGCTGCCAGACTGGACATTATTTGTGTCTGAATGCTCTGCAGGTATATGCAGGAAGTTTTGATTGTAGAGCTGCATGCGTAAATCAACATCAGCTGAGGTTTCAAGGGCTTGGACCACCATAGGTGATGCTTTCAGCCTTTTCCAGAGTTTAAAAGTCTTCAGACCTCAATATGTTGCTGTACAGGACAGCTTTGTGCATAGAATTCAACCTTTAATAAAGTTGTGTCACCATTTTGTAGGTCCATTATTTTCCTAAAATGAACTATATAACTAAGTTAAAGGTAGGGTTGGTGATTCATTTCAGAACCATTTTTGTTACATTTCTTGAAATTGTGTTTTCATCCCAGTGGTAATGAATAGATTAAATGCACTGATGACAAAGAAAAAAATCAATCATCTGTGACAGCAGCAGGGCGACCTGATTTCATCATTAATGTGCATCTTTATCATTTTCATATCAGATCAGGGATCAGATAAATACCTCTAATGTAAAATAATCACTGTTGACAATATTCACTTGCTTTTTTCTATACTTCGTTGCCTTGTGTAAAAAAAAACTAGATGCAGTCCAAACTCAGTGTATACAAGCTGATGAGTCACTCCTCCAGACAGACAGAGTATCACTAGTTCATCTCTGATCATTTTTTCCCCTCTGTTCAACCTTCTCCCTGGGTGTCCACAGAGTTTGTGGTTGGCGGGTCTGGAAAAGGTCA
>NW_018128005.1:787614-808186 GCF_001952655.1 Monopterus albus | reverse complement strand
CAACATAAGCACAGACACTTTCCTCCAGGACGTTCCTTAGCAAACTGGCTCTCAGCAGAAGGCAGTTCTGCTCTGCCTGCATGCTGCCCTCCCTCTAACATGCTTAGCTTTAGCGTGTACAGCCAAGAGAAACTGTCACTATTTAGGACAAAGGGTGGCATGGACAAAAACATATGTGAACTTGAAACTGGTTGATTTCCAGTGGAAACAGGGAGTCCATTATTAGGTGTTTTTAAGCTGTAAGGTTGCCAAGTTGTGTGGTGGTCTAATGGAGAAACAGAACAGCTTTACGGAGCACAGATGATGCAGCATATGGGTGGGTTTAAGGATGAAATGACTCATTAAACATTCCATTTATCCAAATGCTATTATTCAACAAACAGACAAGAAAAGGACAAATCCACAATTTAAAAAAGATATTGACTCACTGGGTTTCATATTGCATGCTTTAATTGTGCTGCTTCTCAACATAGCATGTCTTAGTAATATATGTTGGTCCCTTATCTGAAATCACAAATCAGATTGCAATTTGTTTTGTTTTTCCCCGGTAACATGTGGATCAGGATGAGACTTATTCCAGTGCAGAGGATGGTGCTAATGCAGTTGAAGCTTTCTGGCAACTGCCAAAACCATCAGAAGAAGAATAATTTCTACACTTCAGACTGTACGACTGTTCCCAGTCTGCAGTGGTTAGTACCAACCAACAGTGTCTAAGGAAGGACGAGCAGTGACAAGCAACACGGTCATGGATGCCTGAGGCTCAGTGTTGACGAGGTTGACCTACTGTAGATTCAACTTTTAAATTTCATTCATCTTTTTGAAACAATTCCATTTAGTGTGAATCTTTTTTTTTAAATGGTTGAAAATGAGAAATACTTTTCACTGGTCTCTATGAAGAGAAACATTCAGCAGCTGTAGTGGTGATATCACACCCAGAGTGGGGAGGCTGGTTGATTTGTATAAAAACTTTTCTAACTTGCCCTCACAACCAGTTTTCACGCCTTTAACATATTTATTTTATATAAGACAAATTTGTGCTCTTTCAGACATTATAGCTATGGTAGCAAACAGTAATAGGCAGGCGGTCATAATGTTATGGCTGATCAGTGTATATAAAAACCCAAATTTATCCCAAAATAAAAAAATAGAAAAGTGTAGAAATCAGATATCGGCCTCTCCCTGTCATCCTTTCCCTTCACCCTCTGCTTCTCTACCCCCACACTGGGGTTTTTTAACGCCCTGGCAGATGGCTTCAAACACCAGGTATCCCCCATGGGAAGAGGTTCTGGATACTAGGCCTGCCTGCCTGCTGGGTGGGGCATGTAGAAAAGACAGGACCCAATATATTTATACACTACTCAAATTCAAGCCTTAATGCACAAAGAGGCTCAAAGCAAATGGAACACAGGGCGAAGGGGAGTGCTGCGGGAGCGAGGGACAGCGAGTGGGCGAAGACGAGCAGAGGAAAGGGAGAGGGGGCAGATACCAGGAGAGCTGAGCTCTCACAGATCTCACTGCATTTGTATGATAAGAAAGGAAATAAGGGCTTCAGATGAGGGAAATTGCAAAGGGACACATATCACCTTCCTTTACAGTGTGAGAGGCGGATCACAGGAAGCACAGACGAGGCAGCCCTTGCAAGAATGTGAGGAGACATCTTGAAATATACCCAGGATAACCTTCTTCAGAAGTGTATTTGTATAAAATCCTATTGAACATTAACACTTTCATTCTTGAGGAAAAAAGTTAGCATCAACAGTTGTTTCTAGATTGTAAAACTATTTTATTTACCGGTGCAATAACTGTGCACAGACACAGTGACAGATCATAGAGTTTGGAAATCAATTCTGACACAGCTGGAGGCAGGAAAAGTGCATCGCAGTGTGTCCTTCAGCTCTGTCTGGTCTCCACAATCCACCGATAAAAATAGAAGGTGTTCCGCTTGGGCCAGCCAGCGGAGTGAGAGCCAAGAGATTCAACCATACAGTCGTTGAGCAGAGGTCTCTGGAGGCGAAATGTTGGGCATTTTCTGATAAGTTGTTGCAGATGTGGATTTGATATTGGCTGACACATTCATAATACAGTGCCACTGAATTCAGTACTACCAAAGGAGTAAATGCTAAATGGCTAGCCTTCTGCTAAGCTCAGCCACACACTCTCTTGTTTGTCCTGGTCTGAATCCTAATACATATGGGACAGATGAGTATCTGACACTGTTCAGTGCTGTGAAGCAGGCAGTTTGAATTTTACAGTTTTCCATGTCTGTGCCCGAATTCAGTACCAGATCAATCCCAATCCATTCCCATTCCCAGGGCATCAAATACTGGTGCTCTTGTATGGAAGCCAGAGGCACTTTAGCATCAGTATGAGACGCAAACGGTCATGTGTTCAAGCTCTATTACACAACGCAGGTAATTATTAAGTTTGCTGCCGAACAGACTCAACTGCATTTGGTAAAAATTAACTCATACATTTCCTGGATGTCTTTTATTAAGAATGAAACCCCATATGGACACATAAGTCACTCTATATTTGTGAAGGAGTACACATTGGTGATAAATTTCCCTTTCTGAACAATTGCTCCTCTTACATTCATTATGCCATCCACTCACATAGATTTGCCTCCTCGAGCTCTCACCTCCACCCCGGTGCCTCTGCGCTCGTTTCACAGCCAAAGCTGTGCAAAGGCAAATTTATTATCAGCCTTAGTATTTCTGACAGGCTATCCGGCAGACGCTCGAGGACCTTGAAGTGCAGAAAGGCCTTCCCATTGCTGCGCTCCCCTGCCTCCCAGCAGGTCTGCGAAGTGAATTTACTGCCACTGTCAAAACTTCTGTCAGTTCTCAAAGGGAGAGAGAGGAGACAGATAGAGGGAGTGCAGGAGCAATATGGGACTTTTTTTCCTTCCACAGATGCCCGGACATGCAGTCTCTCTAACCCAGAGGGCCTTTGAAATCAGTTCGCTCGTTAATAGCTGTCTCATGGAGGTTCGGAGAGAGAAGGCTTGACAGAGTCAGGATGGAGACACCAAAGCTCAGTTTTGCCAAGTATTGAAATTCTCATTTTCACCTTACTGGAGCGTAAAAACCTGTTTCCTGCTGTATTTCCTTTCCAGTGTTTCCCTCTTTTATTTTTTGTTGCAAATTCAAGTCATTCCCAGCTGCTGATGAGAAACACAGTCTGTTGCACTGATAAAAGTAATGTTCTGTATTTGACATGTGCAGGTTAAGGAAAACCAAGGTTTATTATCTTTCAGCTCCAAGTATGTTGATGTGTATGATTCTGTTATGTCTTTGATATCACGCGGAATGACTGGTTGGTGGATGTTTATTTTGTTTTTAAGATATGATACACAACATAATTTTGCATTTCCTCCTGATCAGTGCAGCCCTGCAGATCTCCCGAGCCAATGATTATGTAATTTACCTGTTATTTTGTTTTCAATTAGTCCACTGTTTGTCACAGATAGCGGTGAAAGATGCCCATCAGTCTCCCTTTAGCCCAAGGTGACCACTTGTGTTGTTGAGCCATTAAACTAAACCTGAAGATTAAATTTAAGACAATATATTGTCAAAACAGAAATAAACCTAGAACCAATGAATTATCAACCAATTTTCTGTCAGCTCAAAGCCATTTAAGCACTAGATTAATCCATCTACCTGGCAATATATATCTTAAGTTGTTCATGCAGCTCAGTCCTGATTCCCAACAGGATGCCTTTATAAGTGATCCACACACAGCTACAGAGCAGTGCAGCCACTCTCCTTTTGGGTGTCCTGGAGGGGAGGAGACTGGGCTGAAAACAACCCTGTACTTTAAAAACAACTCAGAGCGTGAAGCTATTCATCCCCAAGCTTGCCCTCTCCCAGCTGCATACCTTCACGTCCCGTCTCAAAGGCATCCAAACATAAAGGCAGAGACAGAGAGACAGGGCAGCGCCCACAAAGGGCCCCTAAGCAGCCTTCCATTTCACACAGGCTAATATAAAACCACCAGGTTTCCAGTCTAAGGAGAAAAGAATAGCCTCTCTACATCTTCAGCCTTGTTTTGTTCCTACTGCTTTTTATCTACATGATCATTTCAGGTTGACAGCAGTATTTGCTGCATATGTACTTCCTTGCAATTAAGGTTTAAGTAAACAAAAAGGCATCTATGTGAATTGTTTGCTCAGAGGTTTAGGGGTGTTTTTGGCCTTCTGAGATAATTTTACCAATATATTATAATGTATATTGCAGTGCATACTGGCAAGTAAACATGAAATATGCAGGCACTCTTTTCCCTCCAACAACTTAACTGAAAATGAGCAGGGAGCCACATAGATACTTGGTGCCATGTGAACATCTTTAAACTTTTTTTTTGTCTGTACTGTGCCATTTACTCTGCCTGGCATTGTTTTCATGGATTAAGCATAATTTCACCTAAGTACAGATAGGGGAGAGCTCTGAAAGCTGCCGGTTACCTCAGTAGTCAACGGTTCAACTAAAAAGATGTATTTGTAGCACTGCCTCCAGTCTCATAGCTGTCTGCAAACCACACCTCTTTTCTGGAGCAGCTTATACTATGGCAGAGGAGCACTGAATCAAAGTAGCTAATAAGCACAATTAGCTTCTTCCATTTTGGCCTGTGCAACTTACGCTAGTCCATGATGCAAAGATATCTAATGAAAAGCAAATTAAATACTAGACAGCACTCAGAGAGAGTAAACCTTGCCAAGGCAGCTCAGGGATTATGAGGGATGAAGAACACTCCACCAACACTACGTACAGAGTCAAAGCTGGCAGTAAAACTCTTGACATTAAAGGCTTGGACCAAGGAAACTTACAGGGTTGTAACTTATGGCCATTTTTAAAGTGAGCGCTCAGACTCTGTTGTAGCTTTCTTCACTTGTGGTAAAAAAAAAAATCATTTCAATGAGTATTTTAACTGTTTTATTATTAGTTTTGTAGCAAGTGAAAGACATCAAGTAAGAGGTTGATCATCTTAAGTTAGGAACTACAAATGTTAAGAAAGCTAAAAACTAGATTTGACATAAATTCATAAACAAATTTCTAATTTCTTTGCATTACTGTTTCTCAAACTGACTTTCAGGCAGCGAGAATTAAAATAAGCTTGAAGTCCTTGATCACTACATAAGAATAAAATTAGATTCATTGCCAGTAATGTTGCTAACCAAACATGCTGAAATCCCACATCAGCGGTTTGCTAAGTCCTCATTAGTTTGGAGGAGTGAAGGCCGACGCCTGCAGGCATTTAGGCTGCAGAAAATTAAGTGCAATATTTAAAAAAAATATCGGCATCCCATCTAGTCACAGCTGTCTTCAGAATACATTTAACAGCTATTTTACCACATTTTCCAGTGTGGACAGACTTGCTGTTTTTGGCCAGTCTTCTATTCTCTAATTTCAACAACAGATGTTAAACTTCAGCTAAGGAGAGGAGGAAATGTGAGAGAAATACTGATCTGTCAAAACTCTAAAACAGGAGGTGAGAACAGTGTGGCCAGCACAGAGGCCCTACTCCACAGTTCATGCTCCTAGTGTGCTAATGCTACAGTTTCCTCTCCGTGCATCAGGAAGTGTTTTAACAATGTCAATTTACTTTCCTTGTCTTTCCCCCTTTAAAAGTTAGTTAGCACTGTACATTTGTAGTAGCTAACTAAGAATGGTGACTCAAAAAGAGTTATTTCAGTTTTGCTTTGTGCACAGACTGGAATCAATGAAATCATCTGCATGATTCATACTTGTCGTGGCAACATTTGACAGAGGGCGTGAATTTAAAGACAAACATTTAAAGCAACTTCAAAACTGCAAAAAAATGCAGTGGCCAAGTTTCCAAACTTTTGTGAATATTTGCATGGCGTTGCTCTTTGCCAGCACCATCAGCTTAGAAAGAGGTCATCCAAGAATAGTTGAGCTCTATTAAAACGTCAAAGCACCACTTGCTGTGCTGCTACCTGGCACTAGAAAAGAACCCCCCCTCCTCTGACCCACCTTTGTAACTTTGTGTTTAAAGGCCCCACCTACACGCAGGTGTTTTCACTTATTCACGCTGATTAGGTCACTGCTCAAGTTCAAGTAATTTGAAAGTCAGTAAACTGTATAAACTTGTTTCTGACTCAACAAATAAGGAAAAAAGACAAGCTGCTCTGAGAAAGAATAAGACCTCTTTTGTCATTTGATGCCATTTGAACTTCCCTTGTATCTGTTGGTTTTAGAAGATCTTTTAAAAGATCTTAACTCAATTATACTTCTCTCAGACACTAACCAGTCTGCTCAAAGCTTACAGCTTTTACACTTCACCATTGTGTTACTTATTTATAGAGTGTACTGTAAATTTCTAACAACTTGAAAATATAACAAAACAGTGAGTAAGAGATGTCAGTCAGAGACACAGTCTACACATATACACAGTCCTGTGCACGGGCTGATCAAGCACAAGTGAAAATATCTGTGTGATTGGACCATGGCTCAAGCTACATTCTTTTATACAGAGAGACACATTAGTGAATATTTCCATAAATATGTCAGAGTTAACCAGAAAGTTGTTTTCTGTAGTCCCTGGAGAACTGAAGCTTGGCCACTGAGGTGTTATTTTATATGCAGATGAAGGACACATGACTACCACTGTTTGGGAACGATTAAAATACTGTAAGTCCAGTTTGCCCTGTTAATTAAAGAATTAATTTCAGTTGGTGTGAGTACTTCGGAGGACTGACCGCTGCAACTAGCCACAGTCATGTACCTTTAAAGCTTTACAGAATAAAAACTTGCACACAAGTGCTTCAGATGGTAAAGCTGAGGGAAAACAAACAAACAAACAAACATGCAGTTCAGTGCAGCAGAACTTGTACAAGTCAGACTGCACCTTTACTTACAGCCTGTCAAAGCTGTTGCTCCCCTCCCCTTGACCCAGACTCTCCCCAGGCCTTGCTGCTGGAACAAAGCCCCTGCTGTGTATGCCTGCTCTCGGGAGTCGGCCTGGGCTGCTATGATTGAGGCCACTGGGGCAAGCTGAGGTGGGAAGAGGGTGGTGGGGGGCTGGGTGTTTGGCAGAGGGGCGGAATGACTGATGGGGTGTGTGTGGGAACCGTGCCCCATCCCGCCTGTCCACCTCTGAAAAGGCCCAATGCGCTGCGAATTTGCAATGCAGATCTCCACCCATGCAGGCTTAGTTTGGGAAAAGGCACATCAATGCCTGGCATAAAGCAAGCCTCTGCTTATGGCAAATGTCATTTTGCCATTTTGATTCTTGACCCCTTTTCTCCAGACTCCCTCCCCCCACAAAAAAGTCCCCTATTATTGTGTGCTCAACTCTGTCTCTGGGTTGCCACACTAGACTCCAAGGCAAAAAAAGACAAAAAACAAAAAAACCCAAAGTTCAGAGCTCACATTCACATCGGGGGCAGTAATTGTCATTCACACTGAGATGGTGTGAAATACGTCAGGGTAAGAATGAGAGAAGAGGCGCATTGGAAATTCCCTCCTGTGTTCAATAAGAAGCCAGCGTTGTTAACTATCCGCGGTCATTATCGTTACACTCTAATTTGTCACTAAGCCATTTAGCTCTGGCAGCTAAATAAATAGATAAATAACAAAGCCGGGGCTGGCACTGCTGTAGCTGGTGGCTGTGGCACTGAGGAGGGGAAAGAAAAGGTCTTTCACATAACTTGTCCACTGAAACGCAAATAAGGACAAAGTGGGAATGCGTGGAAGCTCGAACACTTCTCCTCCATGGATATCTAAATGCTACCAGGTTCTCAGAGACACAAAGAAATGATCACATACACATGAATTAAATACGTTTGGATGCACTTGCAGACAAAAAAATTCAAACGTGATGGGGGTTTGATTAAGCCAGAAGGAAAAGTAACAAATAAATATCAGGACATTCATTCAATATTAAAGTTAAATGATAAAAGATTTACATTTTACCACATGCTCCTATTTATACAAATAATAACAATGATTTTTCTGAATTCAAAACAATGTGAAATACTTCTCTTAAATCATGCCCTGAATGGTGGGATGAGGTACACGCTGTATTTACTTAAATAATTCTTGTTTTGTTTGCTTAAAAAGTTGTTTAAATCATTTAGTCAAAATTTAAATTTGTGAATTTTGTCAAATTTTAGTCAGGATGGCCAAAAAGTTTATTAAATGATTAATATCTACATAAATATGCCAAAAAGAGTTTTTACACCACTGTAGAGCTCTTAAAGGGTTCAGTTTCACATCTCATTTTCGATATTCTAAAGTGGGTTTTTGGGCACTCCGCAGTTCTTTCTTTCGTTGTTCTTTGCCTCTGTGTATGAAATGTGCTAAATAAATAAAGCCTATTTTGCACTGCGAACACTATCCTTTATAATGAATATAAATGGATTACTCGGCCTTGGACCTAAAGTAAAGGGGAAAAACAAAAAAAAGATTTATTTGCATGCTTATATTAAGCTCTGGGTCCACACCTCCTGCCATTGTTTCTCCAGTTAGCCCTGGAAACCAGAGTTTTCTTGAGGATCTGTTACAGTGCATGGCTGCAGCCCGGTTTGTTTTCATTTCAAAGTCTGGTTGAATTCCTCCATGAACCCACCAGGATGAGGTCAACATGCAACATAATCAATGAAAAACAAAAATTGTGCAGCAGCCAGTGCCCTTTGTAAACACAGTGTAATCAGGAATTCACTGGTGTATTCCTCTGAGATGCATATGTGTACTTTTCACCAGTGGGGTCAGATCTCACAGTCAGGAGCAGATCGGGATTTAGCTAGGACGACCATACCTGCTGCTCAGACCTGAACCAGCCCAGCTTCCCTGCTGTCCCAAAACGGGACATGACAGAATGTTAAAAGCGATGAACAACGAGATTTGATCTCTGATGGGCAACATGACTGATTTACAGGTGCAGCAATTTTATTCCCTTCTTGCCTCAGCTAGGCCAGACTGAGTTCATATCATAACCCAGTTGTAATGAAAAACGAGTTTAACTTGTTTGACCATGGAATATCACCTTTTAGGTCAAGTACACATACCAACAATTTTAGCAAATATTTTTATAGACCAAGCATTATCATAACTTTTAACTTAGATTTAATGAGCTGAGGAAAGTTTGTTACTGAGCTTAATGTGCCTTATAGCTCCAAAAGCCAAACAGACCTTTTTCATGATTTAGTAGCAGAAATAAAGTGTCTATGAACTCTGCAAGAAAGCAGAAGGATCTATTTTCACCGCTTAGAAGTGCCGTCATTTGGAAGGTGGAAGTACACGCTCTAAATCGCATCCCAGTGAGCTATGTCACGGCTCGAATGTCATCGCCGCCAACAGCCCAGCATGACTCTTCAAAAGTCCCCCCACTGCCTCCTGTTACAGACGCCACTCGGCACCATTTGGCTTCCACATCATCATTTTCTTTTCAACTGTTTGTTTTTGGCTCAGTTTGTCTAGGTTACACTTTGGGTGCTTTGAAGCACTTAGGGAATAGATGAATGTTTTCCCCCCATCATGTGGCAAGAGTGAAAATCAGCAGGATGTCAATAATTTAGTAGGCCCCCAGCTAAGAGCTTCTGGACATGTCCTATGTGTTTATCTGAACCTTTTGTAATTGCTCTCATATCACAGTTTATTCTTATTCACTTTGAAGTATTGTTTACAGTCCTGTCAGAAAAAAATCTCTTATTTTTAACATACAGATGTACATGGTAAAAACAATGCACACCCTCCTTCAATTCTATACTTTTTATTCATTAGGGTCTAAAAACAATTGTGTGGGCCTCACCAACTTCTATAAACAAACAAACAACAAAAACAGATTTCAAACTGTGGTTACTGTTTCCCAAAAGGAAATCAACACGTGCATGTGTGCTATTAGTGAAATCAGATTACTGAGATATCAATGACCGCAGTTAATTTGTGAGTTGCGATCATGGCAAATGTGCCGGAACAATAAATAACTCTGAACAGCAGATAATAAGCTCTAAGTTCCTCCCTCACAGCAGCACTACTGTCTGAGCTGTTTAACTCAATTACTGCAACATACTTCTGCAGTGCTCCCCAGCGCTTCCTCCCTAGGACCGTCCAGGGTCGGACATTCACTGACATGCATGTAATCTGGAACTTGTGCAACGGGATCATGTGAGTGTTTGAATATAAGGTGGAACAAATTTACATGGCGGTGAAAGCGGAAACCGGGGAGGTGGGGTTTCTGGTAGACATGAATTATTCTTGTGAACATTTTTTAAAAGGAGAAGTTAATCTGTGTTCTACTGCAAGATAATGGAACAAGGATAGACTTAGTCTCGAGATGCTGCTGAGAAAAGCTGCCTGAGTTCTGCTGTCAAGCCACAGTGTGTATGTGTGTGTGTGTGTGTGTGTGTGTGGGGGGGGGGGCACATAATGGACCTCTGTGACCTCTGTAATAGGCATATCACTCCAGAGTCAGTAGGACACCAATAAAAACATCAGTCTCACACACAGAAGGTCGGGAGCATAAAGAGGAAACGTAACAGGACGGCTCAGTTTTACCAGTGAGGTGAGGGAGGGTGGTAAAGAACAAGACGCTGATGTCACTGTAATGGATCTCAGGATTTTAACAGATAAAATTATTATTTATGATTTCAGCACTATTATGAAAAATGGTGTATTTTGTGTCTGACATTTTATTTTGGGCCAAATTATATAAGTGGCCAAGTGCTACACTGTAATATTTCAATCTTTCATTGAATAGGCATGGTCATCATGTCAGCCAGTGTTTTTACACTGATTGTATACTGACTTCTAAGTATTTGCCTCCAGTCGGCCCAGTGGGTTTGTTTAAATAGCATAATTTGATGGTGTGTGTATAAACAGAGATTTGGGGAGTGACTGCTGCAGAATGTGGTTACTCTGAGGTAGTACATGTGGCCATACTGAATATGCAATATGAAAAGTATCTTCTGTGAATGGTGTTCATATGCGGCTTCCATCCAGTTCACAGCCAAAGTTACATTTTTAATTGCAGAATCAGACAGAACATTTAGAAAATAATTACTGTTGAGTTCAGGGATACTTTGACATCATCTGGTTTGTCCGAAATCAGATCTTGCCAGTTTAGAAAAAACTGGCGGCACCTACTGTATACAGTGCCTTGCGAAAGTATTCGGCCCCCTTGAACTTTGCGACCTTTTGCCACATTTCAGGCTTCAAACATAAAGATATAAAACTGTAATTTGTTGTGAAGAATCAACAACAAGTGGGACACAATCATGAAGTGGAACGAAATTTATTGGATATTTCAAACTTTTTTAACAAATAAAAAACTGAATAATTGGGCGTGCAAAATTATTCAGCCCCTTTACTTTCAGTGCAGCAAACTCTCTCCAGAAGTTCAGTGAGGATCTCTGAATGATCCAATGTTGACCTAAATGACTAATGATGATAAATAGAATCCACCTGTGTGTAATCAAGTCTCCGTATAAATGCACCTGCACTGTGATAGTCTCAGAGGTCTGTTTAAAGCGCAGAGAGCATCATGAAGAACAAGGAACACACCAGGCAGGTCCGAGATACTGTTGTGGAGAAGTTTAAAGCCGGATTTGGATACAAAAAGATTTCCCAAGCTTTAAACATCCCAAGGAGCACTGTGCAAGTGATAATATTGAAATGGAAGGAGTATCAGACCACTGCAAATCTACCAAGACCTGGCCGTCCCTCTAAACTTTCAGCTCATACAAGGAGAAGACTGATCAGAGATGCAGCCAAGAGGCCCATGATCACTCTGGATGAACTGCAGAGATCTACAGCTGAGGTGGGAGACTCTGTCCATAGGACAACAATCAGTCGTATACTGCACAAATCTGGCCTTTATGGAAGAGTGGCAAGAAGAAAGCCATTTCTTAAAGATATCCATAAAAAGTGTTGTTTAAAGTTTGCCACAAGCCACCTGGGAGACACACCAAACATGTGGAAGAAGGTGCTCTGGTCAGATGAAACCAAAATCGAACTTTTTGGCAACAATGCAAAACGTTATGTTTGGCGTAAAAGCAACACAGCTCATCACCCTGAACACACCATCCCCATTGTCAAACATGGTGGTGGCAGCATCCTGGTTTGGGCCTGCTTTTCTTCAGCAGGGACAGGGAAGATGGTTAAAATTGATGGGAAGATGGATGGAGCCAAATACAGGACCATTCTGGAAGGAAACCTGATGGAGTCTGCAAAAGACCTGAGACTGGGATGGAGATTTGTCTTCCAACAAGACAATGATTCAAAACATAAAGCAAAATCTACAATGGAATGGTTCACAAATAAACATATCCAGGTGTTAGAATGGCCAAGTCAAAGTCCAGACCTGAATCCAATCGAGAATCTGTGGAAAGAACTGAAAACTGCTGTTCACAAATGCTCTCCATCCAACCTCACTGAGCTCGAGCTGTTTTGCAAGGAGGCATGGGCAAAAATTTCAGTCTCTCGATGTGCAAAACTGATAGAGACATACCCCAAGTGACTTACAGCTGTAATCGCAGCAAAAGGTGGCGCTACCAAGTATTAACTTAAGGGGGCTGAATAATTTTGCACGGCCAATTTTTCAGTTTTTTATTTGTTAAAAAAGTTTGAAATATCCAATAAATTTCGTTCCACTTCATGATTGTGTCCCACTTGTTGTTGATTCTTCACAAAAAATTACAGTTTTATATCTTTATGTTTGAAGCCTGAAATGTGGCAAAAGGTCGCAAAGTTCAAGGGGGCCGAATACTTTCGCAAGGCACTGTATCTGTGTTTTCTAACAAAAGCATGGTATGCATATGTCAGAGAAGTTGACAGTATGAGATAGGAATCAAAATGTGGCTGCATTTTTACCTGGTCCCCAAACTATTGACTGAAGCAGAGCATGGATCAGGCCACATAGTTCTGTCCGAACCCAACCCAGACCCAAGCTTGTAGTATATAATGCTTGAACCAGCCCTGAGCCCGGTGCAGTTGAGTTTGCACTATTTTTCCCCAATCATTAAATAAAGCAGACATTTGAGTGCACCACCCATCTAGCCTAAAGTTTGACTTACATGTTCAAACCTGACATAGACCTGAACACAGTTTCTAAATTTCCGTCCAAACCCGGCTCTGTTCGGGTATCCACACTCTTGTCTGAAGCCCCCGGGGCAGCTCTGTGCAGCGATGTTGCCATAGCAGCTCGAGTCAGAATTGCAGATCAAATGAAGTTTCTGTAAAACTATGAAAACTGTTTTTCAGAGAGCCATTATCATATCTATTGTAATTTTTGTGCTATGTAGGGACTGTTGCTGAATGTGAAAGCCTTAACCTTTGGGGCTTCGACTGTGCCCATTGAACAACTCTTGTTAGATTTAACTGAGACCATCTTGAAACATGGTTTTGATTTCCTAAAAAACATGTGTGACTATCAGTGTTCAGTTACTCAGTGTATTATGTTCTCCATTTTAGACACTATACTTGGCCCATGACCTCTGTTAACTGTAGCTGTTTCTCTGAAATAGCAAATTTTGAATTAAGTGGTCAAAGTGAGAACACACCAACCAAGATCCTTCTGTGACTGAAGAGGCCGTCATTGTAAGCAAAGTTAAGGTCGGGGAACAAAAACGTTTTGGTTAGGGTTCGAGACTGTTCATAATTGTGGACGAATAATAAAAAAGTCAACAGTCTCCTAGTTTGAGAACCTAATACAACATTATAGGCCCAGTCATCGCTGTGACCTCCACATCCTTACTTTTGGTAGCACAAAGAACATTGTGCTGCTTTGCCACTACTGTGACTCACTAATGCAGAATAGCTGTACACGAATGTAATTCTTATGGGACAAGACTGGAGCAGGGTCTGCATGTGTACATGACTGCTGCATATGGCTTGTCACAGTATTAGCTGTGTGCACTCACAGGAAACGAGGAGTACCCGAAGGCTCTGTTGCCGACCTGGCTCAGACTGCAGGAGGGGGGTGGGGGTGGACTCTCCATGATCTGGAAAAATAATTCCCTGAGAACTGCAAACAGCCAAAAGCAATATGGCCAAAAGAAAACCTTGGATACTCTCCAGTACTAACAATTAAATTGAGCAATGTGTTAAAAATCATACAAGAAGCGGCAAAGACCATTAATTTATGATAATATTCTTGGCTTACAAGAGGAGTCAGTGATATAGCTTTAAAAATTTAGAAAATATTACAGATATGGAACACAATGTGAGCGGGTAACAAGAGAAAATCATCGCAGCTCAGTTTAGCTGATGGAAAACCTTTGACTCTGACAGGGGTGGCACCACCCCTGGCCACCCCCTGGCTCCGCCTATGGCACTGCTCTCTTTATAGTTCTCACTAATATTCTTAAAATGTTCATTAAAATAATCACCATCAATCATTAAACCTGAGTGGCTAAATTTACCTATCTGAATGCTTAATGGGTTTGTGTGATGTTGAGACACCTCTAATGGGAATCTAATGCAAGTTGAAGTGAAAATACCCAAACTTGAAACAGGCTGACTGACATCACCTCTGCTGTCAATCAGCTGATGCAGAAGTGACCAAGGCAATGTCTTTGTGCACTGTAAAATGGGAATCTGTCCTGCCATTAGTTTTGAAATATCAAGCTTAGTAACCTCTGTTGTTCTCACACACTGGTGATTTGTAAAATGACACAGAAAATGTGTTTATCTACGTGCATTTTATAACAGCAGTCCAACCTGTAGTGAAGTAGTGTTTAGCCAGTAGTGAAATATTAAGGTAATCTTAGAACTTGGTAGCACACAGCACTCCATCTACCTCTGCAGACAGGTTTTACATCAGTCCTGAACCTCACTGTCAGGTACACACACACACACACACACACACACACACCTATATACACATACACATTTTTCATGCTTTATTTGTATCACTAACACACACACACACTAGGAGGAGGCACATACAACATCTGTCTGGCTCCCTAGGCAAGCACCAGCCCAACCAGACATGCCCAATGAAATATGCATGACACACTAGCATGTGATATATCAAAAAAAAAAAAACACACCATCTACTTCTCCTCATCCTCCAGTGGCTCAGCTGTTCATTCATTATACATGGCCACTCCATGCTCCTCCACTTTGTGCATATTGCTGTTTCTATCCAGACCTGCATTTGCCCTGAATGTATCACACACTGCTGTCCAGAAAATGAGATTTATAAAAAGTAGTAATCTGACATTTTATGTAAAACAACAACAACAACAACAACAACAACAACAAAAACAAAAAACACTAGGTTACCGCTTCTTTCACTCACTTACCATGTTTGCAGCATTATTTGCCTTGCAGTGGGTGTTGCTGTACTGTACAACAGTGATGCACGAGCTGGCAGGACTGCCTTCCTGTACTGCATGTGAACACAAACCAGACCCATTCCTTTCAGGCAGAGCTGCTTCTACTGCAGGAGAGTGGACATTTGCATAAATTTGAAACTTTCTAAACTCACATTTATGATTTGGAATTTCAGCAGCTGGTTGTTCAGTGTTTGACTCCTTTACACCTGAGGCTAGTTGTTTTTTTTTGTGTGTTAATCCTCTGCAGGCTCCAGCTTCAGTTTTAGGGTACACAGGCTGTATGTGAGTGGTACTGATCTTCTCATCTCACTATTGACAGGAAAAAACTCAAAATGTCTAACTAGTGGACGCCCCTTGCCTGCAGTATTTCTCCCTTTACTGAGACACTGGGAGAACAGTACACGTGGAGACAGTATGGGCTATGACAGGATTCATGCCCAGGCCGGATTTGTTCAGCTGGCGCAGGGAATTTTCTGACTCAGAGCCAAAGCTTCGGTGACTTGCTCAGTGTAGCTTTCTCAGACATAAACATCTTTCCCTCTCTTCTTCCCTATAATTTGAATTTTGAAAGTAAATTTCACTTCTTTCATTTGAATCAGTTCTTCGATTAAATGAATCCAAAGTCACACAGTAACATTTGTCATGATTCCAGACATTCGTCCTAAAGCTAATTTGTTACATATTTAACGTATCAAATTTAATATTTGTCTGAGAAAATGACCTTCCATCCATTATCTATACCACTTATCCTGAAGAGGGTCACAGGGCGGAAACACAGGACCAGAGGCGGGGTCCACCTTGGACAGGTTGCCAGTTTGTCACAGGGCTGTAGACTCAACCACACACACCCACACTCACTCCTACAGGCAATTTAGAGTCTCGCGTCAACCGAAGCTGCATGTCTGTGGACTGTGGGAGGAGGCTGGGGTCCCTGGAGAGAACCCACGCAAGCACAGGGAGAACATGCAGTCTCCACACAGAAAGGCCCCGGGTCGGCCCGCGCTCAAACCGGGAACCTTCTTGCTTTGAGGTGGCAGTGCTAACCACTGTGAGAAAAATGGCCATTTTGTGGCAAATATTACACAGAATCTCACAATGAGAAAATGTGATCCTAACTCAGACAGGTGTTACATTCGACTTACAGCTCAGAGCTGCAAGCGTTGCATCATATTCCGAACCTCATGACTAATACAAGTGGGACAGAAGCAAGATTTTTTTCCCCATGTTTTTTAATTTTCGCTATCTAAAGTTGATTATCTACCATGGACCTCCTGGAAAATTAGTTTTGGGTCTGTGTGATTGCTTCAGCAGACACCCTCCACTGTCAGTGTGTGTGTGTGGTCATGAGTAAGGCAGGGGTCTCCACCCTTTTTTTTCTTGGAGAGCTCCTCTGACAACATAAGCAGCTGAGAGCTACTCAGGTTTTATATAGCTAGTTACTAATGAGTTAATTGTTGTCAATACATCCAATGGTAGCAGGAACTGCTGATCACTAGTTTGGTAAGTTAATTTGCCAAAATGTAAACAAATATGGGCAAAATAAAAAGGCTTTATGTTGCAGGCCACAGTGTAACTAATTGAATCTAAGGAAACATTCTTCCTGTTTCTTGTCCATTTTTAGTCCATATCTCTTCATGTAATTGAAGATTTGTATAAACCAACATTATCCAAAAGGGCTGCTAACGTAACTGACGTAAACAAACTTGAAAAGAGCAAAACTCATTTGATTGGCAGGTGACTGGCAAGTGATCATTTTGTGTCAGAGGAGCGAGAGATGTTTAAAAAAATCTGAAAACTTCAGAAGGTTATCACCCATACTTGCTTCACTCCACTTAGAATGAATTTTAATGTGTTTCTTCAAAGTGTTAAATGGTTTAGAACCCCCCTACATTCATGATTTGTTATATCCTTACTTTCTAGGAAGATCTCTTAGGTCTTCCAAAGAGTTATTACCAGAGGCTCCAAGATCTTGGCTAAAGCTCAAAGGTGGTCATGCGTTTGCTATTGCTGGTCCAAAACTATGGAATAACCTGCCACTGGAGATCAGATCTGCCCTTACTCGGGGCACCTCGGAATCATTTCTGAAAATCCATCTCTTCTCACTAATGTTTATTTTTGTTTTATATCTATTTTATTATGCTTTGCTGTGATTGTGAGTGATATATGTGGATTTGATGATTATGTAAAGTATATTTAGTTTGTTGTGAAGCACTTTGTAACCTTGGTTTTTTTGAAGGGCTGTAGAAATAAATTTGCATTGCTTTGCCTGATGCACATGCGCTGAGGATATCAAAAAAGAGCCTGAACATCACTTGTAAGCCAATAACATAGGGGGATAATATAAGGTCAGAGGTTGCAGGAAGCAGAGGTCTGATTGTAATCCCTTCATAAATATATGCAGCTGATGATGGACGCCTGAGTCTGGACATCTGCAGCGGGGTCACGGGGAGGGATATGTGTTGTGCAATGTGCTTTTAAAGTCTATATAGAAACTAAACTCCAAAATATCTGAATATTATCCTTAAAGCACCGTGCACACTGGACTGTGCATGGCAGCATTGGCAGTATTTCTGCTAATTACATGTTTCTCTGTTTGTCTTTCCTTTTTCTTGGTTTGTTGTTTCCTTAGTCCAATTTTATTTTTATTTACAATGGCATCACTTAACATAATGTTATTTACTCACTAATGACTTATTCTGCTTTCTTAGCCTTTGGGCAGATCATTTTAGCTGAAAAACGATACTGCCCTGCTCATGTTGTAATACTGGTGCAACTGCACATTAAACACACACATTATACTGTTTGCACGTTGGAGGTTACAAGATAGCAGTGAAAAGCTGTGAACCTCAAAAGCCAAAATCCAAACTACATCTGACTAATGTTGAGCCTGAGCCGTGCCCTAAGAGAAACACTTGGGTTTTCACTGTGAGGTTTTTGGTAAATATGCTACATCTGCAGTCTCTCGTTCATTTGGAACACTCTTGTCTTTTGAAAACCCTGTGTGATTTTCACACATAAATCCTGCATAAAACAGCTTTTAGTGCTCCTTTCCACAGACTACAAGTTAATTAACACATGGGTTGAAAGTCTAGAACAAGGCCAGTGTAGAATTCCACCCAGTGTAAGTATAGAAGGTGTCCCAGTATGCCAGTTTGCCACTCTGACCTGTCTGCACGCTCATCCATCATGTTATCATGTGCTGACTGTGGAGAAGGCAGCTTTTGGCCAAAGCTGGTCCTGTCATCGCCACAGGGTCGGGGTCCAAAATAACTGCTGTGTGGTCCAGCTGTTACCAGTTCTCACTGTACCCACAATGGTCCACTTGTGCTCGGAGCGGAGTGGGAGAGTTGTGCTCATAACATTTAAGCTTTTCTTCGAGTCCTCCGTATTGCATCAATGGTGCACAGCTGTGCAGTAGAGAGCTGACAGACAGACACAGCATGTGTGTTGTAATAAGTTTGCGAGTGAGATGGTCTCGTGTTTGTGTCCATGACAGTGCCAAGACTGAGTTATGCTTCTTTCTTTTCAAGCATATGTAGTAACTTGATTATTCACGGAATCAGAATATTGTTTTCTTTTATTTACCAGAGCGTATTTTGTCTTTATGGTGATGCATTAAGGTATTTGTTTTCATCACATGACAAATCATTAGGTAATTTCATAATTGATTATAATGAGTTAAAATATGCAGTTGCACAGTGTTATAGCCATTTTATATAGGTGTTGAGGAATTTGTTTGTATTTCATGTTCTATTAATTCATAATGTTTTGAGTGTACCACAAAAGAAGACAATCTGGAAAAAAAAGAGAAGAAGAAGAAGGGAGAAGACGCGCGAAGCGGGCGAAGGAGAACGGGAAGAAGGCACGGCAATGGCCGCAGGGGGTGTGTGTCTGTGAAATATTCAAAACATAAAGAAAGTGCTCAGACTCGATCCTCAACAAACCTGGACAATTGTTCCTGCTCCGACGGACCGCAGAAGAGTTCGGGAAAAAAAACACGCTGCGAGGAAGTGAGTGGAACTGTGTTGTCAAAAGACAAAGCTGAGAAGGTTGAGCTGAGCTAACGCTAAAGCTAGCGCTGTAGTGTATGTGTGGATTGCTCCACCGAGAGCCATTGGGAAACTCACGGTGTTGCTGCCGGAGACTCAACACTCGCCTGCGTGGGACGACGACAGGGCCGTGGGGTTTCCGGGTGTGGACGGTCTGTGTTCTTGGGCTGGTAAGGAGGAGTTTCATCACACTGGTAGGATTATTGCATTGGATCTAAATGAACACGAGCTCCAGCGCGCGCCAACACATGCTAGCGTAAAACTCGTAAGGGTGCACCCAGGTAGACTGTGGGGTTGAAATATTATTTGTTGTGCGAACTGCATAAAATTGTGACCTGTGTTTTGTTTCTTTTAGTTAATACACAAAGTTAAACTGCATTCAGTGTGTGTTTTTCATTTATATACTGTGAAGCAGTCTCTGGAAAAATTATCCGTAAGTTACAGGTAACGGATGTACATATTCTGGTTATTCAATTTAATGTCATTTCTGGGGTCTCTCTAATTGGTGTTTTGAAGGTGAGAACCATACTGAACCCTAGACAAAGTTGTTATACATTGGAATGTCCCTTTGCCAATTTGTGTTATTTGAGCTTATATAGTTAGCTATATACTAACTAGTCACTCCCTTGCTACAACGAGCCCGGTGGCAAAAGGGTTACATCTGTATTTTTAAAAAAAGGGTACATATGTAGCAAAATGTACAGGAAAGTGTTATAGACAGACAAGGCAGCAAAGCATGATATATAAGTTGCTATTCACACATTAATTCCTAGTAGTTTTTATTAAGTGTACTGCTTCCTGTTTCCGTTAATTAAACAAGACCTTAACAAAATGAGACTTTTATTTAATTAAAGATTTCAATTACAATTTAAATCTTTTAAATTATGTGCAAATAAAAATAGTAGTTACAAGCTTAACTTATACCTGTATGTGTGTGTTTGAGTGTGGTGAGCACTGAGGGAAATATAATATAACAACATAAATTAACCTGCATGCAGCGTGGCTCTACCTACAAGTGTGACAAACACAACAGGAAAAAATGACACATATTTGACTATGTTTGCAGGAAAAGGGGAGACTATAATGATGTGTGTCTGATGTGAGAGCGTTATTATGAGTATTTGGACGTGGCCCCAGCTGTTTACATCAAAACCGAGTGTCAGGTAAGGACAATTTGATTAGTGAGCTGGAGAGATAGCAGAAGGCGATTCAGCTCATTTCTCAGCAG
>NW_018128005.1:767942-787604 GCF_001952655.1 Monopterus albus | reverse complement strand
AACACATCTCTGTCTCTCACACAGCTATTTGACATTAACTTTCTGATTTCACACTCACCAATCTAGCTACAGAAATGGGAATTTGCCTCCGGACACAGCAGCAAGATGAAATGGACAGATACTCCTAAGTGGATGACAAACTGATGACATGTCTAATCAAACCTTCACTTGGTGTTAAAAAAAATATCTCACACACTGTGACATTCGAACAAATGGGTTAATTACTTTTTAAGAAGCCAGCACTTAAACTCATTTGTTTCTTTTTAACTCTGAGTTGTAAAGTTTCTCTCAAAGGTTGCAGGGGCCATAAGATTCACTCTAAATGTAAATAAGTGGTGTTTTAAACGGTTGTTAGCCACACGCTTGTTAGAGAAGGAGATAAACCGGGCAGCCTGTTCGCCACAGGGTCAAGTCTCTAATTAACCCAAAATGGCTTTGTCATTTTCTCATTCAATTGTGGAAAATAATTCAGTGCTGCAGCACAAAGAGATAAATATGAGTTACTTAAGTCTTCTGTGCTTCCTCTTCCTCCTCCTCTTCTCATGGCTGATGTAGTGAGGATAGTGGTGAATATTCAGATTAAACTATTCATTAAAGTAAAACAAAACAAACTGATGAGAGATAAGAAGTTACTTTCCTCATCCAGTGGGATTCAGACATCTCAGTCTTGTCTAAAGAATGAATGTGGGTATTTACCAGCATATCTGATTATTTGGTGGTATAAAGGAATTACAGGAAAGATGGGATGGAGATGGAGAGACATTAAAGATCATGAACTGCAGAGTGAAAGTCGAATGTGAAGGTGAACAGTGGAGAAGTGCAGAAGGAGGAGGAAACAGGCATGTTGAAAGGGGTGTAGATGAGGAAAAACATGATTCAAATCTGTAATATTGCAGATACAGCGAGACACAGTTTGTACCTTAACCTACTGAGACACCATCCCTCCCCTTGGGGGAGCAATCTAAATTACATCAGCAAAGCGGTAGACCCATCCGAGTTGAAATTCCGATTGACCGCCAAGATAAGAAAAATGGGAAATACTGATATGGTGGAGTAGATTATGTAACATCCTGCTACTCTTCAAAACTCAGATAAGTGTGCATGTGCTTAACCTTCATTCAGTTACGAGAGGACGTGGAAGACGTGGAAAGGAACGGAGGAGATTGCAAAGGGAAGAATGGCAGAACTGGGAGAGGAAAGCAGGAACCCTAAAGGCTTGTTTAGGTGGGTGTCAGAGTCTAAACACACAGAAAAAAACAAACTAATATTTCCATCAGGAATGACACCACAAGTGAACAGCAGCTTTAATAAAAAAAAAAAAAAGACTATGATGTTGTCAGTCAGCAGAACTCTTTTTAAAATAGCTGTCAATCAGATATTCCCCTCAGGGAGACAGTGCCTTGACACAGGTGGTGGAGGAGGGGCACAGACTCCGATGAGGTAGACACACTAAACAGATATGATGTGCTCTGGCTGGTCAACAAGCCCACAGCTAGAACACTTTCTGACCAGAAGCACAGTTTCAGCTGTCCTCACTGTAAGAGGACCCAATTTTCTGGAATGTTATGAAAACTCTTGCTTTGCCACAAACATACAACAATTTTCTAAGACAAAGAATCTGTGTGAAAAGTAGTTAAATCCGATTTGTGCTAGGTTTTTCTTTAATAATGTGGCTGTTCATTATGTTACAGTGGACCCTCTATATATGAGTCAGGGCTTGATTTGATTTCTTGTAGCTGTAGCTTACATTTCATTGAGGTTCTGTTTTCACTCAGTGAATTGTGAAGCACATTATCTGTCTGAATGTCGTTGTCCTCATTCGCTCACAGAGACAGTAAGTGCTCCACAGTTCACTTCCTAAGTCTGGTTCGGTCCGTATTCACCTATAAAGAAGCAGAAGGAAGGAGGAAGGCACTCTGTTGTCTGGCTGCAGGGACATTTTACCAGGTGCAGGAAACCTCTTGCTTCCAGCTTCGTCTCATCCCTCTAATGGGAAGTCCTGCCGAGAGGCCACTGACCCTGAACAGAGCAGAGGGCAGAGTAGCAAAGCCAGAAATGAGATCAAGACTGGGTGGAGAAACATAGGGAGAAGAGAGGAGTTAGGAGAGCAGCGGATCAGATACGAAGATCAGCTGTTTCTGTCTGTGCTGGGATAGAGGAAGGTAAGGTGGTTATGATTTTTAGAAACCAACTCACTGTCCTCATGCTAGCAAAAAATATATTTTTGGTCCTCACTACATAGCAAGTAGAGGAACACACACAGTTCCACACACATGTGACGAGCTGTTCAGCAGACTTTCCTCTCGGCGGGGTTCCCCTCTGAGCCGACACGCCACAGAGCACTGACAGCAACATGCTGATGGCTGTGTCGGCTTCCTGAGTCAAACAGACCTGCAGCAGACCTCCTGCATGTTGCAGCTCTTTATCAATACATGTTCTTGTGCTTTATTATGCTTTTGATATACTGCATGTTCTACAGGGTGGTCCTGAAATTGTGACAGCGGATGGATTATTTCAGGTACAATAGATTAAAAAAGAAAAGAAAAGCTGGTACTTTTTTACTGCTGCGGTTGAGGCTAGTTGTCCCTCCACATGTAATCTTGTCTGTCCTCAGTCTTTTAGTGAAACTAATCAGCAAATGGACTAATAATCCCCAGTTTATTGTCCCCCCCCCTCCTGCATTTAGTCCAACTCCTTTCAGTGCTAATGAGCCGTAAACAAAGAGGACGGTTAGACAGACGGCACAATACACACCTAAAGACAAACAAGCAGGCTCTGCCTCTGTGTTTGTGGTAAAGACATGTCTGTACTAGAGAAGTGATTACTTGATGAATTTTGTGCTGACAACTGTAACAGCCTCGTTCCATCTCAGCTAATGATGGGATTTTTATGGGGCATTTTCATTTACTCATATTCAAACAAAGACACGGAAATGACTCCACTCTAAGAGCCAACCTAGCCTAAAGAGGAAAAAGCTCTACAATTCAATTTAGCACCCTGCTCTTCAAAGAAGCTGTCCAACCTTCAGCCAATTTACCAGGCAACAAATGAAGCAATGAAATACAACATCTGTAAAAATCTGTTTTGCTGACATGATTTAAACTTGCCATCCTGGGCAACTGGTGAACTGCTTAGTGTGAATAATGAACAAAGAGAGGAGACAGACCGTGGCACACTTCTGGAAGAACGGCATCCAGGGTGGGAGAGTTTACTGTTGTGTGTCGATGAGTCTGCTATAAAATTTACCCTGAGTTATGTGAGTTTAAATTGATGAGTATTAACCAAGGTATGTGCCCAGCTGAAACAGAGGTGTGTTTGCTGAATCAACAGCTGGGTGCTTGATGTTGCAACCCGTCGTGGGTTTGCCCTCTTTAGTGTGATGGTTTTTCCGTTAACAAACTCAGGGAAAATGGATTAAAGTGAGAAATATTTTGTCTCTCATACTGTTGGATTTAATGGAAATCATTCTTTGTCTATTGGAATACATTTTGTCTTGTTTTTTCTCCATAAAAGCTGCAAAGAAGATTGACTGATATCTTCCCATATAAATCCAATAAATTTTGTGTCCCTTAATTAAACATTAGGGTCAGAGATAAGATATTTAAGACGTGTCCTCATGTCAGTAGGTCTATACTGCTGTGCCCAGTTAGGAACGTGAAGAAATAGAACTTGTGTCAGTCTGAGCCATGGCTTCCTGGATTAATTTAAGCTCTCATTTCTTCTGTGATTAACTTAGAACAGAGCAGAGATGTGAATTTACAGGTGGATTCAGTGTATTATGAGGTGACATAGTATTGTTTTCACCTGGCTAAACACACTTAACTAACCCTCATTATACAGCAGTTCTGACTTTCAGCTTTGTTTCATGAGTCTGTATGTTCGACTGCATGACTGTGCTGATTTTAGATTAAATTTCTTGATTCTGTCGTTAACCTAAACAAAAGGCCAGTTTGAATGTACATTATCTGTCAACACAGTGAGGTAATTTGACTAAAAATAAGCAGTGAGATAGAAAACTCTGAATGCATGCTGCCAAATTTGTATTTTTGTTACAGCAGAGAATCACTTTTATTGAAAGGCTTTCCTGCTACACCTGTCAAGTCAAACCTGACACTCTACAGATTATTGTACCAAATGACAGAAAAAAGATCACTCTTCTTCTTCTCCCATCCTTATTTCTGTTTGCCTGTCTTCAGCTTTGTTTCTCCTTCTCCTCACTTGCTGCACCTTTGTCTTGTACACATTTACCTTCTCATCTCTTGTTTTCTTGCCTCTTGTCGGGTTGCTGCAGCCTAGCCCACTTTCTCAGTGCACCCTTTTTCTTTCTCTATATTTCTTTTTCCCCCTTCTGCGTCTTCTGCTCTGTTCTTCCATCCACTCCTCTGCTGGAACAGAACTTTGTAACTGCACTGAATCATACATATAGTCTCGAACCCAAACCAGCTAATGCATTAACTCCATTACAGGAGAAGATGTGGTTTATTCTTGACATGTAAACAGAAGTCTATAACTGTTTTTGTAATGTGGAGAATTACATTTCTTTAACTGGGTGGTCATGAAGTGAGTTTTGGCCTGAAGCATGAATAATGTTCTCCAGGTAGAGACGTTTGTTCTTAGTGTAATGGACAACAGAAGATTTTTATTATAGAATAAAATACCACTAGGAAAGCAGACATGACTACAGATATTTGTCTTTTTAAAATAAATTCTCACATTTGTTCTGTTCATTTTTTTAAAATGGTTACTACTACAGCACAATGAAGTCTTGAATGAATGAGATGTCCAACAGCTTTGGAGGACTTTGTGTTCATTGTCACATGCACAGATAAAACTAGTCAAAAAACAGGCTTGTATTAAAACATGTTTTAAAATGATCACAAATTGCAAACAACACAACATAGGACCTTTTAAACCATGAGTTTCACAAGACTGATTTTGCAAGCAGACCCTCTTCAGGTAGGGAAATTGCATCACTGTTTATCTTTACAGTGCTGACAAAAAGACATGTAATTACTCAGGAAAGCAACCCCTAGCACACACCCACACACACACACACACACACAGAATTTGTCATTCCGGTCTGTGGCAATTTGGAAAATGTGTCTCAGTTCAAACTGAATTTTCTTAAACACAACACAAGATAGAACTAAATAAACTAATAAGCACAGCAGATAATGAACAGGTTTCATTCAACAGTCAGTGCTTGCAGCCCTCTACAATGGACTTTCCACTGAATGTAATGAATAGTCTTCATGTACAACAAGGGTGGTACAGTTCTTTCACTGAGAAACTTGGCTGAAGAAAGGTGAAGGTTGCCATGAGAGATTTATAAACACTGAAAAAACAGCGGTGCTCAGACAGTCCCTCCCCATGTCACCATCTTCATGATGTTCTCGGTACTTGGATACAGAGGAACATAAATTCAATCATAGTAAACTTTTGCGTTCTTTCAAGACATTTTATTTATAGTTCTGTTCCTGAACTCACATTGATTGCTGCTGTGTTTGTCCTTGATCTGGATTTTCTGGACCAGCATTTAAGACGGGACTAGTGTTGAAAACATTATACCAGTAGATGTGGTGTGGAAGACTTGGTGATATACAGTACATGTGAAGTATTTACTTCAGAGGTGCTGAAAATAAAAACTACCAAAAAACACCCGTCTAACACACCAAACCCAATTCCATGTGTATGTAAAAATAGTGGGTTTGGTGTGTGTGTCTGGATTATTCATAACCATTTCACATGATCACAGACCCTCATAGTTACCCACATTCGTTTAAATCTCTGGTGCCCGCACAGTCTCCAGCACCGCAGAGTGGCCTTTCATCATGTCTCAGAATATATGATTCAAAGATTTCAGGGATAATTTGCCGCTTAATTGTTTACCAATAAACCTACACTTGTTAAAATGATGGCTTATTTTCAGGCCCTCTGGCCTCATGTGGCCCGAAGGTGTAGGCAGCTCCTGGATGGCCAAGGCGTTGATGCCATTGCCCTCATCTAACCTAAATCCAATTGAGCCTGTGGCTTTAATTTTCAGTGTGATTTTGAATCCAGCCCTCCATGGGTTGATGATTTTGGTTTTCATTGATTGTTATGTCATTTTGTTCTGAATAAATTGTACAATGTACATTAGTAAAGGTTTTCAACTTGAATAATTAATTTGTCAAGATCAAAATGTGTTATTTATATTCCCTTATAAGAAATGCCACATCTGAACAACTGAGCTGAACTTTTAAAACTGAACATAACTTATGACTTTACAAAGGTAATAGCAGTTGGTCAGAGCCATTAAAGCTCCATTCTATATTTTGGAACAAACTCCATGTAGCGGCTGTGCAGTTTTCAGCCTGAAAACTGGCTCAGGTTGTCTTGCCAGGTAGCTGCATGCCAAAGCTAGCGAGTCATATTTCTGGCAGCAGGGTAGCAACAGACAACTGGCTGACAGTGGCACTCGGAGACGTTAACCTGCCCAGGCACTTCCCTCCACCTCAGGCGTGACACAACTGCTGAGCCTCACCACAGGGGGACCCACATTCATGCACATACTGTATATCCTTGCATGAACACTCGAACATAGAAACAACCTCAAAAGAAAATTTGATGATGTGGGTTTTGCACATGCAATGCACAGTTGTACATTTTATTCTTATCAGTTAAAAATGATGCTGTAACTATATGTAGAGAGGTCCCTGCTGTTTGCATTAAGCCTTATTCTGTTATTTCACCCTGCAGTTTACTCTTGAACGATCTCTGCCTCAAAGCCTTGACATCTGTAACAGGCTTTTGTTTGGTTTTATGTTTTGGTGATCTACAAACTGAAGCTGATTTTACTTTCCACCCAGTTAAAGTCACTCAGGATAAGTGTCAGCTAAATGGCACAATTGTAATGTAAAACATTTCCACTGCTGACAGGTTTCCATTGAGACAGCCTGTAAGGCTTCAACTCTGGACTTGCAAACATTAATTTATCCCTCGAATTAATGGCAACCTGACAGACAAACAGACAGATAAAGTCAGGCAGCCAGAAACACTGACAGGCACGTTCTCTACCGACAACTCTCTTGGCTGCACAACATAGCCTGGAGCAGGGCACTTTGTGTGTGTGTGTGTGTGTGTGTGTGTGTGTGTGTGTGTGTGAGAGTGTGACATTCACAAGAGTAAGTTAGTAGTTTGCATCATGCCTTTGAGTATTTTAGGCTCACTTCAGCGAAGTCATGATGCTGTTGCACCACATATTTGTTTGATACTAAATTGTTCATAACTTCAATAACAAAAAATGTATCATGCATCATATATATATATTGGAAAATCCCCAGCCGGCATCGGGCGAAAGGTGGGGTACACCCTATACAGGTCACCGGTCCATCGCAGGGCCAACACACAGACGAACAACCACACACAAACACATTCGCTCCTACGGGCAATTTAGAGTCACCAATCAACCAAAGCCACAGGTCTTTGGAGAGTGGGAGGAAGCTGGAGTTCCCGGAGAGAATCCACGCACAGAAAGGTCACCAACCCGGAACCTTCTCGCTGTGAGGCAATGGCATTACCCACCACGCCACCGTGCTGCCCGATGATTGATTATTTACAGTTTAAACATCATTTAATTTATGAGCCTCAGGGTGACATAAAGCAAATACTTCCATAACTCTACAAAGAAGGGACTGAAAGTTGTTTTTAGGAATTAGTATATATATGGCATCAAATGGGAGCTCCAACCGCAAAAGCCTCCTCCTTCGAGCCAGAGTTGAACCAGCGACCTAAGGATGACAGCAACATTTTCCTATAGTCCTCCGCTCTGTCAACTGCGCCATCGAAGGAGCGTACATGCACGCTTTCACAGTAGAATTCTCGGGGACAACATACTTGTCCAATTAGAATCGTGGCATTGCTGTAGTACAGAACCCCCTGGCAGTGCACAGATGATTGATTATTTACAATTGAGTTTTCAGCTTCATCTTTCAAGCCAAACCAGCAACCTCCTGATGACAGCAGCACCCTCCTTCAGTCCTCCGCTCTACCAACTGAGCTAATATAGGCATTTGTGAAAGTTCTTGCAGTATACAATTAATCCCCAAAATGCACTTGTTCAGAGACTGCAGTAGCCTAAAAACATCCACAGTGAATACAGCATTCCTTCCTGTCCACAGAATGTTTCCTTGGAGCAAAAAGGAGATGAAAACTCCACATCAGATGTCTCTTTCTTCTTTCCTCCTCCAGCTTCGGTGTGAGGAGATTCCATCTGTCTGCTGCTGACAGGTCAAGGTAGTCAGCAAAAACTGACTCACTTCCATATGCACTGCCTGCACTGCTTGTTACTCCTCATGCTGAAGTTACAGTAACACATGGAGAAGGTTTCACTTCCACAACATCATTAGTTATCGTCCTGTGATGCTGAAGTTTGTGGCGTTATTAAATCAGCAGAAATGTCTTAATTACAAGTTCCTTTATGACTTCAAAAACACAGCTTTTGGGGGTCTTGTAGAAGTAATGTTACGTTCTCACTAACTACGAAGATAAAGCATGAAACAATAACATTTTTACTTAAAATTCCCTGTGTGTGACTTCATGTGCCCAGTGCTGAATCTGAATGCCCAGATCTAAATTCAGTGCACAGAATTCTGAAAAAAAAATAAAGCAATGACAAACTGCTTAAACAGTAATTTCATCTTTCAGGTGCACAATCATATGGTGTTAACAGAAGTCATGTCTGCTGTAGTTTGGAAGTGGGGGTGTTTTAGTTTTTGGCAGATTTCAGATATAAATAAAATTTATAAAACAACTGAATGATTTGCATGCTGCTCCTTGAGTTAAATACACTACAAATATAATGTTTATGTAACAAATTATTAAGATTTGATATTCATCCTACTGTATCAAGTGTTTTTTATAGGACATGCAGTATATTAAAGAGCTGAACATTCCCATTGTGAACAGGACCTGAAGCTACATGGAAGGTCCTCTTTGGATTTCAAACCCAACTCCTTAACCAGTCAGCCAGAGAGAAAATATTTGTGGCAGTGAAAAAGCTATTTTACAGTTAGTAGCAACACTTTTATCTGATGTTGCCATCCAGAGCAACTGCTGAGCAGGGAGGAGGATGTGTGTGTGCTGGTGAAGGACATGTCATCAGGACAGATGGCTGATAAGCATGACTCTCAGAACGTCCAGTTCCAGAGCGTTGAATGTTGCTTTTTCCAAAATCCCAAGAATGTAACAAAAATCTGCAGTAATTGTGGAGATATTTTCTGTGGCACATATTATAGAATCACTAATAATGGCAATTTTATGGGTTTATTGTTAAATTCTCCTGGTATCATATTTATGTCACTAAATTTGTTTCTCCCTGATGGAAGATCTTTCACTTTGAATCACAAAATATGTCAACAAATCCTCCATCCTATATGACCCATACAGTCATTTGTCCCTTCCCTCTCCCAAGACCCATATCATTAAATAGTGTTCCTACAGTCATGAGAGGAATTGCAAAAACCCTGTCCAAATGAACAACAATGTAAGTTGCACTACTAAGCTTTACGGGCCTTTGTCATCACGGACACGGGCATAAACAAGATGGCTGTGTCTGAATTTGAGGGCTGCATTTACCAAACTCAAATTATGGTTTAAAAATAATCCTGTCATGACACTATGAATTCCATATGATCTACACTGATGGCTTCTTTGCAGAGGCATTTAACCTACAGTACTGTATATGCTCACGTACAATTCATATCACTGTTTGTCATGCTGAGTGCAGCAGAGGGCAGACATGATATCAGCAAACTAGTCAAGTGTTTCTGTCCCAAAAACTCAAATAATTAAATTCTACAGTTGTGTTGTTTTTGTTAATACCTGTCATGTATCATAACTGAACTCCCTCAGAAGCTCAATGCAGATTGTAAACCTGTTCACATCTGCAAAAATGGCCTTCATCACATCTGTTTTACAGCTGAGCTCTTCCTGCTGTAGTTACTGAGCTTTAAAGTTTGTCACTGGAAAATTCGGAAATTAATATCTTTGCAGCAGAGACTGAATGTGTCTGTTTCATACAGAGCAGTCTGATTGGTTAGCTGAAACCCTCGGAGGTGAAATGTCTCTGGAAATGCGTTTCATATCAAACCTGAGCCTCAGAATTCTGGGAAATGCATTTACTCCCACAGTAACAGAATTTCATAGTATTAGAGTCCATCCCTGGACCCAGTCACCAATTCCTCTCATCCAATCATTATCTATACCACTTATTCCTGAATAGGTTTGAGGGGGGGCTCGAGCCTATCCCAGTTGAGACTGGGAGAGAGGCGGGGTCCACCCTCATTTCACCCATAATTACATTTAGTGCAGAATCATCCAAATATTAGCTCAAATGGAGAGGAGTGTGCAGCTCTCTCACATGGCCACCCCAGTATTGTCTATATTTCTGAATGCCATGTTTGTTTTCAGTTGTATTTTTTTTCTAAACCAAAAACACTGGAGCTTCTTAAGGAAGAAGAGGAACAGCCACAACAGACTGTCAGATTTTGACTGCTGCAGATACAGATGTTACTCCAATCAACCAAACACAGATATAAGGTTTCATGGAAGGGAGAGGGAGGAACTGCACAGTTGTTTATGAGCACTGAGTTTCATTCTAAAATCAGACATCCAATCAGTGCACTCCAACACACAATGATTACTTGTACATTACAGGTATGAGCCATTGTAAGACTTGTTGCTCGCCATGTTTTTCAATCATGTGTTTTTGAAATGCTAAAAGCTACATTTCTTGACTTGGTATAAAAGTGTATGTACTGTTACTTTAACAAAGGCTGATCTCAGAAATGAAGGATAATCAAGGCGACAGAATAGTAACAATGCTACTGTAACACTTACACAAAGTTCACCCACTGTGTTTTTAAGTAACTTCAGTTGGTTAAATGAAAGTAAGATGTGGTGTTTTGGAAGTACATGCAGCATGGCATGCAGACAAAAGTGTCTGTCTGGGACTTAATCCATATTTGCACAGAGAGCAATTGTCACGTCACTCCCATATAATTACACTGCTAACTCTTTCACAGGGAGACAGTAGAGGGCCTTTGGGTGGTCTCCCAGCTTCCTCACTCCCTCCAGCACATCGACCTGAGAGCTGTGATTCACGGTCATTAGTATTCCACCCCAACTACCAGGGACGTGAGTGTGAAGCAGTCGCAAAGTCTGACCACCATGTCTGAGACAGTCATCAGTTTCATTTTTGACACTGGAAAAGTGGCCTTTTACTCTTTAATACACTGTTTAATATGAGCTTCTACTGCCCATACTAGTTCTTCTGCCGAAGCCGTCCTGCTGGAATGCAAACAATATGAACACAACTTCCTGGCTTCAAATCCACAACAGGATTATGTCTCGCACATAATCTATTCTCTGAAACCTTTTTTCTGTCTCACTTTATTTTAAAGCTGCATTAACTAAGATTTAGCACAAAGTTGGATAATGAAAAAGTTGTCTAGAAGTGTTTTCTCCCTGCTGTATTAATACCCCAACGGCACTCTACAATCAGACCTTGTGTTTATTTCTGGCCCTCTATGACCACTGTTGTTAAAATCCACACTGTACTTCTTCCCCACCCCCACTGATTGAAGGTCACATTCTGTAGCACAGAAAGAGGGTGATGACAAACACTGGTTGGAGGTAGAGAGCTCTTAAAGCATCCAAAGAACTAAAATTTCACATGGATGTGGTTTTCTTCCTGCTAAGCACATAAATACTGTAGCTGGCTAACATGTATATGTTGGCATCATTAGCAAGCAAACGTTAGCTTTTCAATTTTGTATCTTTGTACTGAATTATTCTGTTTGTAATTTGCTGTCATTCCAACTGATCGTTTTCTCGGTCCAGGTCACACAGTTTGCTTATGTTGGACATAACACTTTACACCATCAACACAACTAGAAAATTGCGATGTAATTTTTCACATATAACTCACGGTAACCTCATAAAATTATGTGTGTCATGTATGTAACATTGAATGTGATGCAATAGTGGCCAAAACTTTAGTACTGTATCTACATATATTACTAAGTTTAACATTCTTCTGTATAATTTGCTTGTATTACTGCAGATACAGCCGCTACAAACAACATTAGACAATCGGAAGCATGTTGCTAAAATGTAAAGTTCTATTTGACAATGTGTTGCTGCAGTGCCTCTGAGAACCATGGGCTCTATATTCCATATGCACTAGTTCTGGAGCCAGTTATTACTGCTGTGCTACCCGACTGCCACAACTCTCCCTGGCTATTGTGACCTCATGTGACCTAGTTTCACAGACAGGGCAGGAGGGGCAAAGAGGAGTGGAAGGTGAAGAGCAGGGGATAGAACCTGAGTTTGTTTTGACTCTCACTTCACGTGTAATGGTTAAAAATTAGAGGGAGAAGTTAGTTAATGCAGCTTTAAGCTGTAGAAGAAGGTAATTATGCTAGACAATTCATACAAGCCCTTTGAAGACCTAAGATTTGTTTCTCAACAGTAAAAATGTACTCTTAAGTTCTTTTTAATTGCAAATTTTATGATTTTTAAATTTATGATTTGCAGGTTTGGTGAAGGTCTGTACTAACCCAAACTTTTTGGCTGAATTCTGCCCATAAAGATGTCTTTAATAATGCTCTCTGGGAATACTGGTCTACTGGATTCCCTGTGCAAGTGCTCAGCATGATGTAGACCCATGCAATCAATGTTTGTATAATGGATTGTGAAGTGGAAGTTTCCCTTCTTATTCACCTACCAAGTCAGATCACAGTTCAGGTGCTGAGAATACAATGTCAGCTTCTTCCTGTTGCACTGGCAGACATCCAACGCTGGTATTCTGAAAGAGGTACAACACAAACTCCCAGCAGATAGACACTGACATCCTCCTCATGCCCTTGCCTTACTGCTTGCCAACAGGTTCTTCCTGTTAAATAGCAATATGACAAAACATTTTCAGCCTCATCAATCAGAATGTGTCAAAAAAAAAACTTCTCTGCACGGTAGCTGTGCATACCAGGTCACTGTCAAGATAATTATTCTCCTGAGTCTGTCAAGTGAGTGAATCCAAGTCCAGTCACACAAAATTAATGTTAGCTTCATGCAGATTTTTCCACCTCAGCTCCTGTTTCCTGTTAGGCCACTTATCTGTCATCCACGATCATTTACAGATTGGTGCTTGGAAGGAATACTTTTGTTGCCTGTCCAGTGATCTGGGGACTTAAGTTCTCTGTCACTCATTATTAACTTGCTCTGGAAAAGAGTATTGGCTTCATTCCTCACAAGTATCACAAAAAATAGGGCTGACTACCTAGCTGTCTGCTCAGATGCTTTAGCCTGGAGCCATATTGACTCCTGCCTGACTATCGGTCAGCATAGCTACAGGCACTATTCATGCCGGCTCACGACGGAGCCTGCACAGAGACATCAGTCTACAAAGTCAGGCTCACTTCTTGTTGGACAAGACAAAGGCCAAAAACCTAGACGAGGCCCCCAGGGACCTGCAAAGCCATGTCCTGGTGCCTGTGGTACCTAATACCCCTTTCTGTTGCTGTCTCTGAATACTGATTTCACATTGATTGATCCAAACACACAACCGCAGCCCTAAATGACTGTGATAGTTTGGTTTTATTCTGTTATTTAAAAAGTGCACACAAAATACACAAGAATACATCATATGTGAGAACACAGATTTGGCAGAGTAGCTTTACACATTTATGAAAAGAATGACTAAATGGAAATACAGGATGAAACACACTGTGAGGTACAGCATATAAATTACCCACCTAATTTAAACCCATTGTTGTAATACTTGAATGACATTAATGAAATCTGTGCAAGGTGGTTACCTAGCACAAAACACATCAGCTCATTTTCCCTGTGTGAATAATTTTCTTTGTATTAAAAGACTCCCCCCCTTTAAACTGCAGCCAAACCAGCAGTGTAAGAACTTCAGCAATGTTCTGTTATCCTACAGTCTCTAACTAGCTGAGCTATCGAAGGAACACGCTTGTTGGTTATACTGTGTACAGTTCAAGCCAGCATGTGGTGGCACTGGCATCATTACTCATGTGTTTGCTTGCATTTGTGTTTATCCGGAGGATTAAAAACTACATCCACAGGGAGGTAGATTAAGGCCTAATCATCCTTGGCTGAAAACAGAGAAGCTGCCAGAACCGCTGCTAATCACTGTTTCTTGCAGACATGTATCTGTTGAACACACACTCTATGCCAGCTACGTCCACAAAACCTCCGCTCCACTGAGCTACTGAAGGGGATTTTCCTGTGTACAGTATGAATTAATAAAGAAGCACTTGTTTCAGATGATGCCTCTGTAAGGTCAGACAGCAGTTAGCATTGTTCTTGAGAGTTCAATTGTATGGTGCAACTTAACAGATAGAACCAGTAAAGGATGATAACATTAGCTTATCCCTTAAATTAACACTGTTTGTACCAGCTACGGTGATAAAACTTGACTCCTTCAAGGTGGAGTCAAACCAACAACCTGAGGATGTCGGCACAATCGTTAACTTTATCGGCACTGTGTTTGTTTCCTAGTCCTTGACTCTACCAAAGGAGCTATAAAAGGGAGAGCAGCAACGTCTTTTCCTGTGTACTATATTAATCAATAATAAGCTCACACAATACTTGTTTTTCTTGTTGGATACACACTACCTGCATCAGCCTCATCCGCTAAACTCGCCTCCTTCAAACCAGCAACTTAAGGATTACTGTGGTGTTCTTCACTATCAAATGGGCTCAAGCACACAAATGCTTAAAATCAACTTGAAAAAGTTTATTTTAATTGACAGAGAACGTTGGATTCTCTGGTGAAAGATATTTCCCAGTTACTCTTAACCAGTGAAACTCAGAGAAACGAGGCGGTCCAAGTGGATACAAAAAAACGTGCTGGTTTATTCAAAGGATCACAGGTAAAATTAACATTACACACTCAGGTATCCTTCACCTCCAATACTGCACGCAGGCAGATGAAGAATGAAAGACCCCGAACCCAACAGGCCTGTACATTATATCTGGTTTGGGCTAACCTCATTCTACACAGGGACGTCAAACCGTGGCGTCACCTGATATGCCAGCTTTACAGCTGACCGTAGCAGTAGTCAAAACATGGAGAAAATCAATGTGTGTGAGTGTTGATTAAGTGCTAAGAACATACAGGACATTCAGGGACATGTCCGGACATTAAGCCTTGGAAGATATTATGATTAAGATTACGGCTAAACATATCATACAGTAGCCACTTTCTATCTAGTTATCCTTGCCCATGTACACCCTGCTAAAATCTCATGACCATGACTAAGCGTTTAAACAGTCTAACTAGACATCCTGTCTCCACTAAACATTTCTAATACAACAAGTACCTAATCAATATCTATCTGACTAAAAAAATACCTAACACTGGTCTAAAGCTAGAAAACAAAGTTTATATTTTAGGGAAGAACATTTATCTCCTGTTACATTTGTGTCATTAAAATGTGCATTTTTGTTAAAGCTGAAAAAATGTAGCCTTGTTCTGTTGTTTCATATTCATGTCCTTTATCTTGGGTTGCAGCGTGCTTGTGCAGAGCCACCGTGTCTTGACTTGACTTACCCTCTGAATGAATTGTGGCCCAGCTGTTGACTAATAGTCCACATTCATCACTAAAAAACATCATGTCACCACTCCTGTCCAGAGTGTGGATGGTGGGAGTTGGGAGGGACTGGCTGAGTAAATAGGATGGGGGGCTGGGGGGCAAAGCATTGTGTTGTTTGACTGACAGTGGGACAGTGAGGGGGAAAGGGTGGTCCTGGCCCAGAGACAATGCCTGAGAACATGCTGCCTTTCTGCAAAGCTCCTATTTGTGTGGCAGGGTGGGAAGCCCCTTACAAATAGCCATGACCAGCATGATTCATACCTTTATCATGATTTGGGAATCTACTCAGTGGAAATGTGGTACGGTTTGCCATATCATATTGTTGTGCACTGTCAGAAGTATTCACAGGGCGTTTTATGCATTTGAGCTCAGGAGATGTTGCAGCGTGTGGCTATGATGTAGAACAAACTGGGGTTTGTGCTGCAGATGTAGAATGATACGCTCCAAAAATCCCCCTTTTAAAAAAACAAACTAAACATGCAGGATTCCACAAAAGTTTCCTAGCATTGAACAAAAGACTGCCAACACCATCTGACATCTGAAGAAAGATTTGATAAAAACAATGAAATTTTAATTCAAGAGTAAAATGCATGAGATTTATATCCCTCATTTTCAGTGGTGTGTTTGTTCTTAACTTTCGACTTTACCCTCCTAAAACAACATGTTGTTACTTTTGTGATCTGGTACCTTTTTAGTATGTAGAAGTGGTTTGACTTTTCAACACAGGTTGTCATCTTAGGAGGATGAATTCAAGAGTGGACTAAATCAATTTTCTGTCAAATGGCCAGGTTGTAATTAAATGTGTGTGCATGTCCTGATATGTGTTAAAATTATTTGGTCAGAGTAGAGATAAGAGAACACATACAAAAATTCCAAAATATCATTTATGATTTTGTTAACTTCCTTTAACTGGTCTGGCAATGCAAGACGCTCTCAAAGATTTTAATGATGACTGTAAAAAACTGCTTCTTTATAAAGAGTTCTGAAAAGTAAGGCAAATAAGGAACATTAAAGATGAACAAAGAGGGCAAATCAAAGTATCTACAGCAATTAGCCACAAAGTTTCTCTGTGAGATTTACATAGTGAAATGCATCAGGAAACTATGTGCTGCCAGCTGTTAGCATCTTTAAGTAAAGGCACAGATAAGTCAATAGACATACAAGTTTCTGTACAAAAAGAGTTTAATGTCCTTATAAAGTGTGTTTCTCTTCAACTGGTCAGTGAACAATCGTTAACTTTGTCGGCTCCAGTAGACAAATTGTTCATCTATTTTTTTGTTGACTTCATTTAAGCAAACTAACAATGAGAAACTCAATCCGGCTTTAGGAGGAACACACCTCCTGAAGCTGAGGCTGTTTATTCAGAAGCTTAGGACTGTATTCAGTGAGGAGCTGGGAGGAGGGGGGGAACACGTCAGTGTATCCGCTTACATTTGGCCCAATTAACAATACAATGGGACAGGGATTTACAAAGAATCAAGTTGGCCTATTTGTCAGTATACATCTGTTAATTATTTGTGTAAATTAGGCCCCAAACAATAATTATCACATACAATTAGGTCAGGGGAAGAGGAGAAGGAATCGTCATTAATTGTGTTTAAAATGTTGACAAGGCCAATTAACCACTAGATCCCTGTCATACTGGTTCAGCTGGTCAGCCATTCAGCTCCAGCACACAGAAACACACAGAGCTGTAATGTAATCTGGTATGAGGTCATGAAATTTAAATTGTTCTCAGCATAGAAAACGATACATGAAATGGAATGAGCCTGTGAGAAAACCACTGAGAGTGTAAATGAAGTAACAAAGTGTGTGTTCTGAAGTAGCTAAATAACTGGATGGATTGTCCTTGACAGAAAACTTTGAGCTGTTCAGTCACTTAATGTTGCTTAGACAAGGCAGCGGGAAAGAAAAAAACACACACATAGATGGATGTCAGCACCAGGAGCACCTTAAAATCCAAACACAGGTGGTGAAGATCAGTCTGCTCAGAGTATTACCTGTGTTTAAATGCTAATAAACTTGTACACCTTGGCAGCAGGTGAGAGTGTGCTCACTCTGTTCATCATGTTCTGAATGGGAGGGCCAGCAAAACGCCCACAGTGCCACAGCATGTAAAGGCTGAACTCAGAAAGAACAAATAACACATTAAAATCTGAATGCATGAGCAATAAAACACAGCCTTTATTATTCAATAGGCAAGGAACATTTATACACAAAGCCAATTCAAAGTGCTTAACACAGTGCACACAAATAGATGAAACATTAGAATGTGAATTACATTAACACGTTAAATGCAATTTAAAAGGAACGATTACAAAGTTAACAACATGCAAGGAAGATACCCAGTTGTTGTAAGGATAACTGTGGCACTCACTGCTCTCATTATATTTTGGGTCATAATATTCCTGCCAGTTTTATCAGACTCTTAATTGTTCAAATATGACCAGCAGTTTATAATGGCTAATGGTTAGCAAATGTTAGGAACATTTTATATTATATATATACAATATATACTGTGGGACTCAGACGCAAGTGAGGGAAAGGACGGTGCTTATAAAAGACATGAGATGTAGCCATTGATTAGACTTTAGTGTCTTAATGAGTTCATGTGAAACACCTTGTGGTCTTGACCTCCTTTTCCTGATTGGTCCTTACTGACAGCCTGAGTGTCTATTAATGTCTGGAGAATGCCTGGCTCTGTAAGTTGTGTTGATGATGGTCTGAAATGTTGCCATTTGTTTCACTTTATCACTTGTGCACGTTTTTTTGGGGGGGGAGTCTCTTGGTCATCTTGTCAGTGTATAGGTACTTTTTGCATATATATGACTTCAGTGAAAACATGACAAACCTCTATGATGAAATTATGGTCACTTATTCCTAACCAGTAGTCTTGATGGATTCATATCAAAGTCACATGTTTCCAAAACCTCACTCCAAGGAATCACTGTTTATTTGAATGTGAAACCAGTTTCATCACATGGTGAAATGTAGTCATTTAAATGATGTTGAAACCACAGTCACTGTCTTTTCAAACAGGTTTAGCCCAGTTTAATCTAGACACCTCAAAGAACAAAATCAAGGTTTACTGAGCTGCTAATGTTTCCCGATAGTCCATCTAGATTTAATGCAAGCTTTCTCTGCTGCTCAACACTAAATGGATCCAAAACATTGATATATGAAGGGTTTTCTCAGCTTGACTGATGAAGAAAGCACACACACAAAAAAGACATACATTTATGGCAACTTTTACTGAAATTTCCAGCTGCTGGTTGAATGTTTGAAACTGTGAACTGGAGATTATTCTACATTTGGATCATCATCCAACAACCTCCAGCAATACAAGAGAAAATTCACATGTAAAATACCTACAGGCATATCAGTTCTTAAAATGCCCCCAAAACAATGGCCTAAATTGAATATCACTCTGTTTTACTAATGCAGCTAATTCAACAAATTAACAAATGAGCCAAAACACTGCACAATACTGAGAACTGGGTTCATTTTAATTTTCATTAAACAGTAACACAGTCAAGCTTTTTTTTTTTTTTTTTTTTTGGCATATTAAATTCTGGGCACGGGCACATGAACCTCAACCTTTGTTAATATGAATATATTGTGAGGTATTTGCATAATCCACTTCATAATCCACTGCAGCACTCGGCGGTAACAAAGATAAGGAGGGGTAGCCACTGTTTCTCCTGGGAATGCTACACAGATAAACGGAGGAAAAGAGACCCACTTTCTGCTCCTATTATGAGATAAAAAAGAGGAAGGCTTTGCAAAGTTTTCACTTTCCAATGCATTTCCCTTTTAGAGACAGATGGTAGTGGAATATCATTATTTGTGTTTTTTTTTTCACAGACAATAAAATTTACTGAATTTCCACAGAGACAAGCTGCATGGGTTATTTATGTATCCGCTACAGACACAGCATGCTGATTTTATTACACTGCTGCTGCTTCTCTGAGACACTGAAATATGTTTCTTGCAGAAAATG
>NW_018128005.1:744923-767883 GCF_001952655.1 Monopterus albus | reverse complement strand
AACAAATGAGCAAACAGAAAGCAAACTCCCAGCTCGTCCTGAACATCGCTAATGAGACCCCTTTTAGCCTTCAATATGGATGGAAAGGGTGTGCGTGCTCGCACCTGTGTGTGTGTGCATGACTTTCTGAGTGCATGAATGTGTGTGTCGTGACTGAGGTGGTGAAAAGCTCTCTTAAATCCTCCAGTCTCTCCAAATTGGCCCCTGGGATGACGCCACCACACAAATACATCCATCCCTGCTGTGCTACATCCAATCCCAGTGTGTGTGTGCATGTCTTTGCATGTGTATGTGTGTGTGTTTGGACAATGGCAACACTTCCTTTTTGGCCTAATAGGCAGGCAGGCCCGGCCATTGTGGTTTGATTAGGGCTCCCATTCGAGCTCTCTGGGATTTCTAATTGCAAGGCCTTGTGCAGCAAACTCCCCCTCACCTTCCACTCTGCTACACTCCCCTCACAACTACTGTAAGACTTAATAAGACACAATTACCGCTCCCTAGGAGTCCTAGAGCGAGCCAATCACAAAGAGCAACAGAGACCCCCAGTGAATGGCCACTCAGCAGAGAAAGAGGCAGAAAGAGGGAGCAGGAGGGAGGGGAGAATCACAAGCCCTAATTGTCCCAAGAAAGCACAGAGAGAATTGGATTTTTGGAGAAATATAAATGTTTTTATTTAATGCTGGCTGATAATTAGGCCCCTGAGAGGGGAAAGGGAGGGTCAAAGGAGTGGAGAGGGCAGGGAGTTCAACAGGGAAAAAAGCCTGTAGTTACAAAAGACGAAGAATGACATGTTAGACGTGCGGAGGAGGAGGAGAGGGGAGGAGGTGGAGGAGGGAGGGGAAAGCAGTAAAGGCAATAAATAGGTACTGAGGTGAAAAAACACAGGGGCAGAAAAAGAGAACAAAACCAAGTGGAAAAACTTGACAGGACTTTCTTCTTTTCTTCTCCTTCTTAGCTTTCTAAGCTTATTTGCTGTGGGAAATGGCCCGACACTGAATCATGTGCGCCAGGCGGAGTGAAAAGCCAAGGCACTCGCTGTATTTCGTAGGTTTGGCACTTCACACATGGCTCAAGAGGTGAAAATATTCCTTGATTTGAGGAGCCTTTTTACAAAAACTATGTGGGAAGCCGCAGGAGCTACAAGGGTCTGGATTTAGGAGTTGCAATAATAGATGAGAAAGGCACAAAATGTAACTCTTGACTGGATGGGAACAGTTACTGTTATTATTCCTCTAGAATAGTACAGATATTGTTTCAAGCAGTCATGTCTGGGGATTTTGATGCATTCTCAATGAAAGAGGAGTTTATTGTGAAAGCTGAGCTTGTATGATGTTCACAGCCAATAAAGGTCTGAGACAATAGATATCACTGGCTGAATAGAACACTTCACGTCAATCAGTTCTCCTGAGAAACTGGATGGATCCAGTGTGCAATGCTCAGGAGAGGTGGCAGGTGTGACCTGACACATAAAAAGAATAAATAATAAACATGGAAGGCTTTTAAAGACGTCTGAATTGATTTTCTCAAGATGCACTTGTGGACAAAAAGCACGGCCTGACATTCTCAAACTGTCTGGGAAAACCTAACTGGACAATCTCTTTCAATTGGCAAGACTCTGTGAAAATCTCATTCTTACTTCTTGCTTCTGGCTAAACAACTAGACAACAATGTCAGTGCATGTTTGGCCTGCGTACAGTCGCCCACCCAGACACACAACCACCACAGATAAACACACAAATACCAACACTGTCAGAATCTTAGTTTCTCAAATTATTCATTTGGTAGTGTTAGTGGATGGACCCATAGAACCAGTGTGCTTCTGTCTGTAAATGCAGCAATAAAGCTAAATTATCAGACACAACTGAGGTAATAGATGCACCTTCACCTTTAGGGCAACACACACTATGATGTGTGTCAAAACACCTGCACCTATACCTCTGTGCCACACTGTGACATTCAGATTAGAGCATGGTTTGGAATTCTATCAGAACCCGACCCGAGCCTGATCTAACTGTTTTTTACACTGTTTTTCCACTTATCATTAAACAAAGTAGACATTTTAGTGCTCCAGCCGTCTAGCCTAAAGTCTGACCTATGTGTCTGAACCTGAGCCAAACCCTTGGGCACTGACGGGCTCCACTGGCCGCGGTTCGGGTATTTACACTCTAATTCAGATGTGCATCTTTATTTATGAAAGCACTTTAACTCTTTACAGTGCACCAGCTTAAGCCTCTTTCAGAAATGCATCCCTTTATAATTATTCTAATGGCAGCTTAATTTGTTTGCCTCAATATAAGCTAAATATGTAAACCTTTATGAAAAAAATTATGATACCACTTTACCACGTCATTCTCAATTATCATCTCTAATGCACAGAATTATTAACTGTAGAATTATAAGAACAGGACTGAAAAGTTTTGGAGGGTTTTTTTCTGTTCCACAGGTACTGTAGGTAAAAGGTTGGTCTGAATGAAAACTGAACCTACAGAGCTGTTAATGTGACCCAGCAGTGGTCAGAGGCTCACGTTGCCTCTGACGGCAACTTAGAGGGAAGAACGGCTCATTGCATTAAATACATATTTAACATCTTTTCTTCACCTCTGAAGATGGAGCAAGCAGAAGGAAACAAGACAAACAAGGCAAATGGAGCACACAGTTATCTCCTAGAAATGTTTTTCAATTCAAACTCCAACCTGTAACATGCTCTCTCTCTGTCTCACACACACACACACACACACACACACACACACACACACACTGCTCCTTTCTGTGGATGCAGCCTCTCAACTAGTGACTAAACTCTCTTTGTTCGGCAGTGACCCTCTTAAGCACAGGTTGAAGCCTGCAGCCATTCCACTTTGGATTTGGACCCTATCGCGTGTCACACTGCTAAGTCGACCAGGACCGAGCCTCTTCACTCAGACAAGGCAACAAGTATCCATTCATATTACAATGAATGCTGCAGTGGGGTTTAGGCTAAAATAACTAGATCACCAAAATATGAGCAACCATAGAGCTGAAGCCTGCAGCACCTAAAGATGCAATAAGAATCATATTGTTTTGTACCAGTTTCTTCCCATTTCCTCAATAATGCCAAAATAATTTATTTGCACAAATGCTAGCTAGGTAAGTGACTGGTTAAAGACTGAACTTATAATACATAAGACATAAAATATCACATACTGTGTCCCTAAAACTCTAGCCCTTTTATATAACCCACCTGTTTAAATTATGCTGGAACTAAAAGCTACATATAATTATGGGTGCGGCTGCTTTGAGTAACAGGTGGGAGGGTCCCGCCACAGGTGGTTAGCTCCTAGGTCCTAGCTCCTAGCTCCTAGCTGACTAGTGAACTCCACTCACACTGCACCTCTTTGCCCATTTTTGGATTAGCTGTAGCAGGTGGAGTGAAGCACTGCCAAGATCGGTTACAGCTAAACTTGCACTTAAAAACAGCTCTTCAGAAAACTGATGGGTGATGTCACTGAGGGTTTGTCCATGTTTTGTATTCAGTCAGTGGTGAAGAGTTATGAAGGCCAGGGTCACTGTTTTATAATCTGAGCTTTTTAACCTAGAGGAGAATTAAAAAAGTAAAACTCCGTCTTTGCTGACAGCACTGAGTGTGCTAAACAGTTCCACTAATTTAACTCACTCACCTTTGTTGCTTTGGACTAATGGCTGGCATGGTACCCTGTACATTTTAAATCAGTGTCCTATTCGTGGTCATGTGTTTCTGAAGTCATTTACTTACTGTAATATTTGCTATATATTATGGTTTTAGGCCTATGTTGCCTGAATGCCGACCTGGTTCTGTTCAGCTGCTGTACAAAATTCATTTAATTAAATCAATACAATGTATTTGAAAGGACCAAGCCAAACTACAAATGTTTTGCCCCGCTGCTGTCAAGTATATGCAAATCACTGCTCAGGTGTCAAGATGATGCCACATGATGCAACACACTTTTTTGATTCAAGTTCATTTGCACTGGAAACAAGTGAACTTAGTTCACCTCACTGGCACTTTTCTTTAAAGAGAGACTATCAAAGACCTGTTGAGGTGGTTTATTTTTGGAGCTGCCTTCAAATGACTGTCAGCCTGTTGCTGCTGGAACAACAGCGTCAGACATGTACAAAGTGGAATGTGTCTTTGTCAGTTTCAGGTGGTTCTCTATTGGTTTCATCAGCTTAATCAGGTCCAACTGTGACTTAGATTGACAGGTCATATGTCATATGCAGATGTTTCACAAAGCAGCACAGATTTCCTGGAGCTGCTTTTCAACTCTTCCCTTATTTATCCAGGAAACATGTTAATCCTTCTTGCTCTTTTCATTTCCTGGATTTCAATTTCATCTGCACATATTTAAAAGAAAATGTCAAAAGCTATTCTGAAAGTAACAAATCATGCGTTCCTACATTATGTCAAAGCATTTTTATGCTTAGATAAGTATATTCTTGGACTGGATTTTTACACGTAGGGGACGTTCATACCTGCCTTGTTTAGTCAGGTCGAATAGAACCCTGGTTCGTTTTTCCTAGACCTGAGACCCTTTCCTGGAGGTGGTCTCAGTACGGTTCAGTATGTTGTTGTATATGCACAATATCCGCTGCCTTTTTTCTGCTCAGTCGACTGTAGGCTGCATGTCTTCTTTGCAAAAGTATGAACTAGTATTGTATTTTCTAAACATTTTCTCAAAGCATATTTGGCATTTTAGTGTAAACGAGCTACAGGTGTGAGAACATTGCATCCACACATTTTTTGTAGGCTGTGCCACATTACTGCATTAAAATGTAGCCAGTGGTTATTTTGTTGATGGACTTGTGTTGACTGCTGCTTCACTGCATTTGTGCACATGATTAAGAAACATTTTTATTAGAGGGGCAGTTCAACAGTTTTACACAAGGTCAGCTTACCTGGAATGGAGGATTCAGCCTATCAAAACAGTTGGCTAATGTGTTGTGGAGCTCTGGAGAAATTCTATGTAGCAGGTGCTGCTGCCCCAGTAGCTAAAACCAGAGAGTACTGAGGTTTCAGACACATTAGCAAAACATTAACAATATCTGCATGATAAATGACTGTAGGCTGATAATGATTGCCCAGAACACTTCTGCTCCAGATGATATGGTGTAGGATATATGATGACTACTTCTATTTGCGTGATGAGTTAATAAGTTGAATAACTTAATAAGTTTTTACTCACTGTAAACTGATTAGCCTTGGTCAGGTGAAACATGAACCCCATGCAAAACCTGTGATGCATTTTCAAAAACCAAAGGTTATCAATTTAAATTTAAGAGCGTGCTTCACGGCTTTTCCCCGTTCAGCTCCGGAGGATACAAAGGTTTTGATGTGACAGCAGTCGAAAAGCACCTAGAGCCAGTCTAAGGATCAATCTTCACTTTGACTGAGAGTGTCCTTTAAACAGAGAGATGCATTAGGCCTACATATGACAAGAGTTCATCGTCACATGCCACTCTGTCACTTTGGCTCCAGCTGCAGCACTGTAAACACTTGGTGAAACTGTTTCATCCCAAAATTTAATATTCACCAGCTGATAGTATGACTCACACTTGCTCCTATAGAACAATGACAAATAAAATCTTTTAGAATGACATTCAAGTATTTATCTAACAAAGTGTGACACTCATGTCTAAATTTCTGTAAATCATTTTCATGCTTTTAAGAAACAATTTCCTCCTATAAAGTCACAGTAAAGGTGTGAATTAGTTCAGGACAGATTAGCCTTTGGTAATTATTATCTAGCATTTTAAATTCCAGTCTGCAGATAAGCCATTGGCTTCACTGAAAATGCTGGCTGCATAACAAGTGTAAAACATTTACTAGTCTTCCCAGTGTTTCCTGCAACACTGTGCACACTATCTGCAACCTTCTTTGAATTGTAAGCAATAAAACGTTAGATTATAGTTTGTACAAATGTGTTTGTCTTCAGACGGTGAATAAACTTTCATCTTTTCTCTTAGTAGTTAATGTTTTTTGACTTGATCAGGACAAAAAATGTGGTAGTTGGTGTCATAAACTTAAAATCTTAAGGTAAGGTGCTTTATGTTGTGTACATGCTGGATTCTCTCACACCCCTCCTATTTTAATACCATTTAAAAATAAACACATTCAACATGTTATTGAAAATGTTGTTGTAGTGTACAAGATTCAAACTGTGTTTCAGCCTGATGGACTCTCACAGTACAAAGGTCATAAGACTGTAACATTGTAGCATCAAAATAGCAAATGTAGTATCAAAACTGTCTGACCAAGCACTCTACAGCAGGAACAGCTTTGAGTAGACGTTGCCACACTCCTTGTTGACTCTGTGCTGAACAGCTTTGGCTGCACTGCTTTTCACAAAATGCAGGAAAATTTGACAGCTCATGAACAATTTCAATATTTTGAGTGGCTTTAATAGCCAGTTCTTTATTTGTTTAAAAAAGACAGATGTTAAAACTTGACTGTAGAGTTGTTTTCCTCAGCTAAAATTATTGGATTTCATATGATGAGAACTCAGCTTGATGGCTGAATGGTTAAGGTATTAGATTTGAAATTCAGTGTAGATTCCCTGGGCTTGTTCACAGCGTAGTGTTTTATAATACCTAATGTGTCTTAAGAACCTCTGTAAGTCAATGTGCGCTTTGATTTTTTTTTTTTTTTTACCTTAATAGGAAAAGCACTTGACTATTATATTGACTCGTTCACACACACACACACACTTTCACACACTGATAGCAGTGGAGCTGTCAACGCAGGATAACAAAATGGCTCCAATTAGTGAGGTGAACCAAAGTATTAATCACTGACTGTATATAAAAGATGGATATACACTTCTTGATGTCACTCATTGGTTTTCTGAAGAGTAATTTTGAAGCTCAAGTCTGGCTGTCACCATCTTGGAGGTGCTGGACTCCGCCTAACTCCAGTTAGTACAAAAATGGGAAAAGAGGTGACATGTGAGTGAAGCTTGCTAGAGTGCTAGCAGCGAGCCACCTGTCGCTCAAAGCAGCTACAGCCATAATTATAGATAATTTTTATCGCGTTGTATAAAAAGTCTCCCCTGTACAGTTGTCATAAGAGGGGAAATTAGCTATAGAGACCAAAATAGTTTTTCTACCAGGCTGTAAACATATTATTTCTGCTGTAAAAACCAGCCTCAAGAGGCCATTCAAGGAAGTGCTTCTCAGCCTTGGAGGTTGCTGCTTGGTGTTATTTGGGGGTACAAATTAATCATCTGTGTGAACAAATTGAGGAGTACCTCTGTTCACTTGTGAGGCTGAAGAATTTTTCTATCTGCACATTTGGGTGATGGCCAGCTCAGATAAGTGCTTTAAGCTATTAAACATTTTAACATACAAATGTGCATCTTTTCAGATGTAAAGTGAGCCTGGTCTGATGCTGCCATCCCAAAGAAGAGCACATGCTAACATGAGTCCTTTGTGCACAGCAAAGAATGGTTTCAACGTTGTTCCAGGCTCCTCTCATCCCTCATTCTGTCTTTGTCGACACTATCTCCTACTCTCTCTTTGACTTTGTCTCATTTCTTTTATCTCCCTTTCACACCCTGTAATTCTCTTTATCATCCATATCCTCTCTTCTTTGTGTCTTCCTTTCTATTCTCTTATTCACCCTTCTCTTTCCTCCATCATTCCCTGCCTCTCCATCTACCCCCCTTTCTCCACCCTCCCCCTCTTCCCTCTTGCCTCCTTCTGTCCCTCTCGTTCATTTGGCTGAGGCTAAATGTCTTGTGTGAGATAACATCGCAGTAGGAAATTCCGCCTGTGTTGCCAGACTGCTCGGTTTTCTCCCCAGGGCTGGCAACAATGTGTGTCCTTCATAAGTGCCTCTGCAACGCTCAGGATCTCCACTCATCCCCTGTGAGCTTGGTCAAACGGCCCGCCAGCGAAACCCAACGCCACTATCCCAGCTCCACGCCAGAGGCACAGGAGCTAGCCAGTGGGATTACTGCAAAGACACTGAAACGTCTGGCCTACAGTCACACGTTTACGTACACAGTAATTTACAGAGCTGAAGTTGTCATTTTGTACTAAGATATGTGTCTCAGTCTGTGCTGTATAGTTCTAAATCTTTTTGGAAAATATGAATCAAAGATTTAATCAACTTAACAGAGCTGTGTTAAATGGACTTGGGTTAGTCTCAGAAATACTTCTGCAAAGCAAAAGTTGTCTTTCCATATTATTGTTCTTTTAAAGGATTACTTCCTGAAGTTGCCACTGGTTGCCTCTCCACTTCACAATGACAACCACAGGAAGTCAGTGCATCCAGCCAAGAAATAGTGCAGCACATTACTCCTGGTAAAATGACAACCATAGAGGACTTATCAGATGGGTCTGCTGGGTGCAGGCCCAGGGGCCTGAGAGGTCACGAAGGCCTGGGCCTGAGCCTCTGTATGAAGTGACTGCGATAGGTTTTTATTGAAAGTCATAGATCTCAGTTAAAAGACAACAAATAGATGCAAAATAACCACAAAGAGATACAATTCAACCACAGAGAAATGAAAACTGACCACACAAAGTGAGCATGACCACAACAATATTTAGATCAATATTTAGAATAAGCATGCTATTTTTATGATTTTTAAAATATATGTAAATATATTTCCTATTCTGTAAGCCTTCAACTGTGACAAGACAAGAGCCAAAGGCAGTGTGGAATACCTTGAGGACATATTATGCGATGGACAGTTCACCTTCCAGATGGCTTCTACAGTATCTGTCGTCCATGAAGGGCCAAGATAGCACTGAACCTATCTGATTTTAATGGGCCATGTCAAATAGTATTTTATTTCCTGTAATGTAAACACTGATTCAAATCCCCAACCCTAACTGTGAAGCACCACAACATACAGGCTTACCACGGAAACTACACAGTTACCGCCAGTTTGCAAGATTAGGGGGTTGCTGTCTCAGCTTGATGAGATGTTTGCAATCTGTATGGTATAAAAGGCTTTATGTATTTAGGGTTGTGTCCCTAAATTTAAAGCGTCTGTGCCATAAGCGCTCAAGGCTCTTTGACAGAAAAGAAAGGAGTGTCTCACTGTGTCAACATCTGTGACCTTTGGAGCTGAGTTCAGGGGCCTAACCGTTCTTCGCACTGCAAAAAATGTCCACCAGAAATCAGCAGAAGGTTTGAAGCAAAACAGACAAACACATCAAGCTTCCTCATCCACTTACAATAGAGCCAGTGGTAATTTACAGGTGACTGACCGCAAGGAATACTGTTGACAAAATTTGTGATTACATCTCCCCACCTAATGGACTCCACATTCTGCACAATTTTAAAATCTCATTTATAAGATTGTAAAAATGCACCAGAAAATTGTATGATTTCTATAATTTCCACCCTATGAAATTCATATCACTCAATAAATTCAGTCAATTTATGTTATCTTGAAACAAGGCAACTCAAAATCATTTGAGTGTTGTGTTAAAACCGAGCCCTGAAATGCAGACTAAATGCCATTAGCCACACAGACTGACAGGCTCATGGCCCTCTGATCAGACATTTCTCTTCAGGTTGGTTTGCATTTGACAACACTGTCTTGCAGATTAAGGTTCTTGCAGCTGCAATCCTTGTCACCTGCCGCAATAAATGCATCTGTTGTCAGATAAGGTTAATTGCACCCTGGAGCGTGCTTTATCAACGCCGAGTGACATACCTGGAGTTTACACTTCCAGGGCTTCAGGAATGCTGATCAGTGCTTGTTGAGCAGTAATTGCTTTGTCATAAAAACATGCATTATGTACACTGTGATCTAAGCTGTGAGCCAGTAGCACCAGAAGTACACTCATATACAATAAAGTTATAGACATACTGTGTTTTATTCTGTTACATGTTGAGTTGATGTGAAAATAACCAGTAGCTGAGAATATAGAATGATATAGCAATACCACTTCGTGTTAGCAGTGTAGTGTTAGCACGTTAGCACAGTAAGAATCAGTAACGGCAGCAGTAGCTGTGGCAATAGTCAGTAGTTTAGTATTAATGATTACTAAATCAAACTTGGTGTCTCCTTGTTTATCTTTTACTTGCTTGGCTGTGCTCTCTCACACCCACCCTTTCCTCTTCACACAACTTGTTCTCCTCCTCCTTTCTCACCCCCATGTCAACACACACTCACCCCAATAACTCACTCCTGTCTATTTGGGGGGAGTCAGGGTGCTCTCACTTTACTGTGAGCGTACAGACTGAAAGATCTGGGTTGATAATGGTTGTGGGTGGAGGTTTCCGCCAGGTTTTGTCAGGGTCAAGGTCAGCATCACCTTCCTGTGGAATGTGTCAATCCTCCAGGTACAAATGTATGTACACTGCCTTCAAAAAACAGCCAGCACCCTTCACTTTGTCCACGATTTGAATCTGGAATGAGAGAAAATGCCAAATTTCAGATTTGTGACACTGTTACTGATGCATCCACAAAAACCCAAAGCTGTAAACACTCTACGAGTTAAAAATAATATGAAGTAGACAGACCTCTGCCAAGGGGCAACTCAGCTTCCTCATAATGCCATAAAAGCATTATTCCTATGATAGTTTGACCCTCATAATATGACTGTTTGGCCATGAAAACCTACTGCTGGCATTTGGAATGACGCTGATATCTTTATTAGTTTGAAAGCTATTCAAGAAAAACACATGACAGATATTCACTTGTTGGTTTAGGGGTAAAAAGTGAAGAAATGTGATGTGAAGACATCACAAGTCACAAGTTTGTGTTCTGCTTGTTCAACAGCTGTTTGATAAACTGCTCATACAGCCTCCTTTACTGGCTGATTGTTGAAGTATGCAGTGACATGGAGTGATACTTCATGCCCTCTGCCCAGCTGTGAGTGTGTGTCTCCTCTAAACAGAGAATGACACAGAAAATAGAAACAGAGCTATAATGTGCAGCTGTGTCCACATGTTGATATGGATGAGCACCAAAATTTAATCAATTCTTCCACGGGCCATACCCTACCTCTTCAAAAAAAAAGTCATTAAAATCTGTTCATTACTTTTTGAGTCGTGGTGTTAAAAAACAAACAAACAAACAAAGCAACAAATGCTAGCAAAAACATAAGACCTGGCCTTGGCATAGTGTATTCATGTCTTTCTACCATAACCTCAGCATATAATCATAGTAATCATGCATATTAGCTTTTAACTTCTCATTTATCATACATTAGCTTGCACTGGTATACCCACACACCCACACACACACACACTAAATGCAGGGGAAGTTACTTAGAGAGCTAACATAGGTAAATATTAGCAGGCAACACTTGATGTGTGCATGTCTGTGTGTGTGCACATGTGAGTGTTTACCCTTTGTGCAAATTGTGTATGTGCATGTTGGTTGTCTTTCTGAGTGTGTCTTCCTGTGTGTGGGTGTGGCTGAGTGTTTATTAACCTCTCTGCACAAATGTTTGCCACATTTTTAACAAATGAGTAAAACAAGGCCAGTTAAACCCTGCCCGGAAATAAGCAGAGCCTTCAGACTTTCAAACACACATGTGCACAAGAGTTACACATCATCTGATATCTGTCCTAAATGGCTTTTCCAGCTTCACCGCTCCAAGTGCTTTACACTAGAAGGACAGCGGTAAAAAGGGGCCAACAGGTTTACCAGCACTCTAATGAAAAGAGCAAAAAAGGCAAGGCCATCTCTGCTAAGATGAGGGAAACCTGCCAAACCCCCAATTCCCTGAGAAGGAGAGGGCACGGCTCAGCACTACAGAGATGCTAGGCTACTTATCTCTTTTACAAACATTTACACTCACAGCTTCACTACTTCAGGGACGTTGAACTTCCCAGATGTTCAAGACTCCACCCGATGAAGTGGATGACATGATTTCAAAGTATCCAGTGTAGATTTAAGAAAGAAAGGTTCCAATAAACATCATTTAAAGTTTAATGTAAGACACTGCTCTAATTCAGGGTCATGTAAAGTAATAAATACATCCATTTTTGGTCACACAGCAACATTTGTGTCAGGTCAAAGGTTTATAGAGCCACATAGATCTGATTGTTGTGTCTGCCACAAGCTTTCACCTCAGCTTCAGTGGACATTTAAGTCATACACTTCATGTGTATTATGATAAATTCCAGCTTGTTTCCATTGCACATAGTCACATTTTGCTTTTATTGATACATCAGCAGGAGTATATGCAACTATGGTGACTTTCTGGGGAAGACACAAGATAAGACAGAGCTGTATGATGACATGACTCAATGAAAAAGCAGTATGATCTCTGGAAATAAGTGAACCTTGGCTTAACATGAATTTGCGAGACAGTTATAAAGAGTAGCTAATTTAATTACAGTTACAGATCGAGACTGTGTTTACAGAAAAAAACTGCAAAGACGTTTGAGCTCACTGGTTGTTTTAGGAGCCTTATTTAAAAATAGGTAAGTCTGATACTTATGATGTTAATGTGATGAAAAGGTGCATTTTACTGCATATTTTTACTGTATCAGACTGATCCAGTAAAAATGCACCTCCCTGCTGTGTTTAACACATGGGGCTGCATTGGTCAGGGGGTGACGGGTTGCAGGGGGAGTATTGCAGGCATGTTCAATGCAGCCACATTGTGACGAGTCAAAGAGAGTGATTTCATTCCTGTTTCCAGCCTGTGAGTTTCCGCTGTGTTTCTGGTTAGCCATGCTGCTAACGTAGCCTACACTACCTTAGCAGCAATTCTACTGGTGTGTTGGCATTGATAGATAAAAACAAAAACTCAATATATCCAGTGCTAACAGAATGCATGGCATGTTGTTATGGTGCATTCACTGTGGCCCCAATTTGACAGTGAATAATAGTGAATGCTCATGCTAACAAGGTAAACAAAAGTCTTCATCCCATGGGCACACGTCTCGATTGTTCCCCATACATGATTCATCGACATAGCACCTTTGACGGAGGACGTCTCATTCTAGAGTGGTGAAAGTTGAACCAGATCCAACTTGTTCACCAAACAGGTTTGTGCTTTTTGCTGGAGCCCATTGAGGTACTGCGTTTTTTCACACCTTTGAAACTCAGTCTGAACACAGCCTAAAGCCAAAAACTAATGGAACACTAATGGCTTTCAGCATGGCTGCATCTACCACCTTGTCACTCTTCACTCGTCAAAAACAGCCTTGTTGAGAAGCTCTCTCTGAGGTGAAAGCCGTTCATAAAACAGAGCCAGTGGCTCAGAGCTGACCGAGCGCTGAGGCTGTAGTTGCAGCTCTTAAAGAATCCTAAGGTCTGTGCAGGACCAGAGATGGGTGTAAGAGCATATTTGAGACAACATCATCGCTGCTGAAGAAAGAGCATAATTATAAACATGCACTGCAGTTTCCAGTGGTAGCAATTTAAGAGCAGTCCTTCTGTGGCTCCATGGTCTTAATGGCGCCAGGTGAACAAGTGGCAATTTAGAAGGGCTCACAGTAACACCCTCAGTGAAGGACTGGCACCCTCCACAATTAAACTACGGCATGGAGGGCTTGTGTATAAGACACATGCTCAGACCTTGGCAGCTGGTTTCAGCCCCTAACTTATTCTCATAGGCCACTATCTTCTCTTTTTACAAGGCCCTGCTCCCCATCATTATCAGTGTTTTACAAGTTAATCACTTTATCAGTCAAGTTATACAAACCATTGTTCAGCTTGTTGACTATTCTGGTTAAACTTGTCTTATTTACAGCTCAGCCATTAACCCACTGAACCTATTTGTTATTGACTGATGGCCTGAACTATGGACACAGTTCCCCCCCAGGTTTCATTTCTGGGATCTGATTTGTTAAACGGGTCATGATTTTGATGCAAATCATCTGCTTATTCAGCGAAATTGAAAACAGGTGATTTGCTTCTCTAATCAGTGAATGACTGGGCAGAGTCCAGTTATGGAAGGAAGAGGGAAACTGTTCTGATGTCATTTCATAATGGTAATGCACCTGTGTGTGTGTGTGTGTGTGTGTGTGTGTGTGTGTGTGTGTGTGTGTGTGTGTGTGTGTGTGTGTGTGTGTGTGTGTGTGTGTGTGTGTCTATGGATAAGCTTGGGTGTCAGCGGTGATTAAATGTCCTAAATCAATGGTTTGTTTGTTATTGTGCATTCTTAAAGGCTTGCACTTGAATTTGTGACCTGCATATTTGAGCAGATGTCAGCCTCCAGTTCAGGAGAGCGAGGAGGTAAAATTCATTGTAAAGTAGGTGACACTTCGCTGTAGAGCTGTGGCTTATGTTTGATGATTTTGTTAATAATATTTCACATTTGTTCCTTACAATTGTGTACAACATCGCTCATTCCAGTGCCAAAGAACATATACTGTCCCATTCATTTCATTTTATTAAAACATCCACTGAGGTCATGCAAAAAAGTTTTGTTTTGTTTTGATCTTTACTGCTGAGATTTTGCCTCCATGTCAACGATTTGTTTTGGACATTAAAGCATTTTTTAAAATAAAAAATGGAACACCTAACAATAGCTTAAGTTTTTAGAACCATCTTTATGATAGTTCCACTTTCATGGACTGATGAATAAAAGTGAAATAGCAAGAGCTATAGGCTGAATCCTCCTGTACCCTGATAGAGAAGTGAACATCATTGGATGGCTTTCAAACCTGGTTAAAACTTTGACCAGCAGACTTTAGAAAAGTCATAAAAACTAACATGACCTTTTTCTCGTCTTATTTACTGCTTTTTTCATTGGTCTTTAGTCAAACATTCATCTTTGTTGTGTTATATTGAACCAGAGCTTAGCTCCTCCTTCAACAAATGTTTGTGTAACTGCATCAGGTCTGGGGGATCTTCAGTAAAGCCTATTTTATATTTTAGGCCTCTTAGCTCTTATCTAATGACTTAAAGTGTGTGTGTGTGTGTGTGTGTGTGTGTGTGTGTTTATGTACTTGTGGGTATTAAAAACCAGAAGCACACTAGCTTTGTGAGGACCGTTGTCACATGCGAGGACCAGAAGCCGGTCCTCATAATGTAGTTTGTTAAACTTTACAACAGTGTAAATTTAAAGTGAGTGTCTGCTTTGGTTATTGTTAGGGTAAGTCTCCTGGAAATGAATTCATGTTTCTGTAGGGACCTGGTAAGTGACAAAAACACTGATGTGTGTGTCAAGGTGTATTTGTGTGTATGTGCTTGGTTTCAGGAAGTTAGTTAACTGTCAGGTGTCAGGATCCTGTCCAGCAGTAGACTGATTGGATAGGAGGGTTTTGTGTCACTGTTTGCTCTGGTTAATGAGCAGGAGGACGGTGAGTCAATACAATACACATGCTGTCAGGGGTGTGTGCATTGGGGGGAGGGGGGGTTAAGGATGACTGCCTTAAGTCTCACATCCTACATGAGGCTGATTAGTAGTCGACCTTTAGGTAAACATGCAGCTAACTGCAAAGGAATCTAAACCGTGGAAGGAGAGAAGGGAGGAATCTTCCATCCATCACTGTCCAGAAGCAAAATGGACGTGCGGCTGGGAACTCAAATATCCCCTGGTCATGGCCAGAAAATTAAAGGCTTTCACTGCATAATGAAACAGTCACAGGTTAAAAGACATATTGCTGAAGGTAAAACAGTTTTCTGCTCAGTGTTTTCTGCTTTTGACCCATAAACTAACTTTCATGGAAATAGCACCAGTCTGAAACACATCACCCAGTGAAGAAATTACAAACGGATGAATGAGTAATTTCCAGAGCAAATGACACTTCCAAAGTCTTAATTATCTGTGCTGTGGAATCATTATATATACTATATTTCCCAAAATGGATGCATAGATTTTTGCTGTACATTCAGTTATTTAGACACTGATTGTCTATGTGTCCACTCAGAACTCAGTGACAGCAGTGTTCCCTTCGAGATCCAAACTTAAGGAAAGAAAACATCTTCAGATGTCAGGGGGGCCGCCACGTCCTATCTTGAAGTCATACGTCAGATCTAATTACACTCAGACCTCTTCTCCAATGACCACATGAAGTTTTAAATCAACTAAATTACCCTGGGGACCGAGGCAGCACTTTATTTAAATACTCATTTAATTGCCAGCTTAAGAAGGATATGCAGGAGGCGTTTAAATAAAACGTGTCAGGTCGGTTGTTGGTACTGCAGTGGTACAAAACTGGGCAAGGAAGTTGAATGAAGCAAAATCTTGAAGTGTTTTTTTAATTTCATTAACTTCCAGCTGGTCAGAACCACAACATCTCATGAATTAGTAGGTGTACTTCCCAGGTAGTGAACTGTTTTTTACGTTTCTAATGAAATGTTAACAGTTAACTCCAATTTTGCACATGATATTATGAGAATCTTAGTAAAGTTTGAGAGTATCACAAGGCCGAGCTTCCCATGAGGAGGTTACAAAGATGGATATTTCAGTTTCACAACACGCCTCACTAGCTCTGTGAGAACCCTGCCATCCCTCACCTTTTCTTTTTTTTTTTTTGCAAAGCGTACTTTTTAGCATCGTGAACTTTGAGAGCCCTGGGAGAATCAGGGTGAGACTGGGGGGAAGGAGGTTAGATAGAGGAGTGGTAGGGCAGGCAGCTTAGAGAATGCAGAAATGGACTTCTAAGCAGATGCAGTAATTCCATTTCCTCCCTTTTAAATTTGGTATGCAGGGGGCCAGTATGTAACCCTAAACCCACTATCACCATTGCACAGAGAAGGTGGGGGTGTAGCCGACAGTTGGTGGCTGGGGCCACCGAGTCTATCAGCCTTGTTAATCAATATGGGTTCCACTCTGATAGGCAGCGATTGGTGTAAGTGATGCTCGATATGCTGTTCGGTCTGGCAGGAGGAGGAGGAGGAGGAGGAGCCTGTTTCCTGAGGCCTTCACCTGCAGTTCACAGCTCAGCTGGAGATGGATGACCCAGCATGAGGCATCTGGATCAGACCCAAGAAGTCCTCGCACATACATGGGAGTATTTGAGGAGTCTCACTCCACCATGAGAAGAACATTCCACCTGTTATTAAAAAAAAAGTCACTGGTATGAAAGACAAACTAACCACTGAGTATCAGGGCAGCTGTGAGCTAGAGTAACTGGAACCCTTAAAGCTGCACTAGCCTTGAGTTTTTCATAAAAATCAGCCAAAATCACTAGTAAGTATTTTGACATCAGAGAGGAAGTTCTGCAAATTCAGATCCTTTACTCAGATTTTATTCTTGTGACTTGCAGTGGTGTAGTACTGAAAAGGTTTACTTGTGTAAAAGTAGGAATACTGCCCTGCCCTATAATCTTATATTCTGAAGTACTGCTGGGTATTTTGTGAATGTCCCACCAGGGATCAATAAAGTCAAATAACTGAACTTTGTAGAGTTAATCAGATTCTGAAAAGTAACTAGTAACTAAACTTATCAAATAAATGTAGTGGATTAAAAAGTACAATATTTGCCCCTAAAACGCAGTGATTTGAAGTATGAAGTAGTAGAAAATACTCAAACTACAGATACCTCAAAAGTGTACTTAAGGAAGGCAAGGCAACTATTTATATAAGACATACACAAAGGCAATTCAATGTGCTTTACAGAGGCAGGAAAAACAATACGATAAAAATAAGTAAAGTACGTGAGTAAATGTACTTAGTTACTTTCCACCACTGGTAACATGTACAGTAGTTCATACCCCCAGGAAGTCATAATTCAAAACTGATAATACCACAGTTACTGCCATTTGGAACCATAGCTTCATATTTAACAGACATTAAGTCTGTACTTTCATTATATGTTGAACAGAATAGCAGAGCAGGACTGGCAGCAATCTGTGTTTTAGCTTTAACATAGCCTAAAAGAATTCAGATCCACCTATAAGTGAAATGAAAAGTCTAGAAGACATGTAGTATTCTATTGTTGGTCTTTGGTTCTTGTTACCATTGCTAACTCTGAGAGACGAGACAGTCCAGGTAACTTCAAAACAGTGCTGATTTATTCAAAGGATCACAGGGAAAATTAACATTACACACTCAGGTATCTTGCACCTCCAAACTGCTCGCAGGCAGATGTAAGATGAAAAGACCCTGAACCCACCAGGCCTATACATTATATCCTCTCGGTTGGGCTAGCCCCATACTACACAGAAACGTCAACCGAGACGTCTCTGTTACCAGCTTTGCAGCTGGTCATAGCAGTAGTCAAAACATGAAGCAAATCAATGTGTGTGTGTGTGTGTGTCTGTTGATTAAGGGGTGTGTAGCTAAAAACATTCTCACACGACCTCTAGTACATGTCGTGATATTAAACATAAGAACATATTATGGCTAAGGCTACAGTTATACACGCCATAATAATAATATTAAACACCCTGTCTGCTGACAGTCATCAACTCTTCTCTCTAGTTATCCTTGCCCAGATGTACCCTGTAGAAACTCATAAGCATGACTAAGCATTTAACAGTCTAACTAGACATCCTATCTCCACTAAACATTTCTAATACATAAAGTATCTATCCAATATCTATCTGACTAAAAATACCTAACACTATATATAGATGGTAGAGTATCTATATAGTTGGTGCTGACATTATACTCGACACTGGTGCCAGAACATCTTAGAGGACAGTAGACATGGACTTCAGCTCAACATCTTGAGCGATGGCTCAGTGGGGTGGTTACTGTGTGAACTAATAATGCAAAGGTTTGATGGAGTGATAAGAGATGCTGCCCAGAAGCTGACAGGTTTACACCAACTGTGCCGTCAGTATAAACCCCACCAAAGCACTGGCAAGCATTCTTCAATCAAAGCACTGAAAAAAACTTTGAAACAAGCTGAATCATGCTACTGGTCAGGGTCAGTGGGAGCTGGAGTGACCAGTAGGAAGAACAGCTTTACTTTCTATTTACCTAATATTGTAAGGTCTCGGTTCTTATTATTGTAATTCTCTCTTCTGTTGCTCTTCATGCAACATTAGACCAGGTTGGGAAGGGAAAAATGTAACCAGGTGTTTGTGTCTAAACTGAGGAAAGCTTAACCAGGACCCTTAAAATGGTCTTTACGCAATCAGCCCCACCCATTAAGGACCCCAAACTGAGCTAAAACAAGCAGCCTTTAGTAAATACTGCAGTTTGGGGCTAATTAGTTCTGATAAAACCTGTAGATTGGAAACACTCTGCCTGTCTGCCAAACTGTCTCAGCTCCATTTGAAGCTGAAGAATCCAATAAGAAGTGTGAATGACTTTAATTAGTACTATCACAATGCTGTATCTGCCCATGTTATCTTTTTTGGGGGGGGGGCTAAGCTCTGAAACTGTTTACACACACGTGTGCGTGCATACAGAGTCTTGTTTGTTGGGCCCCTTGGTGCATCACAGTAATCACTGGCCCAGCATGTGCTGATTGAAACATTGGCACCAGCGTTAAGACAAACAGTTCCCTCCCTTTAGACCAAGACGCCCACATGCTGTGCACTAACAAGACCACATTAACCTCCCCTAGCACACACACACACACACACACACACACACACACACACTGTGCCTCCAGTTCTCCTGCATGCACACAGACATGCCAACACATCCTCATATTGTCATACATCAGCATGTAAGCACGTTCTCTGTCATTCATTCGCACATGCATCCAACTCTCAGGCCACATGTTCACACACTGTCAAAGTCATAGGGACTTGGAGTCAGTCGCTGCGGCGGAGAGCGGGTGGCAGACTATCGAACTAGTGCTCCCTTGTGGCTTTCAGAACCATTTGCTGATGAATGATGGATATATTTGTTCTCCTTAAACATAAATGATTATCTGGGTTCAAGCCAAAGCACTAAAGAATTAATTCTTTTAAAGACCCGGAAATCTGTTGATGTGCCTGCTTTTAAACAGTGGCTGAACAAAACAATTTCCTCAGTACACAAGGTGAAAATTCACTGGTCAAAATTAGAAAACAAAACTATGTTCTTTTCAAAATTGTAATAATTTGGGACTGAATAATTTAACCTTCCTGACCTCGCTGTACATTCCTTCCAATAATTTCAAATACCTCTATAAATCCTTCATTTTGTTTAAGTAAATGTTTCAGGTTTGGTTTTACATGGTAAAAATAAACTGAGGACAAGACGAAGTGTTTTGCATTAACGTTAAGAAACGTAATCACTGCTTGGATGCAGATGACTTGCAGTGTCTTGATGGCCCCTGTGGCAGCTGCATGATTTGAACCTGTGACAGGAAGGTTGGTGTCATGTTCTTCAATGAACCATTCAAACTTTAAGAATGTAAACACAGTGAGGAGCAGAACAATGTGATGAAGAAACGGATCTCACCACACCCAGTAGACTCTTATCCAAACTACAAATGACATTTTACAGTTAAAATGGTCATTATTATGTCAAAGTAAGGACAATGTTAATAATATTGGCTCAGCATATTCTTATAAGCAATACGGACAGATGCCATGGTGCATTCAGCAACATCCCATCCTGATGATCTAAAAAGGTGTCTACAGTCACTTCATGTCAATTTTCTCCTCACTGCCCCCAACGCAGTGAGTGTGTGTGTGTGTGTTGCGAAGGGGGTGGGGGAGTAAATTGATTATAGCCCTTCCTCCATAGTGAACATTTTAAACAAACACTTATAGAAGAAAGCCTTGATTGACTTACTTTCCGTCCCCGCCCACGCTGGGGGAGTGTCCTCGCTCCTCCCTTATAAAACCCAACGCACCCGCCAGTCAGAGTAGGTAATGAGAGACGTCGTGTTACACCGACACAAAGGAGAGCGGGGGGCTGGCGGTGTCCCAGGCTGTGTGAAAGTAGAGCGCTTGTTTTTTGGATACTACAGATACTGTATGTCATCACAAACTGTTTACACTCCAGCATGAGTTCAGCCCTGGGTTAGTCGGACCTGCAGCCTACTTGCAAAGCGCAAGTTCGCTGGCACTTTATCGAGGAATCGCGTACAGATAACAACGATGGAGAGGAGCACCCCGGGATGGTGCGTGCTGTTAACGCTCGTCCTGCATGCAACGAGCTGCATGGCGGCCAAAGAGCTCCAGTGCCAAGAAATCTCCGTGCCTCTGTGCAAAGGCATCGGCTACAACTACACCTACATGCCCAACCAGTTCAACCACGACACGCAGGATGAAGCTGGTCTGGAGGTGCACCAGTTCTGGCCGTTGGTGGAGATTAAGTGCTCCCCGGACTTGCGCTTCTTCCTCTGCAGCATGTACACACCGATCTGCCTGGAGGACTACAAGAAGCCTCTGCCGCCGTGCAGGAGTGTGTGTGAGCGGGCCAAGGCTGGCTGCGCTCCGCTCATGAGGCAGTACGGCTTCCCCTGGCCAGATCGAATGAGGTGCGACTTGCTGCCCGAACAAGGCAACCAAGACACGTTGTGTATGGACTACAACCGTAGCCAGACCACCACTGCTTCTCCCGTGGTGGCGAAGCCGACCAACCGGCCACTAAAGCCATATAACCCCAGGAAGAAGAGTGGCTATGGTCGCAGCATTCCTGGGAAACACAAACCAGCAGCGTCCCCCTGTGAGCCGGGCTGCTTCTGCCGTACTCCCATGGTGCCGGTGACCAGTGACGGCCACCCGCTGCACAACCGCGTCAAGACGGGACAGATCATGAACTGCGCTATGCCTTGCCATAGCCCATACTTCACCCAGGAAGAGAGGACTTTTACTGCGTTCTGGATCGGCCTGTGGTCCGTTCTCTGTTTCATCTCTACGTTCGCAACTGTGGCAACTTTTCTAATTGACATGGAGAGGTTTAAGTACCCGGAGCGCCCCATCATATTCCTCTCCGCCTGCTACATGTTCGTGTCAGTTGGATACATTGTCAGACTGATCGCCGGACACGGAGAAGTGGCCTGCAACCGGGAAAACGGCGCTGAACACATTCACTATGAAACCACAGGTCCTGCGCTCTGCACCATCGTTTTTTTGCTCATCTATTTCTTCGGCATGGCCAGCTCGATCTGGTGGGTGATACTGTCCCTGACTTGGTTTCTCGCCGCAGGCATGAAGTGGGGAAACGAAGCCATAGCCAGTTACGCGCAGTACTTTCATTTGGCCGCCTGGCTCATCCCCAGCATGAAGTCCATAGCAGTTTTGGCTTTGAGCTCTGTGGACGGGGACCCCGTGGCTGGGATTTGCTACGTAGGCAACCAGAATTTGGATAACCTGCGGGGGTTTGTGTTGGCACCACTGGTTGTCTACCTGTTCATCGGCACTATGTTTCTGCTGGCTGGCTTCGTGTCGCTGTTCAGGATCAGGAACGTAATCAAGCAAGGGGGGACCAAGACTGACAAACTGGAGAGACTGATGATCCGGATAGGAGTTTTCACCGTTTTATACACAGTCCCAGCAACTGTCATAGTGGCGTGTTACTTTTATGAGCAGCACAACAGACAGACGTGGGAAATTACGCACAACTGTACGTGTATGACGGACCCTAACAGACAGAGACCGGACTATGCTGTGTTTATGCTGAAATACTTTATGTGCCTCCTGGTGGGCATCACGTCAGGGGCCTGGATCTGGTCCGGGAAAACCCTGGACTCCTGGAGGACTTTTTGCACGCGGTGTTGCTGGGGGAGTAAAGCCTCTGCAGGCTCTATGTACAGTGATGTGAGCACGGGACTGACTTGGAGGTCTGGGACTCCCAGTTCTGTCTCCTGCCCCAAACAGATGCCACTATCCCGGGTTTGATCACAGGGGTCGTCCCCTCAAATGCATCGTATGTCATTTGACACCACTAAAGAAAACAACCAGCGTATATGAGCTCTTCTGCGGACTAAGTGGCGTAAAGACTGAATCACGTGTTTTTATTCAGTAAATTATTCTGGGTGAATTACCAAACTGCCAGAGCAGAGTACATTTTGGTCCAAAGCACTCTCCCACTGTGAACTGTGTTGATTATGTGGTCGTTTATGCTCCGTTCTGCTTAGAAAAGTTAAACTATCAGTTTGGAGCGCTACTTCCTTGCCTTATCCTAAATGACATCCATGGGTTTAAACGGAGCGGGCGGGGGAGGGGGGGAGGGGACTTTAT
>NW_018128005.1:704687-744760 GCF_001952655.1 Monopterus albus | reverse complement strand
AAAGACCGCCGTGTCTTAAACATCACATTCACAATGAGACGCTGTGTTTGACGTGAGCCTGTTTTTTTTCTACAATATGAATTTACACCTACATTAATCAAAGCCTTAATACTCTCTCTTACGGGTTGCAATGGCGCGTGAAGTGTATTTATATAATTATTGGGGTACATATATTGTACATTTGTATATGAAAATTTACGAGATTGTAAATATGTATAATTCACAATTTGATAGAAGATTTTATTTTGAGAATAAAACAACATTGAATTTTTCCTCGTCTGTCCTGGTCATTCAAAACTTTGGTCTGGCATTTTATACTGAAAAGGATTTTTAAACTTGATGCTGTTGTGTTGTGTTGCATGCTTTAAAACACAAACTGAATAGCGTGAGCTGATGTGGAGTCTGGTGTGTCAGAGCGCACAACCTGGTAAAATCTTATCTTTAATAACTGCAAGGAAGTGACAGAAAGCCTGTGTTTATACCAACATAATATTGTAGCTTGTTCTTGGCCACATGCTGTGAGAGAACAGCCCTGGTGGTCTTTTCTATCTAATGCCCCCCGCGAGTTGGTCTTAATATAACTCTTGACTTCTGTTCTCTCTTAAACCTCTGACCCAGGCTAAATAGTTCAGGTTTACTTTATACCAAGTTTACACGCTTAGAACTTCACCTACTCGTTTTATATTTTGCTTTTGGATCAGGTGGATCAGTGCAGCAAAGCAGAAAAACGCCAACAGAGGCGAGAAAATGACTGAAACTGGGTTCTGCAACGATTTAAACATTTTAGAGAAAGACATTTGTTCTGTCAAATAAATTTTAAGTGGAGTTCCTGCTCCTACACGGTGGCTTATTTCCAATGGAGAGATGCCTGAGTCTTATAATGAAGACGCCAGTGAGAAGGGAGAGGCGTGGACCTGCAGCCTGACACCCCCCATAGACTTTAGACACTGTTATCACTAAATTGGAGGTCGGAGGAAATGTGAGAGGTTTACGCGTAATGGCTGCAGGCATGTAAAGGGGATTACTTTGCCTGCCTTCATACGTTTCAAAACTATGCACTAACTTCTAAGTATTCTACAAACTGAAGTAACATGTCAGATGAACATCACGAACCATGTCGTGCTCCAGAATAAATTCCTAACGGGCAAAGACAGAAGGATAAGGTGGTGTTATGCTGCCACCTTGTGGTCAAATAGTGTCATACCATCTCTAGTAAATCATAAAATGAGAATTCAATAACTAGATACACATCTACAAAGTTTGTTAAGTGCAGCGCTGAGTCTGATATATTCAATTCAAACCAGCCAAAGTTAGTGAAATGACACCTGCCCCTGATGCAAGTTTAGGTCCTGAACCTTTCAAATTCTTAATTTGATATTAAACATTCACTAAAGCTTTGGTAAAATTTCATTAGAAGATATCTTTTAGCACCCTGCCTCTGCTCATTCAGACACACAGAGCTACACATGAGATCTTCAAATCCAAGACCCTGGGTTTTTATGGCTGCACTGATTCATCAAACTGCATAAATATGTTCCTGAAATTACACCTGAAATATATGGTGTGTTTGAACAAAGGATCACTGCTGAGGGTTAGAACAATGTTGTAATGTTGTAGAACATGGATTTCTAATGGTAGAGCCACCTGTTGGATAACTCAAGACTGAAGAAGTTAAAGCCTTGTAAAGGGAACTACCTTTATCATCCTGCCCTCAGCATTCAGACAATAAAACAAGTTCACATTTCTGACTTGGACTCAAACTTACCTATTAAGACAAGTAATAGTGAAAAAAATAAATTAGTTGCTTCCCACAGAGGCCTAACTGTGATAACTTCAACATATGTCATTTTTGTCTACACCAGTAATTACATTCATCAAGTTAAGCGACAGCCGGTCCCATTTGCTCATTCCAATGAAAACAAATTGTTCTGCCACTGCTTGACACAAGACAAGTTAGCTTCCTTTTTCAGTGGTATGTGTGCTGTGGTAGGGGGTTGGGCGTGTTGCCTCAAGCCCAGAAGAAGAAAAGTCAACAAAGGAAACAGGTTGAGAGGTCGTACCTGATCCATCTCCTTCTAACATAAACCAGGCACTGACTTGCCGGTTCAGGAAGAGCCCATCACGGAGCGGTGGAATTGGTGAAATCCACTGAACCCAGCTCCGCCTCACTGGCTCCAATTAGGACGTTTCTGAATGCAGTCTTTGTCTAATAATCAGATCCGCTGTCTGACTCTGATTGTTTTGGCATAAATCATGTTAAGATGTCTAAATGGCCTACATGGGCCAGTAAAGGTCACACTGCAATGGGAGTCTATAATTTATAATGTATACAAAGCTGGGTGGGAAGCATTTTGCTTTCAGTCACAGCTATTGTCACATCATTGGCTAATTTACAATGCAAACATTTGTAGGCCTGACTGACAGGCCTTGTAACGGACAGATGACCCCACTGCCTTCTGTCTAAGAGCATGCTGGGATTAAAAACAACCTGACTCTTAATGCCATGGATAAAGAAAATGAATGAATCACTGATGTATTCAAATTCTAAGAAAACTAATAAAACTTTGCTATTTCCCCCCAAATGTAAAGTGAGGCCTGAGGGTGGGGCCCCTCCAGTATATTAATCAATCCCAGTGAATGATCAGGTTGTTTTCTATATTGAAAAGAATCCGTCCTCTGTACATCTCAAACCCAACTTGTCCGACTCTGGTTGAAACTTTTGGATTCAACTTTCAACGGTCTAATCTGAACTTGTGTCAGTCACCTTGTACATTGTTACAGGTAAAACCATAGCATATCATCATACTGCCTATAAGAATAAGAAGTAAGAGAACACTAAGTTAACATGCTTAACAGTTAGCAAGTTTAGCTTTCTCCTTCAAACTACAAGACCTTAATGTGACCTGTTGGTGGTGCCTAATGAGACGCTGGGAGAGCACTAGGTTTACTTTGTCTTAAAATTAAAAAAAAAGAACTAATAAATCTCACATGCTTGTGTGTAAAGTCATGCAGGGTGAGGGGTGTAGAGGTGAGAGGTCACAGGTCATGTTTGTCTTTTCAGGTGTTCTCTGCAGGGGCAGACAAAGCAGCACAAGAAATATCTTCTCTCAGTCCAAAGTCCTTCTTCTCTAAAGTCTGATAAAATAACCAAGAATTAGCAAAATTATCTCTGACTGAGGTCTCTTTTTTTTTAACCAGAAACTCTGTGGATGATGGATTTATGGAGTTTGAAAGAAGCAGGTGTTTGCTGTGCAGGGCAAGTTCAAAAAGCATTGCACTCTAGGAAGTGCAGGATTTTGTAGCTTCACTCATACTAGAGACTAAAAAATATATATCTCTGCATCCTCCGCTTTAATTCTGATTGTTCTATTTTAATGTGTCTCCAAAGTCCCCCGGCTTCATGAAACTGTCATCATAAACCGCTGAAGTACCCATTTGAATAGCAGCGGCAGAGCTTATGAGATTTAATCTGCTCTGTGAGGGATGTTGGAAAATGAATTTATTTGGTGTTTTAAAATGGCACACAAAACCTTTAGCTTTCTCTGAGGTGGTGAGGCTGATTTCAAATGAAGCAGCCTTTCAACTTCATATAATTTCTGGGGTGGAGGGTTCTGTGTTTATGAGAGTATATTGAAGAGCAGCAGATGTTCTGTTAGTCAAACTCCTTAATGAAATAATCTGTGGACAAGAAGTCAAAGCAAAGACCAGACCCAGATGCCGTTCAGCCTTCCTTCACTCTGCCACCTTTTCTACCCTCTATCATTAACTTCAAAGGAAGACAGAATGGATGTTGTTTTCTGAGCCACAGCCGTCGGGGACAACACCACCCATCTATCTCAGCTACAACCTCAGAGGTGAACAAGATGCTGGGTAATCAATAGCTTTGATGCCTCTGACATCTCCTCTGATGTGTTGTTGTGGTCAATGTTGAATTTTCCCTCCTTCTTCGAAATCTGCTCCGTCTAACACCCAGGAGATCGGAGAGTGTTATTGCACCTGAGGTAGATGCATTAACTTCAGGTCAGGAGGCGATCGATGGGGAGCGAAGGCGCCGACTCCTAATCTTCTGCTCTGTATTGATGTCTGAACACAGCTGTTCAACACAGAGTGCACATAGCAGGCATTTTGTCTCAGCATGAGATATATCTACCAGTTAAAGAAAGACATTATTTGAAGAAAAGTCAGACACATGACAGAAGTGTTTCAGTGATAGTCAGCCATTTAAGGTGGAGAATTCAAAATCAATTTTACAAAACAGCGGATGATGAATGTGAGTCAGTCTTTTCAGAATAACCCAATCCATCCATTATCTGTACCTCTTATCCTGTCGAGGGTCACAGGACGCTGGAGCCAATCCCATCTGACACGGGGCGAGAGGAGGGTCCACCCTGGACAGGTCCCCAGTCTATCACAGGGCTGACACAGGCAACCAATCACACTTAGGAGTCACCAGACAACCTAACGTGCATGTCTTTGGACAAGCAGGAGGAAGCTGCTTCACAATAGCAGCCATGTGGAGGTTTGGAATTGTAGGGCTTTTAATGTGAAGGAGCAGCAACAGGAAATGTTTTCTTAGCATTAGCAGTTAATGAGAAGTGAAAAGCTTCACTTGAATGTCAAGTGCCGTGAAACCAAATACTTTCCTGATTCTGTCAAACATGTATAACATTTGTTAAAATTGTTAGACACATTTATTGAACAGGCGCATTTTCATTTATTAAAAACAAATAAACAAGTCCATAGATAATTTACAAGGAACCTGTCTCAGTTTTTGAGCTATTTATACACTGTACAAAGTTCATTTGCAAAATAATTTAGTGCTTTAGTTTTGAGACAAACTTAAATTTAATGCACAATGGAAATACAAAATAATACAGTTACATACATCAGTAGGTTCAATACTATCACTTGGCTCAGCAGAGAGAACCAGTGCACTGAAGGGATTTAAATGTTTCCCGTTTTGGTTTGGTTAACATACCAAACAGAATATACGTATCTAAAACGTAAAGGCTAATAACAAAGACTTTGTACCAAATTAAACCGCACCCTAAGTGACAGTATTGATCCTGACCAGCACAATGTGTCTGATCGACAGGACACAACGGCTGTTTGTGATTGTGGTTATCCTACCTGTGACAGCCTGTTTACAGAGTTTAACCTCCACATTTGTAGTTTTCTTTGGTCCAGATGACTGAAAAGTGTCCTGTGAGGACTGGATAAATATCCAACCCTAAGACTGAGGACATATCTCTGTTTGAAGGTTTATCCCAACAAAGTTTAGTTCCTGGGGTTTGAAAGGACTTTAAGAACATAAAGCTGTAAAAAGCCCCTCATTCAGAGAGAACTGTTTGTAGGCATATATTTATTCAATCCAGGTTTTAATAACGAAGCCTTGGCCTAATTTTTTTTACTGTGACGCCACAATGAAACGGTCAGCCAGGAAATAAAAACTCAAGGCCAGCAGCCTGGAGATTTTCCAAAATGTACTGTAATGCAATGTATTGTTATCTGGTATTACAAGCAGTGTCATGTGGCCTCCTCATGCACTCTACCGACCAGCAGCCGCTGCAGACTGTGCTTGTCAGACCTGCATATCCGCTGCTGGCTGTGGTTATTCTGTTGGTTTATGGTTGAATGTTTTGTGTTACATAAAGCTGAAAGGTGCACATCAAACCTGCTTGGTGTGAAAAAGCACATGTACTCATAAATATTGATATTTAATTTAGCCCGTAATTTATTTCTATTTTTCCAGGTTGTAAGATGTTTGTCGCTGACCATCAAAGGTTTCACTGTAAAAAATACTTTCTACTGATAAAACTATACCTATGAATGCAAAACCCCAGAACTTTATCTCCAACAACCTATAGAAACATCCACTCCATACAGGAGATACAACTAGGAATGTGGAATTTGGGTGAATTGACCCTTTAAAATCACCCAACCCTGAACTGGTGGCCTTCTGTAAGGCCACATATCAACTAGATGTCAGCAGAAGTGCACATACTCGACTCAAAGCTTCTGTGGGGCAGGAAAATTCAGCTTAGCTTCAGGAAAACTCATTTATTGATTCTGATAAAACCATGTTAAGAAAAAAACCTAAATCTGATGCAACAGTGAATCAGATCTTCAGGAAAACACTTCTCATGTTATACAGTGTGATTGATTGTGCATGTCCCCAAAATAGGACTATACTAAACGCATATAATAATGGTGGGAATGTTGTCACAATTTGGTTTTTAATTCCGCTCCCTTACACCTGTAATGTGTGTTTCTTCCTTCAGTATGACTCATATGAGGCGCATCATAATTAATCAGGAGATTAAACAGACTACCTGAATATCGAGAGGTATACTAGAAATACTGTAACCCTTGAATGTAAAGATTTCCAGAAGAGAAAACTTGCTAACAATTTTATTATTCTAAGGCCTGTCAGAGAAAATAAATAACCAGTAGAAATTCCAGTGTGAAATTCTGTTTTTTAAATTCTGCAGTTAAGGATCAGGCTGCTACAACCGATTAAAAAGTTCAAATGATACAGTGCAGTAATAATCATCATCATCATATGCTTCACTGTGACGTCCGTGGCCATCTGAAAGGCAGGTTGTGTCAGATCACCAGAGCAGACACCCTGAAACCAGATCAGTCAGGACAAAACCAGAAACACTAAACATAAAGTGTTTCCTTGAAGACAGGTTCACACTGCCACCTGAAGTTTCAAGGCTGTCTCCTCCTCCACAGATGAAATAACAAACAGAAACTTCTTCTTTCGTGAACATAAGAATCGAGGCACTGTGGAGGCATCAGCTTACATCGGAAACCTCTCGGGAGTTCACCTCGCTGTGCCGCTGGGCATCCAAACTGCAGCTCTTCAATTCAGCACAAAGTGGTGTGTTTGCACTGGGCTGTGTTTGTAGAGGTTTTTTTATTCAGCTGGGTCATGTCCGTAGCCTGATGCCAGTGGTCAGTGTACAGCAGTTTATTACTGGTTAGGGGAGAATCGCAGGAACCCATCTGATTCCACAGAGATTGTCCACGCTGGCTGAGCGACGCCTCGCAGCTCTCCTTATGTCTTTGTACTTGTCATCACATAGCCTGGAAATAGCCTGGAGAGGGGACATATTTTAATATTTTTCCCTGACAAACTGCACTCACATTAAAAAATGGACAGCTGAATGGAAGTGTCTGACCTCTAGTTTTTGGGCTTTGTCCCTGCTGAGCGGCTCCAGGGGGAAGCTGAGGTTGTTGGACTCTGAGAGTGACCGCAGGTCAAAGTAATACTTGGCATAGACACTGGACGGGACGTTGATGTTGAACTGTAGCAGCTCCAGGAACTGGCGCTCCAACTCATTCCTGTACAGAAGATTCATAAAATGTCTGCATTACCACAGTGTCCTAATTGTCCCAGTCCCCATCCTGGTTATGTCTCTGCCCTGTGTTTTCCTGTCTGGCCTCGGCTACTTTTCTGAACCGTCGTTTCCTCTTGCAGCCTCTAGATGTCCCTGGACTCCTTCCTTTGCCCTCTGCTCTCAGTCACCTGACTCTCACACACACCACACCTGTTTACAGTTTTCTAATCTACTCCTAGTTCCCAGTCAGCTTTCCAGCCAGCTCCCTCCTTGAGCTAGCACCGGATCTCCTAAAAATACATTTAAAAGGGTCAAAACTTTAGTAAAAATATCTAATATTCCAGCAGCTTCACCACCCCCCACCCGCCTGCAACTCACATATCGTCCACTGTGATGTCCTTGAGGATCTGGCAGTAGTCGACGTTCCAAACAGCCTGGTCATCCCAGACCTTGGAGGCCAACAGAATAGCACCCAGAACAATCCTCTTCCAGTTCCCCGGACAGATGACAATCTCTGCATAGGTCAGGAGCCTCTCTAGGTAGACCTGCACAGAAACAAGATAAAGAAGGTAGGGTAGGACACAATGATTCAAATAGACAAAACCCCCCAAAACAATAGCTACAAGTCTGAAAGTCATTGTGACATAACTTCTCAAACAGATGGATGATCTAATCTGTCTAATTAATGTATTTTTATACTCCACTCCATGATGCCAAGATGTTTATATTCACTGTCTCCGGGCTGACATCCCACATTCATCACACAGGTGATGTGGCATTTCACATCAACAATTTACACAATGCCCACACTGTTCTCAACACTTCGAGGTGAAATTTCAGCTGAAGCCTGAAAGCAGAGTGTGTGTTTGTGAGGTCGCAGTTTAACACCCTACCTTCAAGGAAAAGCATTACTCTGGCATTACCTGAGGAGGTTAGACATCTTACCAGTGTGACAATTGCACACTCAGCAGTGAGCTGAGCAGCACTGAACAACGTCCTGACGAACCGGTAGATCTGCTTTTGCTCTGGGTCGCGTTTGTCATAGTCCAGAGGGACTTGAGATTTCTGGAAGGAGGGGGGGCAGATAGGCGGAAGGAAAATGTTTAGAGATCAGGAAGGAGGGGAGGAAACAGGCGAGGGAGAATGTAAATGAGGAACGGTGAATTTGGGAAAAGTTGGAAACAGAGAAGGGATAAAAGAAGACACATGAAACAAAGTAGGGAATGAAACAATGGTAGGTGAGGAGAGACAGAGGGTGTAACAGAGGGAAGGAAACAAAAAAAAAAGGGTAAGAGGAAAGAAATGAAGATTAACATAGGAACGAGAAACTCTGGTTTCAACATGTAAATTCACAGTTTAACAGTCTACAAAAAACTAATGGGATGTAACACTTAGTGCTAATAAATACAAACACACATACAAAACATTTGCAAAACAGACCAAATTGTGAAAAAGAACATAAATGGAATCAGAACTCTTACAGAGAGAGGGTGAAGCTTCTCATCAAATATATCTAACAGCATTCCTCCATCTCTGTCCCTAGAATGAGACAAAGCTGTTGATGGTTGATTTTACTTTATCATTAAAATCTCTACACTTATTGCTTCCAGAGATTAAGCAGAGTCACTGCGGTAGCAAAAATGAAAAGTGTAAAATCCACTAGAGCTCACAGATACAGGGGAAACATACACATGATATGATGTGAAAATATATTTTTATTGAAGAAAGGTCATTTATGGCTACATGGTGGCTAAAAATTCTGAGTCAGTGTCTCACTCAATCCAATTTTTAATATAATAAACTCTGATTCACTGGCCCTTTGGCCCAAACCTATGATCCCTCTGTGCATAAATTAAAAGACACACTCTCACAAAACAACATGCAGAATACACAGTAGTGTACTGGTGTCTGACATTCTGGGATTTCCAGAAGATCCCTCGGTGTCAGGCGCCCAGATATTCACTTTATGTACTGAAAATGAGAATGAGAGTCCTCACCTGTTTTTTATATGGTAGTAAATCGCCAGTGCTACACTGTAAATCAAAAAGTAATCACTGGTTAGATGAATAACATCTTAATAATGAGTCTGTAGAAAATAACTCATTCATCTTCCTTCATGGCAGATTTCTTTACCATTTGATGGTGTATTTGAGGTTGGGCTGGCTGACTGTGTTGTCATCGAGGAAGATGGTAGAGCAGGAGCTGTACTTCCGCCTCAGCGTTCTATGCTACACGCACACAGTGACTGTTATTGGAGTGTTTTTGTCTGACCCACAGAGAATTAGATTCAGCGACATTAGAAGGTGACGGCTTAGTTTAGCAGCTGCTGCATTTGTACACAGCATTCAGGCCATTCAAAACAACACAAAGGTGAACTCATTTGACAGTAATCAATAAATCACAGGCAGATTTTAGGTTCAAGGGCCAAGTCAGAGAAGATGTAATAAGATGAAGAAATAATGTCTTAGACTCGTGGAGAGAGACTGAAACAATAGCTCACTCACATTATTGATGAAGAGGCTCTTTCGTTTTTCTCGCACTGTGAAAAGAAAGAGGCATGTCAGTGAATTTCATTTCCTCTGCACTGACAGCAGCAACAAGATAAATATAAAACCTAGCAGTTTTCAACCAGGAACACACGTCGTTATCATGAAAAGCAAGACATGCTTTACAATGTTAACTGCAACTCAAAAAGTTTTTGCTATAACTGCAGAGAAGCGGCAGCTAATGAAAGAGCTGGAGGGCAGAGGTGACCACCAGTAGACATGATCCACCACTAGAGGGAGCCAAGGTGTCACCCAGGACTCCACTCGGTGTTCTTGTAAGGCACCTCTGAAAAGAGAGGAACCAAAAACCTTATCCTGTTTCAGTCGCTGGTTGCTGACAACAGCAAAATGTGTTTGAAGATATGCTGTACTTCAGTAGTTATCAATCACATATGCTACTAAAAACTTTGGAAACTAATTCATTAAGGAATCTGGGTGGTGTTATAAAATCTTTGTTATTATCTACAAAATACAACAAAAAGACAAATAAAACAACATATAAACTTTATTTATTCATATTTGGTTTCCTTTTTTTTCCAAGAAATGCAACTCAAAGTGGTTTACATTATGAGAGGTCATGCAGTGGCTCAAAGGCATACATCGGGCTCTGACAACGCAGAAAATATTTGCTGGTAGGATTCATTTACTGCTGGTTTGGTCTCTTCAGGGGATTTGTAACATCAGCATTATCCTCCGAAGCTGGGAGGAAGACCATCACCAACATGTGGCTTTTCCCCAAGACAAGACCAAATGAGAAGCAATGATACTCACAAAAGCAAAAACAAATACTCATTCACTTATCAGTCACATGTCACACATTATTTGATTCCTTATTTGTTTGTTTAGAGCGGGCCCAATATTTATCACACAAACAAATCCTTTGGACAGATGTGCAAAAGTCAAACTGTTTGAATACACTGGTGTGATATAACGTCTAAAATCCAATGTGTAATATGATAAAGACCAGATTTAACAGGAAAAGACATTTATTGCTGTAGAAGCTTTGCAGCATCGCCAGCATTGTTTTGCTGTTTGTTCCGCAGGCCTCTAAGAATAACACCGGTCTCATGCTGCGATGTTAATATTTCCTGTGTCACAGCCTGCCCGACTGAGCGCTGAGATCAGACCTCCTATTTACATTCTTTTTACAATGGAAAAATACTTTTATCTTTATTTCCACTGGGGAATTTTGTGTAATACGTGGTGAGTGTAGCATATAAAACTGGCAAATGTCTCTTACTCAGACAATGTATAAAAAAACCCCTGAAATATCAATCACATCCTGAAACAAAGCCTCTCACCGTCAGTCTGTGATTTGCTGAGGAATAAAGTGCTGGCTCGTGGATGGTCTGATGGATTGTACTCCATGTTCAGCTCTGTCAAAACACAAAGAGTATGTGTTACTTTGTGAAATGCAGTGGTGTAAGAGGCACTCAGATCCCTTACTTGAGTAAAAGTAGGAACAGAGTAGTGTAAAAATACTCTGTTACAAGTCAAAGTTCTGCATTAAGTAAATGTACACAAGTATCAGCATCAAAACATAAAGCACTAAAGAAAAATGTCACATTTAACGTCAATGTATACCATATTATTGGAAATTGTATTGTGTACATTACATTTCATGCTGCAGCTGGTAAAGGTGGAGCTAATTTTAACTGCCTTATATATTTATAATTTGAATTACTGCTGGATAGCTTCTGAATTTTCCAGATATCAATAAAGTCTTATGATTATACAGCATTTTGTTTGTATTAATATGGTTCTGAAACACAGCTAGTAACTAAAGTTATAGAATAAATGTCGTGGAGCAAAAGGAACAATATTTGTCTCTAAAAGTTGCCTGTGATGGCGACGTGTATGCACGCAGCGGCCTGGGGCCCCTCGGTTCCAAACAAAATTTCATTGTACGTGTCACAATGTTACAATGACAATAAAATAAAGCTTCTTCTTCTTCTTTCTTCTAAAATGTAGTGAACTCAAAGTATGCAGTGGCACAAAATGAACATATTCCAGTACAGATACCTAAAAAAAAACCATGTAAACTTGCCACAACTTGGTTTTTGACATTAGTGGGAATGCTGTGAGAAGTTAAAGGCCAGTTTAGCCAAGTATACTGAAGCCTTGTATACACAGTACTTTTGGTGGGAAAGCGGTATAAGACACATCACGGCTGTTGACAACTTGAATGTCCCTTCAGGGCAGTAAATCTGTGGCTGCCCGACATTACACCAAGTGACCGCATTCTAGACCCTCGACTGCACATTTCCTAACCTTCAAGAGTTCAAAACTGACTCTCTGGTTCAGAAGTTATTTAGAATCTGTCATAAAGAGAGAAGACAAGAGGTCTTCCTCAGGTCACAATGTGACGACAGAATGAGAATTCTTGACATTTTGAACGAGTTCATATAAAAAACTGACCTTTGCTCAGTAAAACAAAAATGACTGAGGGTCACACGCTCTCTGTGTAAATACATATTTTTGTTGTCTTCAGTCTCATGGTTTTACTGCACAGTGGTTCCCTGTGTTTCTCTGTGTGGCTTTGAGCTGTTTTCTGTTCCTCAGCACTCAAACACACATCTAGTCAAGATCCCGCTGCCAACCACAGCTCATCCAGACTCATGGCCTGAAGGCATGAATCTGTATGAGACTCTTATAAAACACTCTCATAATGTGCCTTCATTATACATGCCAAAATGCTTAGTTGCTTTGTTTTCTGGTAGATGTCAACCGCTTTATTGATGAGACAGACAACCGCGGTTAATGTGAACTGAAAAGGCTCCTTCAACGAAAGGCCATAAAATAAAACATGCTCCCAAGTAAAAACACTGACTTAAATGACAGATGAGTCTTAGTGAACTTTGTAGAGCTCTACATCAACTTGCAAAGCAGCTGCTTTTGGTGAAATCAGCATTAAAAAAAATGCCTGGCACGCAGTCTGCACTGCCAAAACATTCAGACTCCTACAACACGACTGTAAGAGATGAAAAGCTTCTGACCACAAGATGAGGGGTCGCGTTCCTCTTTCTGAAAGAGGAACGCGACCCCTCATCTGTGTCTCTGACTGCTGTAGTATCACTGCTGTTTGCTAACCGAAGTGTGCGAACCAGACAAATGTAGGTGGCTTCTTTTTCTACCCAGCGCACCGCCCTGCAGGCTCTGCTGGGTTGACTCTTCCCAGCATTCAAAGCAACATGTTTTATGACTCTTAGGGACTGTGTTTTCAAAACGGCTTGCTTTCAATCTAACAAACTAATCAACTAAACTTTTAGTGAGTCTTCTAACTTCCTGCACAGTCTGGCTTGTACAGATTTTGCGCAACAGCAGAAACGTGTTTCATGGATAAAATTATTCTTCCCATCATTCCTTGCTACTGTGGTCATGTGACACAATGCTGTTAACACACTGCAAAGAGTGTTTCTCCTTTTCTCTACTGCACAAACTGCTGTATAAACAATAACCTCCTTCCTCTTGGGAGGAAGCCATCTGTGTAGATAACCCATTTGTTTCTAATGCCGTGCTCAAACAAACACACACTTTCCCATTACTCTGGAATCATTTCTGTCAGGTGTCATTGATGTGTCCAATATGTGACACGTGTCAGACGAGTCTGCCAGTCACACGCAGCTGACTTGGCTTTTCACTTCACTCATGCAGCTTAGGTTGACTGGCGACTCTGAATTGCCCCCTAGGAGTGAGTGTGAGTGTGTGTGGTTGTTTCTCCACGTGTCAACCCTGTGAGAGACTGGTGACCTGTCCAGGGTGGACCCCGCCTCTCGCTCAATGTCAGCTGTGGCTTGCTCCAGCCCCCTGTGACCCTCCTCAGGATAAACGGTATAGATAATGGATGGATGCTCAATTCTCTTATCAGAGCTGCCAGTGTCATATCAATATACAAATCCATGATGTATGGAAAGGATGTCCCTTAACAGCCTTAACAGAAAAGCTGCTCTAAACGACCTGCCTTTTTTCACATGGTCCAAGTGTTTTTGATTAACTTGGCTGATTCAAGCATTTCTGAATCAATCAGACTGAACCTGACCAGAATCCTCAGAGCCTGCAGCAGTTTGTGTTGAGTGCTGACACATGATATTCACCACCACAAGTAAACGTTAAAGACGACTCGCGTTCGGCATCTGCACAGTGAAACAGGAGAAGCTCAGCTAACCTATCTGCTGTACTGCTCCTGCATAATGAATTAACGACAGGTTCACCCCAATCTATAACTGCCTTGTAGTGCTTACAGCAATGTAGTTACTTGGTTTGTTCTAAATATTCCTGTGAAACAGTTTTAATTTGTCACATGTACCAAAACAAAGCCAGCCTGAGAAGTCCCCCCAAACCATTTATTTACTGTAGATGCATGTTTTGCCCAAGCACACTATGGTAGGAGAGATATACAGGACTGTTGATGGACAAGTGTTCAATTCTGCAGCACCCTATGTGCTTTGGAGTCTGTGTTTGCTTCCTTTAAGCATCTTGCTGTATCAGAGTGTCAGAGTCAGCAGCAGCTATATTCTTAAATGTGGCCGTCTCAGCAACACTGCGCTGCTGTTAGGTAGCGCAATCTGACTGAGTGTGAGGATAAATCAGTCTTTTCACTTGTCTGACATAGGTCTGACAAGCAATTGTCCTTCGGGGTTTTGTTAATATCCCAGCTTATGAAGTAGACACTTAAACTGTATAGAATGCTAATGGGTGCACTAGTTTCTTCTATAGCCCAGAGGGTCCGATGGAACTGAGCCCTACAAGCCCCAAAGAAATGTCTCATTTCACCCAGACAAGACTAAATCTGTCAATTCAAAATGCTTTAAATGTCACCACTGAATCTGCCTTTTTAAGCTTATTGTTTTGCACATTTGAGTCTCACATCTCATCAACTCCCCCTGTATAGAAAGGAAAGCAAGCTCAGATGAGCAGAAGCTACGTGTTGGCACCAAAATAGCAGAGTTAGAGAGAACAGCTATTGTAGCTGGTGAAGAAACTGGTCTGTGTAACAGCTAATGAGCCAGATTTTCTTCTCAGGAAACTCTAACAAAGTTACAAGGGCAGTGATCTTATCTCGCACTCATTAGGTGGACAGAAACACAAAGTGCTCTGTGTGCTGGATGTTAGCAAGCACATTAGCCATGTTACTGCCAGTCTTGCTTGTTTCCTCTACTTGTGTTGCACCTTTATTGTAGAACGTTAACCCAGTTGTCTTGCTTGACTAACATTCTAGGTAAGGTCATTATCATAGTCACAAATTAATCCATGAATCATTGCTGCAGCTGTCTTTTTAAATGAAAAATGTAGCTGAGGTTCTTAATCTTTACCTACTGGGCCTCGGGAGCAGCTCAGCCTTTGAAAACAGTTTGACGTACATCTATGATTTGCATCCAAAGGAATGTTATCCTGGTGTTATTGTTGAAGTCTGGGCTGGGATGAAACCTGACCCGCTCCCGTGCAGTCACTGAACATGCTCACTGTTCAGTCATGCATGTTCATCTCTGCTGGGTTCATCTTAGAGGAGAACTTGGATTATTTTGTGTGTATTTAAAAAGGGCCTGAACCATATTTAAATCACAGTATGGGTGATTTTCACCGTGTCACAATTGCAGTACAATTATGAACAACAACTGGACGTTGGGTTAGGTGTTAGGGTTAGGTGTCACCAGCTGTTACTATAGGCCTACAGGCAGCTTAAACACTGAAAGGTGAAATCAGAATTTATTTTGCTCAGTAAGCAAAAGAAGTCAGTTTAAAACACAAGGCTGAGCTGCTGGTGTTCAACATCTGTTCCATCTTCTTCATCATGTCACTCATCCAACAAAAGGGATACTCTACTAACCTGCCTTATACTGTTCAACACACACACACACGTCAGATGAAGTATGCTGAGCTGTGTTGGTGCTGGTTTTGGTTTTGATTGGTTGTTTAATCAGTAGGAACACTCTCATGGAAGAGCTTACTAATGTACCGCCTGGACAGCTCGAAGCCAATGTGCTGCTTTGAAGAGATAATTAGTGAGATGAGATGAGGTGGTTGTAGCGTGGACTGTGGAGTGGATTCGTCTCATTACTAGTCAGTATATTAAACACACCAACACAGGAAATGAAAGGAACATGTTTATTTTCTGTTCTCCAGCTGGTTTCTAAATTTCCAGCTCTAACATTTAATAGAGTTGTTTCATTCTTACACGTTGAGCGGAGCAAGTGGTCCATCCCTGTTCAGACACACGACTGCCGCTGCTGAACAACATCTTAGTTTATCCGACAGTGGACCAAACTTTCAAATTTATATCACAGCTGAGAAACCACACTGTTCGAAACAACGGTGTGATAGGACTTTTTTTTAGTTAAGACCAAACACCTCAGGAGAAAACATGTTTGTCCTCTGCCTGTAACACACAGTTGTGTAACCTCTTATGCTCTTGAATAAAAAGAAGTTGTTTGTTGTTCCAGCTCTGAGCAGCTGATTAAAAAAAAAAAAAAAAAAAAACCAGAAGTAAGGTACTGTGGAGCTTGAATGAGATAGTGACTGAACTGTGTAAACATGTGTATGTTTGTATGTGCATTTCAAGAAGCGGGCTGTTTTCACCTGTCGTGACAATGACAGGTGAAAACAGCCGCACCCTCTTCTCTCCTCTGACCAGTTGAACATTTGAACTTTCTCTGTGTTACTTGTTCTGTCAGGTCCTTCCATGACTGACTTCATTCGAGGTTCATGCCTCAGCTCATCACCTGACCCGGACACATGTTACGGCTTCACCACATTCATCGTCATGCAGAATTCCCCTGCAGTCGTTGCAACACTAACCTCTGCTCTTCCTCACCTGCCTACCAGTTTCATTTAGGGTGCTTCTTTCCCTGATCCTAATCACCTGTTTACACACCTGCGTCCTATCTGCACGTGTATATATACACACCCTCAAGCAACATTTACTCTTTTGCCACAAATGCTGCCTTTAGTTGTTGCTGTCTTGTTACTGCCTTGCTTGTACAGTCTGCTTTTCAGGCCTTTTCCTGAGTGTGAAAGCAGTGTATTTCAGGAACCGTTGGACTACAGCGATTTATAGGCTTAGAGCAGCAAGTTACCAAAAAAAGCAGCGAACAAGCAACCGACAGAGGTAGTGAGATAACAGCAAAGTGAGAACACAGAGGTGAATGAGTTATCGGTTGCACATTCCCACAGTTTGCTCCACAGCACAGCCGCTATTAACCTCTCGTGCAGAGATAAACTCTGTGACTGCAGATATCACACCATACCTTCACATGCGCACTGAAACAACTGATGTAGGCAACACACAGCAGCTCAAGTTAAAAAGAAAATTCCACCATTTGGAAATCATGCACAACAATGTTGAAACAAATGCCACGGAATTTTAAAAGAGCTGTAAGTAACACCAGTCTGTATCTAACCAAACTACCACTCAGAAAGCCTAGAACTGCCACATTACACAATATATCTAATGCAATGAGTAGTTTTGGAGCAAAACAAGTCAACTTCCAGCCAGCAGCATCGGCTTTCACTCTAAAATGACATGTCAGAGATTCACCCAGTCTCAATCCAATCCCAAACTATCAATACAAGGTTCATCACACCACCCAGATTCTGCTCCACAACCTCGGAAAAGCCCATTTTCTTTCACCAAAGTACCTAAATATAAGAGTATCAGATGACACATGGTGTCTCACAGACGCAACAGTCATCCTGACAGAAAAACACAGTGGGCTTTGTCAACGAGAGGCAGATCGTATGACGGCTTTGTTTCTCCGTCTCTCCATCCACCTCCAGGGTGGGTAGTCACTGACGTCGGCGTCTCTGCATACATGGTGTACTGTATGCCGACTTGTCAACATTCAACTTGACATTTCAGAGTTTCAAACAGTTTTATCTCAGCGTTGCCCTCTGTGTTCACCTCTAGCAAAACATTGTGGAAATGTGCAACAAACCTGAAGCAGTTTGTCACCAATATTATTATGTAAGACAGTTGTGACACGTTGGTTTTGATACAACTAGCGGGCTTACTGATGCACTTAGTAATTCTATCTGTGACTAAATAAATTCAAGACAAAACACAAGTGCTATAACAGTCCATGGTATAACACATTTTTCATTTTACAAAACAAAAATATTAGTTCTAAACAAATTCCAGCTTTATTCGGTTAAATTAAATTAGGTCCACCCAGGTTTTCTCAGCTACAGCCGTACTCCTGCTGTGACCAGCGGTTTATCCTGGCTAATATTAACTAATGTTATCAAATATTATCAAACCTCTGACAATCATTGCTGATGGTTCTGAGTAGGCTCCCTGGCTTCAGGATTCTTTCTTGTTTTTGTATTGTTACACTTCGCTGTCGCACGTCAGCTGTGGCTGCTGTTCAGCCAAACATTGATCTCAGATCTTTAAATAAACTGACTGCAAATGTAAACCAGGATCTTTTCTGACTCTTTGAATCTCCTCTGAATGTATTTATTAACATGCTGCCCCCAAGTATTTGTTTCACAGACATTACTCTAATATTTAGAGAGCTTGAGACCAAAGCTGTGGGCATGTAAAACAGATGTAGCTCTATATGATCTTCTCCAAGGTACTTAACTCCCAGTATAGCTCCAAGGGATGACTCAGACAAAATCTGTCTCTCCAGAATAACTGCACCTCTCAGAGCAAATTTTAGAGCCATACAAAACATTTCCCAAACTAGGCTCTTTGCTGAAACTCTAGCCAGAGGGTCAGTGAGATGATGGTGTTATGTAGTAATGTGATTATCTGTTCTTAAAAACAGAGGGTGCTCGGAGGTCATTTTAGGACCCCAAGACTAAAATCCTCCAAGTGACATAACAGCCCATAGTGACACAGACACGGCCGTGTGCCGTTGAGGGGTGACGGAGGCTTCTGTCATGTTACACTGATATTTTAATCAAACTGAATGTCCAAGGATCATATTACAATTGCCTTGGGAAAAACAATTCCCAGTGCTAACCCAACACACAAACACGGCATCATTTACTTGGAGGGGTTATTAGGGTTTTATCTCATATCTATGGCAGTTGTTCTTAAAACATTAATTCAAATATCAAACTTTTGGAATGCACCTTTTTTAAAGACATTCCCAGGCAAGGAAAACTGAATTTCAAATTCTATAATCTCTTCAGGTTTCCCATGACTCCTTGGACTCTGTAATCCTTTTTATATGTGACAGCTTGTCTAAACAGTTTGTTCCCCCGAGCCGTCACTCTGATTAACACGTAACCCACGGCAGTATGACTGGACAACAACCCTCAGTGCAATACTGGTAAATATACACTGTACAGATTATACAGATCCGTACAGGTCTCTATTTTTAAGTACTCTATTTTTATCCTGTTTCCTAAAGAACACTCCTTTGTCTGTTTGCGTTGTTTATTGCTTTGTTTATCCTGTTTATTTTCTTATACTGCACAGCCTTATACTGGTATATTGTTTACTTGCCCCCTGCTATTGCCTTACATAGGGATATGTACATACACATTGCGAGCCACTGTACCAGAGTCAAATTCTTCGTGTCCAACACACCTGGCCAATGAAGCTGATTCTGATTCTAAACAAGAGATTATAATTCCCCATAAGCAGCTTGAAAGATCAAACCCGGTGCAGCTCTACGAGTACTGTGCATCCTCACACAGCCTTTTCCCACTTACTCATTTTCTCCTGGTTTTTCACATCCCAGCATACAACCTGACTTCTTACTAACATATCATTTATAGTCTTCACGTCTTTTTTCAGAGCACAGTCATTATTACAATAAGCAAAATATGACAAAAACTGTAAAATACTAAGTTACTTCCCAGGGTTTGTCCCTAGCTGGGGACAAACTTTGCTGTCACTAAATGGACTGAATGATCTAATTGTGCTTAAACTCAAGTGTTATCAACTTTTTAATGCACAGAACCAGCCCATTCAGTCAGAAGCACATGATGTCTTTGAAAGCAGCGCATCATAAATTGTGGCAATTCTTGGCAATCACATGTCCCCGGGTTTCTCCCATCTGCTCTGACACAGACTCACAGCTGCTCTTTTTTATTTTTATTTTTTCGATGGTGCAGATTATAATGCAGTCCACCAATCTCCATCACACTGTCTGAGAACTCGTAACAGAGCCAACACATCAGACACAGTCTGGTTTAAGTCACCACACCACTGACATTGGCAGCCCCTCAGCTGTGGTGGTCAGCTGACTCTCAATCACATCTTTGAATCTTCATGCCACTTTCTCAGCTGTCAAGCAATATATGCACCCTATTAAAGTAATGAACCGAAACATTTTTACAAAAGAAAAAAAAAGACATTTCCACATCCATTATCAATACCACTTATCCTGAGGAGGGTCACAGGGGGAGCTGGAAGCAATCCCAGCTGATACTGGGCGAGAGGTGGGGTCCACCCTGGACAGGTCGCTAACCTGTCACAGGGTTGACACTTAGAGACAGACAACCACAACCACCCACATGCGCTCCTGCGGGCATGCCTTTGGACTGTGGGAGGAAGCCAGAGCACCCGGAGAGAACCCACATGTAAAGTGCCTCACAGCAAGATGGTTCGACAACACTAACCACTGCTCCACCACGACACCACCCTTGCCAGGGATATTGGAGCCATTACAGTATGACCACCCACTGGTGGTGCTGTAACTCGCTGACTAGCAAACCTTAAACATGGGCATTAATACTCTGTAGAGCCAGGAGCAGCCATATTTGATGCTACTGATGATGTCTAGTGTTATTAACAGCATAAACCCCCAAGACCCCAAGAAGGTTTAAACTAAAATGAGTGGATTTATTGAGCCAGTTACAAAATATATGTCCACTAATTGTTAGCCTGATAAATTTCCTAAGCAAAAATGTTATTGCCAAGTATTTCCAAAAGTAAAAGGAATCTGACTCCAGCCCAGGCAGATTCTCTGGTGGCGTATTATGCACGCCCGTGAAAGAGTCTGTACAAGATCTGATAAAACCGTGTCGTTTTGTGAGAAATTTCATACATGTGTAATGTTTGGCTGTTGGCTGAACATAGGCAACCTATTTAGTAGACTCTTTCCAGTGTGAATGGGTCAGTTGTAATGCATATTAGCATGTGTCAATAGAGGTGGCTGTGCTCCATAGTTACAGTATCTTTCATGCACAGGCCAAAAACAAAGGAGCCTGTCCTTATGAACAAGACGTTGTCTGCGGCTCCATATTGTTCTATGCACATGGCTTATCCACGTGTCCTGTTATACACCACTGCCATTCACTCAATATTACTAAGCTGAGTAGTATCCATTTTAGGTACAGATGTTACATAGATCACAGAAGAGGTCAGGACGGAGCCTCCAGGATTAAAATGATGGTACCAACTTATTTTAAGGCTATAGTGCCCCTATTAGGAAATATATTTTCTGCCCCTTCAGTAGGTTATATAGTGTCACCAGGTAGTCATATAATGTCTGTATTTCTTTCTGTGTATCTGGTATTCATTAATGACTTTTTTGCTTTTTAATTGCTTTTATTCAATCATTTGTCCTCTGGATTTTAGAAAGGTCAGCACTCATTTCATGTTTTAGAGACTTCAATCCAATCCTCAACTTTGGTTTGTATTTTATTCTATTATTAGTTATGTTGTATGGCATTGAGAAACCGTACAGCATCACCAGAGGTAGTGTACAATGCTTGTCTCTCATGGTGTCCCTACAATATTTTGACTAGCAGCAGCCTCCCTCTGTGGCTCAGTTAAGTTATAGTGATTGTGTTTTTATGAGAGTTTGGTTGGCTTTTTTATCTCCTATAGTTAAACTATGAGAAGCCCTATATTATTACAGTATAGTGTGTTATTATATAACTATATCATGCTAAGCAGTCAAGGCTTTCTGACTCTGCACACCATCCCAAAATAAATGCCAGGCTTATCATCTAACGTCCTCACTGGGACTGCCTTTTCACCATCTTCACATGTCATGGTGACCGGATAAATACTGGTGTTGTTCTTTTTACCGTCGACGTTTTCCCTGTCGCTGATGTGCTGCAGGTTGCACCCCGTCTCCTCCCTGCTCAGCTCTGAGTCCTGCTGGTACGACTCCAGCCTGGAGTGGGCATTTCTGCGGAGCTTGGGGCTGGAAGATACGCAGCAAGAGGTCGTGCTCCCCATCTTTATCCCCCTTTATCGCGCTGAAACAGGAGCTTGAAACGATGGGTCGCCAACCCCACCGAGCCGGGCGCTATGGGCTAGATCACCAGAGCGCACAAGGTGCATCCGTAGCAGCGCCCATGGATCCTGTCAATCCTCGGTGTCCACGGAGAGGATGGAGGCGGTCTCAGAGGGTGGATATGTCACATCTACCGGTAACAGCCGATGTATGTCACCGCTGTCCCAGGCATCGCAGAACGAGTCACATCCTGCTCCAGGCACAGATGAGCGGCGACGGGCGCACAGCTGTGCGTGTTGGTCTGTGCTGTGGCTGGATGTCAGAGCAATAGACCGACAGGGAGGCCTCTCGAGAAAAGGTTCCGGTTCAAGTGGGTGGTTACAAATAAGAGAGTAGAGAGAGGTAGAGGAGGGGTATCAAAGCTGGTCTGTTGATTTATTGTTGATATGCATTGATTTATTTCATTTTATTATGTTGAGAACAAGCTATTCTCCTATGTCTGTCTGTTAGCCTGTCATTGCGTGGGTTAATGATTCTGCAACATAGTTTTTCTATATAGGCACCAGTACAATAGGCCTACATTTGGATGGAAAATAATTAAACTTGTAACTTATTTGACGATTGTGACAGGACTGCGAGGATAAACGCACAAGAAACATTATTCCAGCACGAGTTTGTTTCTATCCCTATGAATTATTTTATAAATCCAGAATGAGGTTCAGGTTGGTTTGTATCCTTAATTAATTTAGCATTAGAAAAACCGTCAGCATGAAAACTGTAGAATAAATTTAATTGGTCCAATCTTCAGGGGGTGGAGTCAAAAGAAACCGCAAATTGTCTTGAGACTATAACCAAAACCAAAGAAAAGGAAGTAACTTATTTTTCACTTATAACTTACACAGCTGTGGATTTCAGCTGCACAGCCTGCTCACATGTACTACCTGACCAAAAAAAACTAGAAACACAAAGTTATTTTAGGACACACATGAATTCCAACAGAAACAGACGTTGGAATTTAAACCTATTCAGATATTTTTGTTTCATTCTTCTTTCTCACCTGCTCTTGTTTGGAAGCATTTGACTCAGTTACAGTGGGGACATCTGCTGACCAACCCAGTGAAATGTATTTATATGGATTTATCAAACCCAAGATGGAAAAGAGTCACAAGATTACTCACCACGATCAGCACTGACATTTTGTCCAGTAAATTTTTTTTTGAAGTTTTATTTTTTCATCTCTTTCTATTTAATCATTGTAAAGCACTCTGGTTGTTTTAAAGCACTATATAAATAAAGGTTGATTGACTGATTGACCTAAACTGTGTGTATATACAGTATATTTCCATATTTATAAGTACTTTTATTTTATTTTGCTAATGCACAGTCCTTTTTCTTGTTTGCACATTCTTTTTCTTTCTTTTTTGTTCTCTCAGCCTTGTCTTGTTTACTTGTCTTCTCGTTGCTCTACAGAAGAACATCGTACATGCACACGTACACGTTGAGCTTGTTGTTGCAGTGGTGTGTGTTGGACAGCAGAGGTCCCTGTGGTCCGCCACAGTGAAGCACTGTTTATGTTGTCAAGGTAATACTGCTTGTAGGCAGCCAGTCTCCAGGTGGAAATTTCCACTCCAGCCACACTGGCACAAAGGCCATGAAGATGTTTGAAAAGCAGCTAAATGAAATATTAAATACGATGCACTGCTGCAACTTGTTGGTTCTGGTTTGTTTCTAGCATAAGAGAGCACACTTCTGACCTGGTACTTGATACTTAGCATGCATTTGAAATGTTTGTTGATCTGCTCCAGTAAAGCAAATGTCAAGTTCACCAATCACAGATATTTAATAAAACCTTTTCAATTTAGCAGTGAATTTATACAACATTTCAAAGGAACCAGAATGTTGAGGATATAAGGCTTGGTGTTGGGGGAGCGGGCGAGGTTTTCTGCTCATCAACAGCAGTTTCAAGGTTTCCTTCCGAGGCATTTTTCTCCCTTTCAAGCTATTCACCAGTGTGTGTGTGTGTGTGTGTGTGTGTGTGTGTGTGTGCAGAAATGATGTATGAGCAGGAGAAAGACAGTTTTATGTGTTTATTCAGTGTGCGTCTCTAAAACCAGAGTGAAAGCCAAGTGCCTGTTTGCATGGGTGTGCTTGTTGTTGTGAGAGAGTTTGTGTGCACAGTGTACACTATGTGTGCATGCATGATAAAAGAGGCTTAACTGTATAGTGTGTTTAGGTGCATGTATGAGACTATAGCACATGAATATAGGGCAAAAACTAGTCACACTTTAATAAAGAAACACTTATCTCAGCTTTAATCACCATCAGCTCCTTCAAGGTCAATGCTCTGGCACAAGGGGGTTGCGATGGAAACTAACTCTTTTCATGTGAGTCTCCTTTTAAAAAGAATTTTTATTTTAATGGCTCCTGAAATCTTAGTTGGCTCAAAAACATCCTTCCAGTGTTGTTATTTTTGACTTGTTTCTAAAGAATACAGCTTTTTTTCAGTGCTTTGTCTCCTATTTATGGATTAAAAGGCTTTGATATTTAAGATTTAATGTTAAACAAAACTGCCAGATTTTTTTTTTTTATCAAGAAAGCTTAGCGGTGCATCTATAAATCACCTCAGATGGGTGTCTGTGGTAACGTAGAGTAAAATCCCATTATGTTATGCTTGTTTGTTGGTTTGTTCACAGTGTAACTCAAAAAGTAATTAATGGATTTTGGTGAAGTTTTTTGGCGATGTAGGCCCAGAGACCGATCCATTCGATTTTGGCAGTGGTCCGGATTATCATCCCATTATACGAATTGTTTAATGGCTGCCTTGGCAGAGGTTTGTGCTCTGAGTGCTGTCTAGTGTTGTCGTGTCTGTTTCTTTTTTACCTTGTATCATTTCATTTGTGAAACTAACACTAAATTACATGTCAGCATGCTTTCAGAAAACCCAGCTTCTGGTGTGTAACATTCAAGAGAAGAGCCGCCTGTGGCTGCACGGCAGAGGATGGTACAGCAGTAACATGCAGTAACTTTATGTGTTGACTTCAGTTGTGTGCACACTGTGTGTAGTCCCTGCATAGTTGATTTATTACCTAGTTGATAATGAAATCATTTGAAATTTGACACACATACAGTATGTAGGGTGGGAATGTCTATCATATGACCAAAGTTCATCCGGATCTGACAGCCTTTTAAATTTACCACTGAAAACCACATTTAATGCATATTTCCTGCCATAATTTGGCCTATGATGAAGATAGGATGCTAAAAGATGATCTGGATCCAATTCAGATCAAGGATTTTAGGACACTGTGTGTTATTCTGGATTGCATTTTTCACAAGGGACCCATCTGTGCCATGGTGGAGATACATGCGCTCTCTGAGTACAGTTGTTTAAGAGGAATGAAAACCTTTCCTTTCTTCATTTTCATCTCTTTTGTCTAATTTTAACTGGACCTACATGAAAAGCTGACTCTGAAGTGGACAAGGTTGCTCGAAGGCTGGGCGAACAGTAAATCACAATCCAGACTTTCAGTATTTTATTAGATAAACAAAAGGTTTTTACAATTCAAACCAAGAAGTACACCAAGATAAAAGATGGAGCCATTTGAAACATCAAAAACTAAGTGCAGAGAAACTGGACTTGTATCAAAGAAAACTTAAAACTTATCCTCGCCTGCCTTAATATTGGATTCAACAGAAGGAGCTTTCATTTGTGAATACGTACAATGACAGGGCATTTAGTTGGTAAATATCAAGATTGCCACAGGATGATTCATACTGCTGTCAGTGAGCAAAACAATACTTAGATACCTAACAGTTAATTAAAGAGCTTTGGCAGCCACAACAGACAGTCAGTTCCATCAACAAATGCTTGTTTCTACAGGCCTGACAAGTACAAGGACTCAGCAGAAAAAAAAACAGCAAAATAGAGAAAGCAAGCAATTTTCTATATCGCCAGAAACCTTGACACAATATAATCATTAGAATAAAATGTCTTTACATTATAAAAAGGGAAGGAAATTGGCATCACCCTTTAAACAGAGCATTTTAATATCAAGCCAAATACAGTATTAATCCACAATGGATATCCATCATTTGATAGATACAACTGATGTTTGCATGACTGAAAAGTTACTCCTTGAGCTACAAAAATTGAGGTTTTGAGAGATAAAATAGAACTGACACATTTTAAACATGTTTAACAGCTAGTTAATAAAATGGAGTGAAACTGAATAAAAACTCATAATATCTACACTGACACTTTGGTACTTTCTGTGACTGAAGAGCAGCTGTGCTCTGTTATTTCAAATACTACAGTCAACTCACTTTACTGATGGAAAATAAAGACTCTTTTGGACTTTTGTTAAGCAGGGTTTGATTCAGATAAAGCTACCCTACAATGGCTTTAAACATATAGATTCTGTGCATAAACAGCCAAACAGAAAAAGATTTTCATTTGGATTCTTTTGCTTCGCTGGTATTATTTTTTGGAAAAAAAACTTTTTGACCAAATCAAGAATGTCAATACAAACTGAAAACAGGTTGCTGAAATCCAGGAAACCGCTTCATTGACAAAATGCTTCAAGAAATGTCTTCATAACTGTGTTTTCATGTGTAGGAATGCATGAATAGACTAAAAAGCATAAAATACACAAATGACATTCTCTGGTAAACACAGGTGAGCTGCCTGGTTGCAGCTGGTGGTTGCCCTGTGGAGCTTTGTGTGCATCTCGTCTGACCTCAGAGGAACTTGCCAGTAGTGAGACCTGGCAGACCTGCCCAGGGTTTTCCATAATTTCTGTACTTGAGTGTGCATTTTCAGGAAGCACCTGCATTTCCTCTTCCTGTTCCTCCTCTTCAGCTGGCTCTCATTGGCTGGAATCATCTGTGCACAACAGCAACAGCAAGCATAGTGTGTACAATACTTGAGTCTTCACATGCAAAGAGCACAAGATGAGAACAAGAGCATAAATGGCAAGCTCAAACTATTCGAATTCCCTGGGACACCTCTGACGTCGGCGTAAACCAGGCCCGACTGAGCAGAGAAACAAAGACGGTCAAAGCAGTTTTTGTTCCAAAGTCTTGTTTTGTTTTGCTGTAGCAGTTCGTAAACAGCACTGTCTTCAGCCCATGGCCACAAACAGATGCCGCTACTCGGCTTTGTGGCAGTAAATGTCCTTCAGAGCCTTCAGCTCTTCAATCAGGGTCTTGTTTTGGTTTTCTAACACAGCCACGCGGTTTTCCAGACATTTGACATACTCCTTCTTTTTCCTGCGACACTCACGGGCTGCCTCCCTGGAGACGAAAGAAAAAGCAAATATATTGAGTTTTTCATTTTAGTTCCATACAAAATGCACAATCCAAGACAGCAGCTGTTTTTTTAAGTTGCCGGATCTGCTTCCACGTTTGAGTCCATAGTTTCCCAGACAACCATTCACTCACCTGCTGCAGCATTTACCTCTCAAACATGGACAATCAAGGAGCAGAGCAACATTTGCACATTTATTGAAGCAGGATGCTGCAGCTTTGGCCTTTGCACTCCTTGTGACTTTGGCAACAGTAAATTTCTGATATCAAACTTTCCAGTTCCATAAAGCCTGGTTGAGTCTTTTCATTTCCAGGAGTGAATTAGGAGATCACTTAAAATATGGCTGTATTCTCATCTAACAAAGAGATTCACTAGTTGATGAAGTGAGCTCTTACAGAGTGACTGCATGGTAGAAAATAAGACTGAAGGATTTAAGGCCATTTGTACTACTCTTACTAATGATATTTCACTGCTGCATTGTGAAATGAAACAAGTTTCCAGAAATAGCAACGCACTAACTATAGTAGAAGCGATGGCCGATGTCCAGAAACCTTCCTTTGTTCCTACCTGTTTTTCATCAGCCGGACCTCCCTCTTGCGGGTGATCTCTTCGGCATGCTGTGATGACGGGCTCTGCATGGTGCCCGGGGATGCAGCCATCACAATATTCTGAGCCAAGCTCGAGTTTGGCGACCGCAGCTGGTAGGCGGGCATATCTCCTGTGGCAGCTAAAGATCCATAAGAGAACACAATTTGTTAGAACTGTCTAATTCAATCAAACACACTTTGTTCCTTCACATTTTCATCTCAAAAATACAGTAAACTTTAACAATTTCCCTGTGGGATTAATAAAGTGTTCTGATACATGTATGTATTTCACCAGAGGATGTTAGACAGTTCATCTGCTCACCCTCCTGCTTTAAACCATCCTCTGACCAGGACTGTCCCCGTGTAGTAGCTTTCTAAATGACCTGACCTGTTGGAAAGTAAAAATCTATCATCTTAATGTGCAGTTCCCCCAATGCAATGGTGCAGAATGACCTAAGAGACGGATTATTTCATACCTCACACAGCTGGTTAAATAACTGTCAAGTATTAAACTAGTACAATTTAACGTACGTTGCTTCGTTATTAACAGCAGGATTGAAAAGATCTGGAAAAATCAGTCACTGGTTCAGACGTGCCCAGTCGCTCATGGCATGAGTTGTGAAATGTGTACTCATCAGTAAATTGCTGGAGGCTTGGTGGACTTTTTGTCTCCAGCAAAAGAATGATGCATTTTCATTATTTGGAGTGCAAAGCAAGTGGCGCTGGGTGATGACTACAAAAACCAAACAAGAATCGAACCCCTAATTTGTGCTCGTGAACATGCACTTTATGATCTACTATTAACTGTAGGAATTTAAGCAACAGGTTTGTGCTGCTGCTCAGTTTCTTCCTCCAGAGACTTGCTGCTGGTCACAGTGTATGCTACTGTGGGCTGCTGGTTTGTGACGGTGATTCTGGAAAAACCAGCAAACAGCAGCTCTGTGAATGTGGTTTATGCACTGTTGGAGTTGAGTCATCTAACTGGTGACTCAACTGTTAACCACTGCCTGCTGTCTCTCACCATATCAGTTTCTCTTTTTCACTTTGTTCCTGAGAAGTTTCTAATTTCTCCCCCCTCTCCTTTTCACACAAACACACACACACACACACATACATTCAAAATGAGACACAGCAAATGTACACACACACACACACACAGAGCGTCACTCCTTTTCTCGCTTATTGTGATAACAGAGTGACTCGGACTGTGTTGACGTCAGTGTGTGCGTCTCAAATTCTCTCTTCTCTGCCTGACTTCTGTTCCAGGAAACGGGAGTGACGTCAAACCAACGACTATCTTGCCACCCCCCCACCTTCCCTGCCTTTCTGCCTGACAACCACTGGAGCGCTTCAGAGAGTGTGTGTATGTGTTTGTGTGCAACAGCAGGATACAGAGTGACAGGAACAGAGTTAACAAAATGCTTGTTGACTTGTTAGATCTGGTTTCTCCCTTTGCTTTTTTGACAACACAACCCTGAACTGTCACAGACTTTTCCTGTGTTGAAATGGGAAGGACAGCTGTCCACATTTCCTCCTCTATTTCACAATACATGTAGCAAAAGTTATTTAAACATGATGCAACTTTCTGAATTATTTCTTGGCAAGAAAAAGATTTGTGAAAAGAATCCCCCAATACTTCACATGATTAAGTTCTTCTCATTCTGCTTCTGTTCCTTATTGAAAAACAGAGCTGACAACCTGAGCAATACATGCATAAATACCTCACTAAAAGGCAACAACAGACTGTTCAGACCTTTGCACATAACACATAAAAACATGTATAAGAGGAACTCTACCTGACTCAGTCTCATCCCCAGTTACAGCCATCTCTTCCTTCCAATAATCCAGCACCACGGCAGCAAAACACCTCAACACAAAACCACTCTATTTCTCTCTGCTTCACTTCACTCTCTTTTCTCCTTCTCTCTGTCCCTCTCAGCTCTCTTCGTGTAAGAGTGGTCACTCATAAACTTTGCAACCTGATTACAATAACAGGCATTGACATCACAATGACATCACTCCAGCCTGCTGAAGTCAGTAAAACACGCTGGATTAGAGTTCCACCCACCCTCCCTTCCCCCTTGTGGATCGGAGAAACACAATGTGTGTTGGGCAGGCAGGGAGGGAGGGGTAGCTCAAGGGGGTGGTGATAGTGGAGGGCTTGTATTTTTAGCCCTAGTGACGCAACTACAGAGAAGCTCAACAAACAAGAGGATATTGTGTCCCAAGTGGCTGCCGTGTAAACTGTCGAGCACCCTTAGACTCATTTGTGTGTGTTTGTGTCTTAAAAGAGAAGGGAAGACAGATATAATAATAATAATAATAGAGGCTCAACAATATTAGTTTTAAGGCAGTGCAACATGTCTGTTACTCATATGAATGAATTCTGCATCATAACCAATCGTGTGAAAAGATTATAGTAAGTGTATTTACTGCTGAGAAAATCCTCAGCTACACATAAAGTGATGTGTTATTTTTAGTTCCTGTGACTGCAACAGCAGTTTCTTTGAAATAAGAAAAAAGTAAAAAGTTATTAGTGAGTCAAATTCAAATCCAACAAACACTGTAACCTGTAACCTGTGGCTGCCTCTCCTTTACTAACAAAGTGACAAACTAATGTGTCCAGTTAGCTTCAGGGACAGGGACAGTACTGTGTTCATATTTTAAAGCGACTCTGAGCACATACGGCTTCTTTAATACCGCTGCTGCCTGGTCTCTCAGGTACAGCAGTCTCTGTTCTGCTCAGACACGTCCTTGCTCCCGCCTATCACTGGGATGGCAGTGTGAGAGCAAACTGCAAGAGCAGACAGGCCCTTTGGCTGCTGGTCACCGAGTAAGCCTGAGAACAGAAACTCAGGGCTCTTTCTGTGTTTAGTAAACCAATTCATACTGAGATATGGCAGGAATTCATATGGACCCAGAAATGCTTTGTTATTCGATCCATCTGGGTCTGCTGAAGGAGCCCGTGGACACAGTTACTGCGTGGATTGTATTACAAGCTTCTGCTGGGATGAAGAGGCTCATAAAAAGAAACCCACATCTGCCCTCGGTGTAGGCAAACCTGTTCAGTGAGGCCTGCCTGTCCAAATTAGCAATTGTAGTGGAGGAGGTGAAGATGACTGGCTGCTCCTGCTGATCACGGCTATGCTGGACCTGGAGATGTGGCCTGCGACGTTCCCACCGGGAGAAATCTGAAAGCCCTCAACTGTCCCACAGTGAATCCCCCACATGTGAAGGTTGTCGACTGCCCTAGAAGCTTCAGGAGAATCTGAGATCTGCTCTCCAGTCATTTTGGCACTAAGTGTGGATGTGGTGAAGGGAAGAATGTATGCTTAAATACTTTGCTGTTTTGGGGAAGGCTTAGGAGGTCTGCACCGCTCTTGGGCACTGGCAGACGCCCAACAGGAACAGGGAGAAGGGAAAGGGGTAAAGTAGAAGAATAAGGGAGAGAAAACTTGGGTGGGTAACACAACGTGGAAGCAGAAATATGTAGGGACAGAGAGTTTAAACAGTGTGGAAAAGGAAGGGGCGTAGTTTGGGCAAGGTCCAGCTCCTGAACTTCAGATTATTATTATCTTCATTAACTGAATTTCAAATGCTGGTAAGAGGTGCAGACAATGTACTCTGTTCAGGACAAACAGCGGACTATGCTCTTAACACTCTGGGTCGTGGGTGCACACTGCACATTTTCATTTACAAAATTCAATAACATACTGTATCAAGGTCTGAATCCCACAATGGCAACTGGGGATTATTACGTTAAATACGACTTACCCAGATTGTCAACTTGTTTTCAGTTTATGCTATGTGACATTAGAGATGAAACTGGCTCTCTCTAACAGGACCAGGACATTATGACATTCCTCTCACAGTCCATTCCAAATTTTCCAGACACTAAATTTCACCAGAATCAGATGAGCCTACCTTGGAGGAGCACCTGTCCTCCCTGGATGTAAAACTGCTGTGGAGCTTCTCCAGGTTGAGCTGCATACTGCAGAATGGTGGCTCCAGGCTGAAGGGTGGGAGAGCTGGCCATGGTCAGTGTCTGGGCCCCCTGAAGGGCTTCAGCTCCAGGGCTGGCCAGCTGGATGGCTCTCCCCTGAGTGATCGCAACTATGCAGAGTCAAAGTTCAGGTTTAACTTGGCTGCAGTCTAGAGAAAACAGTTTTTTTTTCACTGTGAAGTGAATGGCAGTTTGACTTCCTCTAGGACTTTGCAGAATGTGAAACTCTCAAGCTTTTGTAAAACGACTTACAACTCTTTACAGGGTATAGGAGTAAAGTAGAAAGATGGATAAACTACAAACTCCGTATAGTAGCTGAACTGAGTTGAGGCCAGCTGTTCGTGTATGTACCCACTGTATTGTCCTGAGCTGGTCTGGTAGATGGAGGCTGGCGCCGACACTGAGGCCACGCTTGACACTGGCACCTCCTCCTCTGTCTGTTCCTCATCGATTTTAGGAACGGCCGGCGAATCCAATGCAAGTTCATTAAGGATTTTTCTATGAAAGGAGAATTCCATGAAATGATTCCACACAAACATTGCAACATTATGAGTCGTTACACTCTACACACTATATGCGGTTTATCATCCTCTTGTTTGCTGTTGATGTCTTCTCACCGGTAAGATGGACGCCTAGAAAGAATCTCGCGTCTCTTCTGAGTGTCTGTGACGGACTCGCGGTCGTCCATCTCTGCTACAGGAGCACTCTGTAACAACCAACCAGAATGCAAGTGCTGATCAATCCACACTGGGTTTTTTGTTGTTGTTGTTTTTTGTGTGCGTGTTACTGAAGGGGTGTTACTTTCCATACACAGATGTAAGGTATAAACTGGGATGTGTTTCATACAACAATTTAGAAAAGTGGAGAATGACATCAAAGAATTTAAGCAGCATTTTATTTTGAGCCTTAATCTTTTCAACACATCCCAGCAAAGTCTTTAGCGCCTTCTGCTGTATAATTATTTGTGAATGTAGGACTTAATACCGTCTTTTAAGTGTAATGTCACTGTAGCATGAGTAAACAGGCTGACATTTTGTCATCAAAATCATCCTGTTGGAGCATAAACAAACATGCAGTTGACCTGTTTTTGTGTCACCAGTAAGCTTCTATGACTCACACTTGTGTTTAATGATTGTGCATTACCCACACAAAGGCTCTGTTGGTACAGTTAAAGGACAATATCTGTGCCAGAGAGTCTGATGTATGCCAGGTTAAACAATGGCATACCCACCTCCATTTACTGGAAATTAAGGGAGTATATGTTAAACCCCTGCTTGATAGTCGTATGCTTTGAAATCAGAGGTTTATAGAAATGAGCACAATTAATGCATTCATCATATTTCTGCTGCTTAAATCTACACAGTGTTTCAATCTGGTCCCAGTTCGATAAATGGGCTGAGTGAGAATCAGTGACACATAATATTTATTTCTGTTTCTAATTGTTGGGTTTTTCCTCTATAATAATAATATAAAGTGTCCTGAGATGACTTTTGTTCTGATTTGGTACTATACAAATAAAACTGAATTGAATTTTGTGGTGCGTATGTGCTGTTTCACTGTGTACTTAAAAGATTTGATCTCTATCCTGACCAGTTTCCTTGTAAAGACAACAAAGTAGCCTCTACTTTGCAAACCAAGCTGCTCATGTGAGAAAATCTGCCGCACCATGTGAACTGATACAATTCCAGGGAGTATCATTTCATTTCCCACCCACAAACTGTTTTGTTCAAGTGCTGAAAATACTGAAGCATCTGTGCTTCTAGGCCACAATATTCAGTGAAACAAGCACATAATGAATTTTGAACTGTGTCTCACGGCTTCACCACGATGATCAGCGTCTGCAGTTTGTGGAGCCTGGCCAATCACAAAAACAAACATCTCCTAAATGTGAAGGTTAGATTGATGAAATTAGACCTCAGCTCCTGCTGCTCAATCCTATTAACACATGCACTGCATTAGACCATGAGCACTATAGAGTGCATACTACACGATGCCTAAATCCTCATTCACTATCACACCAACTCTGCCACCACAACCCACAGAATATTCTACAACACATAGGAGAACTTGATATTTCACTTGACTTTTTCTTGAGACGCGCTCTAACAGACTTGAGACTTAACTTGAACCAGCTTCATATGCTTTGAGATTTGACTCTAGACTTGCTCTGATAGATTTGACTTGACTTGGGCTTGGTTCTGATGACGGGAGACTTGACTGGAAACTTGTGCCAAACGATCTGGCATCATGGACTTGTCTTCAGAAGCTTGACTTGGTGCTTAAATCAGAACTAAAGCAAGCATGCGGGCTCACCTGCACAGTCTGGACTTGTGGAGACTGTATGACAGAGGTCTGAGGGGCCTGGATGACCCGTTGGACCTGTGCCGCCCGACTGTCAGCCGCGCCGGGAGACTCTGCTGCCACAAATATCTGCTGGCACAAATAGGTAGATGCTAAAGAACTGTAACCCTTGTCCATGTTGATGCCCAGCTGGACCTCCACTTCACAACAAGGTGGGTGTACCTGAGCAGGGGCTGCAGGAGACAGGCTGGCTTCACTGTGGTTCTCCTCTCCATCTGTCACCGAGTCGTGCAAACTGCTGTCGAGCTCAGATGACACTGAGGGCTCCATAGTCAGTCACCTGGACAGACAGATCAACAAGCAGATTGAGCCCACTACCAGGGACTGGATGACGTGACTTTTTCTCCATACGATTTGATGCACGACATGGTGTGTACGATTTGATGCAATCACGATACAATTATAAATTCAACAATATATGACCAGCTGTGGAATACTTGTACTTTATTCCTATTTTCCCCTTTTTCTAGCACTGGTGTAATTATGTAAAGAACAACCAGATATATTGACTTACGTTCTGTTATTTACAAAAAATATGAAGTTGCTGGTGTATGGAGACCACGATATATATCGATAGAGAGAACAATATATATTGTGATGTTTTTGTAACATGATATATTGAAATTCGCTATATTGTCCCATCCCTGCTGAGGCTTACGTTTGCTTCTCCAGTAGATGACAAACAAATTATTGTGTTTTCAACTTGTTTAGTCCAGGACATGGTATTTGTCCTTTGTTAAATAGGACATTGGTTTTAGGATCTCTGAGAAGTAGGTTTTTCCAGACCTTAGCTGCATGAGAAAGTTTTGAAAATCTGCAATAACCCTGGACTTTCTTTGTTTTCCAAGCTGTATTTAATCATATCAGTCTTCATGGAAAGTTTTATTGGCATGTAAAGGTTTAAATGTTGCTTCCCAGGTGTCCAGAACAAAGCTCTGCTGGAGCCGTCACTTCTTAAACTCTGAATCATTTTTACACTTCAGGACAGAAGACACTACAAACTCAGGTATCGTTTACATTCCTGTTTCTTGTCAGCAAAGAAAGGGGAAAAATAGTGAGAAATTGTTTGATTTTGACTCAATCCAGATATGACGAATAACAGATATCACTGAGTCTGAAGACTGATGATCACTACAGTCTGACTGATGTCAACATCCGGTGTCACAGTCACCAGTCAGACAGCACCTAGCAGCTCAAATATTTCTAAAATGTTCACATCAGGGGCACTGATGTACAGCCACAAGGGTCCCCGCGTGATAATAACTTAATGATGTCTATACTATCTGCTATTGAAACTGTGAAACATTTGATCACAAAGTGCTTTGTCAATCCAAACATGAAATCAAAAATATTTCAATGAAGTTAAATTATGATTCAGTAACTGAAAATCCCACCACACCAGAACTGCTTCAAAGGTGTCACAGCAGAAGCCAATATATTCATTTTCAGTTTCTCTAACAGTAAAACCTCTACTTGTAAACACCCCTTCGTTTTATTCGTTTTTTTAATATCGTACATGCACTGTGAATAAGTCAGTAACAAATTGCGCAAGAAATTCACTGAATGCCTTCCTTATAAATACAAAGAAAAATTCATTTTCACTGTAACTTATGTTTCATTCTTTACATTTGTATGTCAAATAGTATATAAATGTCTTTTACTAAGAATGCTTGGAAATAAAATTATACGACGAAGAGGAAATTGTGCTTTCTTTGTATATATGTGATGTTATTAGAATCTTTTATTTTGAAGAGGCATTTTCCGATCCACTTCCGATATCCACCTTACTGCGTCTCACTTGACGCAGCTATGTAAACTTAAAAAGAAGAGAACTGCTGCCAGCTGAGCCAACTGGGAAATTTTTTACTCCATGTTAGTCAAATTCATCAGCCTGATCGTGAAACAAAGTGAAAAGTTCCGCACCGCAGACGTGTTTGCACATTTGCCTTTAACTCTGCCCAAGCGGCGCAGACCAAAAATGTGGCGGCTTTGCAGCGACTTACCGAAGTTTTACGTAGTCGGACTCGTCACTAATTACAGTATGAGTGGACTGCCTGTGCCTTCGCTCACGTAGTCTCCACGTCAGCGCTGATGATGCTGTGCCGAAAATGTCGACCGACGAGTGCGTTTAATGTCGAAGACGCTCTAGGTGGAGCGAGAGGTTTCGCTTATGCGCACTTCCGCGTTCGCCCGTTGTTAAAAAACGGAGTCTTTTAAAAGAGCATAAAGTAAGATTTTATCTGCATTGTCGCACAGAATATTGTACGGAAGCACATTGCATTCTCCAGGGACAATAACTGGTATGAGAGCCTAACGATATTGGTTATTTAGAACTTTTCTGCCCTGGTAGCGCTGATGTTTTTCTCTCTGTTCAGTACCAAAACACATTTTTATCAATTAGGAATGAGTAAGCCCACATAAAGTTAACTCAGCTGCCCTATGACTGAACTAGGATTTAAACTAAACGGATATTTTAATTTACTGTAGGGAGATAAATGATTAAATAAGTGTTTTATGAAGCGTCTGTTAAAATAAATACAGACGGTGATACAGACTGATTCGTTTCAGTCCAACCATTTAGACGCCATTCAAATTTGCCTTGACATTGATTAGATGTCAGATAACAAACATTAAATTACCAAATTTCACTTCGTATTTTTGTTGTCTTCTTTCAGACCTATGTCGCCATCTACTGGATAAAAAGAAAACACTTGAAAGAGCAGACATGCAGAATGATCTTAAAAACATTTGGCCAGGCATTGCATTTAATTTTAAACATTTTTCATCTGTTTTTGCAACAGAATAGCCTTAAACCTCTGTGCGTCATTAAGATTAAGAGAGAGAGGGGGAAAGCCATTTTCAAATCACATTTGTATGCCATAATTCACTGAAAAAAAAACAACTCGCTCCACGTCAGAAACATTAAACCAAGTCTGTCCAATGTTTGTGGTAGTTACAGCAAACCCATAAAAATATGACCATGATTTTTTTATTAACATGAATAAGAGCCACATGGTTCACTCAGTGCAGCCTCTGTGCTCTGGGAAGATGCTTAAGCAGCTTTTTCAAACATTGTCTCTCTAAGTAGCAATGTGATTTCTTTAAATACAAAATTTTAGGATTTTTTTTTACTTTGGGGAAGTGCATTTTAAGTGTGTGTGCCATAGATATTGAGTAAGTTGTTTATTTATTACCATTGTAAGAGTTTTTTTTTTTAACCAACACATTTCTTTATATTCTGTTTTTCTAATCTTTTTGTTTTTCTAATATCATACTTTCTATGCATGAATTTTTGTGAAAAGTGTTTACAGTCCTATGGTTGTACTGTAGACGCTGTTCCGTACTCACCAAATTCCTTTATTTAGATGCGACTTCAAGTGACCTCAGAACCACCATCTGTCCTTCTGCCTGCCAGGAGAGGCCGTACTGTTCAAACTCCAAGCTCGCTGTTATCAGAGAGCTCTGCTCTGCAAGGCCGGGCCCCCCCTTAATCTCTGACTGTGTGGCAGCAAAGCACTTCATTCAGCAATAGCAGATCTAAATGAGGCGTGTTTAGACCGAATGCAAGGGTATAATATGCACATGTACTTTATACACTGTGGATGGAATTTAAACATGTAATTTTCTACCTTTAAAAATGAGAAATGTAAAACTTTTCATATAGTTTCCTAATTTTCCTACATTTGTCCTTTGTGATTTTTTTGCATTGTTTGTTTTTAAAAAAATGATTGTCCAACTGAAATCTGAAAATCTTTCAATCTTAGTCCATATAGTCATTTCGAAAAGCCTTTTCATCCTGTAAACCTATTCTTTTTTTGTAGTTGCATTGTTTTTTCAGTGAAACATTTTGGCTGTCCGTCATTTTATAAATGTCTGTGTCACGTTCTTTTAAATAACCTAGTTATATTGCATCAGTTATTCTGGCTGGTGTTCCCCTTGATCCGCTGCTCCCTTCCTGTTCCTTCCCCTCCTCCCTCTTCTTCCATCTCTTGGCCTGTCCTGTGGTCAGAGGATGGAGGTTCCAGATGGTTGAGTAGCAGCAGCAGAAGGGAGACCCTCAGGGGGGCACAGCAGGGAGCCATGCAGGACCTGGGCCAGACAGCTCTTTAGCACAAATTTAGCCTGCATGAACACGTAAAACAATTACATGCTGTTAATGTCATCAAAGAGATATTTGGACATCTGTTGTGTACTTTGCAGTTTAATTAGACTAATATGTAAAGTTTCATAGTCCTTTCAAGTTGAAATGTATCGGGGTAAAACTGCTATGACTATTTTCCCGTAAGTATTGCCTGCATAAAATCACAAGTTAATACTTAAGTAATGGGTCAATTTAAGACAGTTATGTTCAAAATAGCTGTGATTTGACTGCATTATTCCTTGAGCTATGATAAAAGTCTTCTGTCAGGCTGCAAATGGTGTGTCTAAGGACATCATCAGGGGTTGTAGGCTGGTGTCCCCCTCAGTGTTCCTGGCCTAAAGACAGATGGCCAGTGTGTTTATTGTGCCAGCGCTGGTCAGGTTATAGCCCCCAGAACTATCCACAAAATCAAATCACATCTGAATTGAATCTCCTCTGTTATTTTAAAGGTCCTTGCTGACCTGGTTTTAATTTGATTTGCTCAGTGTAGCTGTTTCGTTGTTCATATGATGGATTCTCCTACAACTGCATCTGAAAAATGCTGCTGTCCGGGTCAGTGCTGATACATGAAGATTCAAACATAAAGTTGATTTCTAGTTGGAATAATGCCTACTCTTTGAAGGAAGTTGTGCCTGAAAGGGGTAACTGTCCACTGTTCCCCACCAGAGGTCACTGCTGATTCAAATCCAATGATTTGATCCAATGACAGATGGATTTTCACATCTACTTGTTAGTTTATTAGCCGTGTCCTCAATTAATGCAGAATAACCATTTTTGGATTTATGAGTTTAAGATTGTCTTTTATATGAATCAAACAGTGAATATTTTATTTTATTTTATTTTTTTGCATTTTATGAAGCGGTTTTCTGTCTGCTATGAAGTGACATTCATCGGATTTCCTATCTTGGCAAGAATGCAATGGATAACATAAGAACCTAATTATTTGTATTGAACTTGCAAATTACATGAATGCATGACAAATATTATTATATTAAATTATTTCCAAAGAAGTTAAATATCACATTTGGTTGCTTTTGAGTTATAAGAAGTTCCAAATGCCTGTCAGGGTCGGCGCGCGTGATGCGGCCGAAGAGTGTTTTAGTGAACTCAATTATAATGCCAGACGAGTAAGTGTAAAACAAAAACCGTCTCTTTATTAAGAGAACTGAAACTACCAACAAAATCACACAAGACACGGTTGACACAAAAACTCACGGTCAGTATCGGTCCTAGGTCAGAGCCAGCAAACACATACATCCAGGGAAATCCGAAGTTCGTAGTCCAATAGAGAAAGTCCGATAATCATACACCGAGGGCGAGGCAGAATAGAATGGTCCAAAGAAACAATCCGGGTCAAAACACAAGATACCAAAACCGAAGGAATGCGGGAAAGTCAGAGCTGGGGTCTAGAACAATCTGGCAGCGTCCTCATGGGAGGACGCTGCCTAAATAGAGGTGTGAACAGGTGCACATAATAATGCAGCAGGTGAAACTAATGTGAGCGATGGAGAACGTAAAAAGACCAGAACTAAGGTGAAACAAAACAGGAAACAGTGTCAAAATAAAAGCCGGACGGGAAGCAGTGGAACCAAATCATGACAGTACCCCCCCCACAAGGATGGCTCCCAGACAGCCAAACACAAA